>NC_071286.1:42843325-42853672 GCF_943735745.2 Anopheles bellator
CCTCCATCGGGCACCGTGCGCCTCCATCGGGCACCGTGCGCCTCCATTCGCTTCCAGTACGGCGGCGCCACGGGGCCAAAATTCAATTAATCATTTTTGTATGAATTGCTGTCCGGCTTTGTTGTGCATCTTTCTTTCCGTCTCGTGCACGGAGCCATTCTGCGGTCCTGCGGCATCACTCAAAGCTGGCAGCCGGCAGGAGCAAGCGTAACAAAACAAAAAACGCCACCGACCGACCATAATCAAGGCTTCGGGCGCACTGGCAACGGGCGCCTTGCTCACACCCCGGCCAAAGCGAAAAACCAAACCATGCCCAGTTGATACTGATGGGGCCATAAATAAAGCAAAATAAATTCAATAAAATCATCAACCCAATTACGGTGATCAGTGGAGCGTTTAATAAAATTTACTGTTTTCTAAATTATGCTTCCCGTGACCAACGTGGGGCCCACCGAGCGACCGACCCATCTCCGAACCCGTTCACCGCCGTCGGATGTTTCTTTCGCACGCTGCCTGCTTGATTCGACGTTTTTGCAAACTGGCCCCCCGCTAAAAAATGTTGCCCTGACCAAGGACACCACCCAACCCATGGGCACGGTCCCTGCGCTCAACGGTACTCGTGATTATTATTGTTATTCGTCCCCCCCGTTTTTGCCTCATGTTCTTACCTTTTTTTCTCCTGTGTATGGGGACTGTTAGTATTTTGGACGTGTTGCTAGTGCCTAAAGCTCGGCACTACAACGGCCCGGTCCGGTCACGTCGCTTTGCCCAACGTTCGGTCGATAATTCGACCGCTTGTCGTAGTTTATTTTTACAATTCCGAATAAATAAAACCAAACCATCCAAGCAAAACGATAAAAATTCGGCCGAACGGCAAAAGATTGCCAAATCAAGAGTGAACCAACGAGGAGAGAGAGAGAGAGAGAGAGAGAAAACACTTCTCATCACACACAGCATCCGTTGTTGGGTGGACTATAAATGTCGTGCATCCGTCCTGGCCATCCCATGTTTCGCTTTGCAAATTTTATTGGCTCCCTACACACGTTCGCGCTGTTAAAGTTAATTGATAGCAAAACGGGCATAATTCAATCGAAGCACCGCCCGTAGCCCACTCACCCGGGGCACTGATTTCGATCCACACACATTTTTCGGGTTCCCGGCCGGACACCGAAGAAAAGGACACCGGCGAAGGAGAAGCACGCTTTAAGCGATGGTCGGGCGAACGGGAGAAAACCTATAAACCCGTGCGCGGACTGGCTTTTAAATGCCATTCTTTGGCCGTTCGACGGGCCATCGTTCTTGTGCCGGCAACCCGCGCACCCGTAACGATTCGCACGTTCGCGAGCCGAATGACCGACGATAATGGCCACACGGTAACGCCGGACTGCCGACGGTCTGTTTTAACTGTAATTAATTCGACTTTACAGCTCAATTCTACCGACCTCTCGGGGCGGACGGTTCGTTTGAACTCTCCATCCTTACCGACGCAAAGGATGGAGCTGAAACCGTAAGCGTCCTGTAACCCCGTTACGCTGCGAGCTCGATGCATGCAAAGCATCGAGCATCGTGTTGCGTTTCGTCCTTTCCGAACACTCTGTACCATTTCCCAATGTCCATCGCGAAGCTCGAAAAAAAAATGAAAGGTGAAATAGCCTTCGCTTCTTCGCTTCTTCGCTGCCCAACCAAACGTGGAACGCACACAAAGTAAACCAACACACACACATGCACGCAAAACGACATTTTCTTTCGGTTGACTTGGCCCAGCAACCTTGCCTCGAACCATTGGCCAGCAGATCAAGTGTAAAGTGTGGGAGAGCGAAAGCGGAGCACAATAAAAAGAAAAGCTGAAACAAGTAAAAGAAAGCCTGAAAAGTTCAGCCCAATGGCACGGCACGGGAGGATAAAATTTGCCGGAATGACATTGGAAAATCGTCCACGGGGTGCGGCCGGGAGCGAGAAAATAGCTTTTGCACTCGGGACCCCGGGACCCTTCCGGACCCGGAGAGCGTAACGAGTCGAAGTCGCCGCCCGGAGGCTGCCTTCCAGTGGGCAATTTCTTTCTTAACCGTGCCCAGGATCGGCCAGGAGGGTGGAATCGGGGCCAGAGCCGGGCCGGGGCGATGGGTGGGAAATTTATGAAGCATTAAATGGATTTTGTTTTCATTTGAATTTAAACGAAGCAGTTTTGCAGTTTCGATTCTGCGGCCCCGAACGGGGCCCGATTTCGATTTCGTACCTCGGTGACCATCGCCAGCCGCTTCTTGGTTTCATTTCTTTTTGTGTTTTATGCTTGGGGGGCGCCTCTACCGCCAACTTCTTATCCATTGCTGTGAAGCAACAATTTACGAATCCTGCCTGCGCTCTATCGAGCGAGTGAGGCAAATGGACAGCAATCGCAATTGCAATCGTCCACGATGTACAAATTTCACCTCAAATTAACACCACACCGATTTCGGGCCAGAATGTTGGCCAGGGTGAGCCGCAGACTGCGGATCACCGGATGAGTTCCGGAGATTGGGCCAGAACAGCCGAAATTGGAGAAATTAAAGTCGATAACAGACAAACCTGAACCATTCCGGAAGGGGACTTGGAACACCGGCTGCCCCCTAACACGGCCATGGCTGGCAAGCAAATTTTGGCGAGGTAAGCAAACAACGCCTCCGCGCCAGGAGCTGCTGCTGCTGGTGAATGTTCAGCTGACCAAAAACCTGAACCGGACTCGTCCTCGGCAACTTCCTGCCAACAACGTGAGCCTACGGTGCCCGGTGCGGTGGGAATCTTCAGCGATTGTTCCTTCCGACTTCCGACAGTGGCGAACGTTCCATTTCCCGATCGCTCTAAGGATGTGCAAATGTTTGCCCATGTCACGGTCGGACGTGAGCACTCGCGAACCGTTCGGCGTCCGAACCACCGGCACACGGGTCCGTGGTTTGGCGGGAAAAAGTTGGAACACACCCAGTTCCACCCGGCCCCATACCGACCGACCGACAACTGCAGGCATTAACTGCGGAAGTAAGACTTTTCACTGTTCGACGGTCAGATTTCGGAGCCGCCCCCGGTGGGGTTCGCGAGCCACGAAACGGGTGAAATTGGCACGCCGGGCAAGTTTGAACATGTTGCAGGCAAGGGACCAACCCGATGGACCGGAATTCGGGAACCGCAGCGCTTGTACGCAGAGACCGGGACTACCGGACTACCCCTGGCCGGACATAGTTTGCGAGATGTCCCCGGGCGTTCTTTCGAACCTTTCTGCAAGGCGATAACATCGAGAGGCAGCCTCTGGGAGGAGCATAAAAAAGGCAGCCAGCACCACACCAGGCGAGAGCAGTAAGAAATGAGGCAACCCGTGCGCCGGTCGGGGGCTGGCCGATCCGCTAAATCCTGCAGTCAATCTGGACGAGCACCGAGCACGTGTTTGTCTTTTAATTTATGTAAGGTTTGCGCATGGAATTAAGACAAATTTACATACCAAATGTATGCGGGCTCCGGTGGACGTTTGGGTGGGCACATTGGGTGAGATGACTCGTCCTCGTTATGGTTTGGGTGTGGCTGATTTTTCTTTTTTCCTCACTTTCTTTGCTGGCTTTTTTGGAGTCCGGGAGTTGTGGAAGCCAATTGTGGACACTAGTTATCGTGCATGTTTTCTGAACCTTCGCGAAAAGGCGTGCCTCTCCGGTGGACGGCTGTAACTGAGGGATGACGCTTTCCGGCCTTCCGTGCATAGTTCCACGGCAACAACTGGTTTAGTGTACGGTTTTCGACATAGTTTATCCTTCGGAAATGTGTACAAAAGATGGCTTTTTAATACCAAATAAGAGGGTTTACAAACGAAACGAAATGATAATTAAGACTATGTGCCTTCTTAACAAATGGGCAGAAAAATCTCGAGCCTAACACTTGGATGGCGATAGTCTTATTGCAATCATCGCTTTTTCAGTTAGTAATGATCTTCAAAAGAACGCTGTTAAAATCATCAAAGCAAAAGCAATTTCATGTTACACTGCTTCTTTATGGGAAGCAACCGAAGTAATGAAGTGAAAAGTGTTATAAGGACAATAAATACGTTGGTGGGCTAACATCAAACGTGGACGTATAGACACTGATTATGCGGATCGCCGACGACATCCAAATCCGAAGTCTGACGAGACTGTAACACCCGAAAACATTTTAGAAAAACTACAAAATCGTTTCGAATTATCAAAAAGGGAAGTTCCGTCTGTTCTGTGACATTGTTAAGATATTAAAAGAACGTGTTGAGTTATTGCATGAACATGTGACTAAAAAAAAGCTTTGCTCAAAGTGTTGACTGTTGACGAAAAATAAGAACGAGTTGATGATTCTGAGCTCTGTTTGAATGAAACATGGATCCACCACTTCATTCGGAATCAAAAATATCTCCCACTGAGTGGAGAGCAACTGAAGGACTTCGTCCAAAGCATTCGAAAGCACAAAAATGGCCATGGCCTAGGTTTTTTTTCAAATGTGCGTGGTGTAATTGGGATCTTAAAAATATGCTCACCTGTTAGAAATTTGGCTCGAATGATTATCACTGAAACTGAGTGCTATTTTGATGTTAGGTATAAAGATCGTTCTATAAAAGCGATACTAAAATGTTACAGCATCGTCGGATTGATCATGTGGCTTTTGATGGCGATTCCGTTGATGAATGAGGCCAATTCTGAACAGAAAACGGCGAGTTTCCTTTCTTAGGCCCGGAACTTTTCAACCCATGTGTTATCAACCCAACACCATCCACAAGCTTTTTCATGGAACAATCGTTCGAAGAGTCCTGAAGTGGTGTTGTTTTCCGCGGACAAGAAACAAGAGAATGCAACACGTCAAATAGCTTCAAACTCACCCAACGTCGGGGCCAGCGAAGCCCTCCGGTCAGTTGGCCAGCGCAGGAGCACACCCAAATACCGTTTGATCCACCGAAACCAGGCCTGTGCGGGGGCTGAGAAACAATAGTGAGTTTGACTCCATCATCATCTGTTTACAATGCCCTGTTGTTGTTGACCGTGCAGAAGACCTGCACCTATTTCACTATTTTCCCTCGAAGTGAACCCGAAAAAAATTGGCAAAACCCTACAAAGGCCTCCACGGAACGGAAAATGCAAAACAGGAAACGATACTCGGGGCCAGCGATGGCCGATCGTGGCGAGTAGTTTTCGGTGTTATTGAGCAGCGAAAACGGTGGAACAAAAAGTGCTGCTCGCGGGCCAAAGTTATGGTTGGGCCGGGAAAATTTAAGACCGGAAGGCGAAGCCGCGAATCCTTCATAACGGCGATTCTTCATCAACACCGTGCGCCGGAAACGGTGCTCACCGGCAGCGGAGCGGGGAGCACATAATAAACCGGATTCTCGGTCCGATCTTTGCAAACAACCGGCTAGGTTTGCTGGCTGGCTGGCTGGCTGGCTGGCCCTGACCAGCATCGCACCGGGCTGCAGGAAGATATAAATAAGCGCGATTAAAGATAAGCAAACTTCCGGCGGAAGATGGCGCCGGTGCTGCAGCAGAGAAGTGCATCTTCAGGGCTCTTCCAGCCGAGCAGAAGAATTCTCTGCTAAAACTCTAGCATCTTCGCGGGCTATCCTGGTATCCTGGCCGCGCAGTAACGACGGAAATGCCAAAGAAACACAAACAATATCTTAGTAAAAATATGATCTCCATCCGGGCCTGTGCAGCCGGAAGGCGTGGGCTCTAGTGGAAATGTATGGTTCAGGTCTCACGATTGCAGGCTACACAGCGTCAGTGTATCAACGATTCGAACCTCAATCATAGTTACACCCCAACGGCGCACGGTGCACGGTGCTCCCAATCTGGGTGCACATTAGCAAGATTGCTTTGCGGGCCACGGTCTTAACTTACTGGGGCGGACTCGCATCGGAGACCGGCCGAGAGTTCGGTGAAAGTGTTTGCATGTGCAGCACGTGCAGCGCAGGGCGAACTGCACCGTCCCTCATCCAGATCAAACCCGGAGCCCGATTTGCGACTCGAGATTTACGTGCATGTTACTACTTGGCCATCGCTTCACCTGAAGTATCCACGAACCCATGGCTCCGACTCTCCCGAAGAATCGGTCTGGATGGTTGCCCCCCCCCCGGATTTGACAGGCCCTCCAAATCATCCAACGTGCGTTGGAGCAGCGGGCGGATGGGAGCAAATTTTTGGAAAGATAATTTTATTTAGCTCGTACGTGAGCGGCCTACCGGAGCAGCCACGTTACGGCCCATCCCGGCCCGGAACTTTGGCGATGCGAGCTCGGCTCTTCAAGGGGACGGCAAACAGCAAGACACTGTGTTGCCTCCGAGCACACACAGACCCAGAGAGGCAAGGTAAACTCCGGCAAAGATGTCCTCGGGCCCGCCCAGGACCAGTTGATGGATGTGGCCGCCCTAGCCCTCTGCCCGCATAAGTAGCTATTTGTTGCTCCAATCACGTCACAACGTTTGGTTCTGACGGACGCTGGCGAAAGAAAGAAAAGAAGTCGAATTGCGATATTAAATTAAATACGCTTCGGAACTCGGGAACCAGGACCGGACCAGGCAGATCCATGCGAGAGCCAAGCGTTTTTGGGCAAATTAAATACACTTCAAATGCCGGCCGTGACGTATAGAGAACGTGAGTGAGGCTTGAGGCTACTTGAGGGTCAAATTAAACTGAGTGCTTTCCGATGGTAGCAACCGATAGTATATTAAACAATTTCACCGATTCTCCAGCACTCGGTTCCACCCGGGGGTGAACATATCGTGTTGGAGGATTATCGCAACAACTGCAAGACGCGGGTGTGTTGGCCGGGTTACACGCAAAGCTCGTCAGCACCTGCCGCATACATAATAAACACTAATCCCCAAGCCGCACGTCGTACGACAGATTTATGGTCTAATTGATAAGACCTCGGTGCTCACCCTGGTGTTTCTCGGGCACAGTTGCCACCCATAAATCAACGTCCATCGCTCGGGCGCATCAACAAATGATCCGCCCGCCACCATCCTCCAGCTGGCAGGACTTCCTACTTCCAAATGCTGTCGAAGGGGAAATTAAATAGTGTCAGCTCTTCACGTCAGCATCCGCCGCCGACCGACCGACAGGAGCGTGACACAGTCGTCCAGACTTCAATAGGACTTCACCGGTACACATCTCAAGTTGTTGCAAATCCGTTGCGTTGAAGTAAGTCGGTGCTCAATTGTGGACGATCCGAGCCAGCACGAGGGCCTGGCACTTGTTCTGTGTTCTGCTGCCAGGTCGATGCCACTCGATGGCAATCCAGACAATCAGGCACCAGAAGACACAGGACACCGGCTCACGACGATAATCGGTAAGGACCTTCGTCATCTGTCTGCACCGGAGTCTTGAGCAGCTCCCAGGACTTCAACTGCCTGCGCGTCAAGAAACGTCGAATTTCCCCCCGGGACCGGTGTCCCCTGAGCTCTGTCATCCAAGTTATTCGCCCGCGGTGACACCGTGCTTCGATTGCGAAGAAACTTTACGCCAAACGCACGGCACGGCACTAGTGCCTCAGGGGCTGCGTAGCCCTCATCCATCTCGAAACCGTCTATTCCATGGACCCCGCCCTGTTCCCAGGCCATGTTTGGCTACAGATGCTCAGACGACAGTCGGCCGACTAGCGAACCGGTGCGAAATGGTGTGATTTTTATCGCACTGCTTACCTTTACGACTCGGACGGCTCTTTTTCGACCAAACACAAGTGTGCCGGTCGCAGGAGACGTTGCTGTCTCTGGGCGCGGACGAGCGGCTGTCGGAGCGGTGTGAAAGGCACGTTTTAGAAATTGGAAGCAATTGCTAGCGACGGTGGCAAAGAAAGACTTTGCCCTGATAAAGGACTTCGTCTATCATACTCATAAAAGTTATCCTGATAGACAACGGACGGACGCTGCGCTGAGATAGTTGCAGGTTACCGAGCAGAAAACGCTGGGTTGAGTCCGTTTACTTAAAGCGACGAGAGATTGGATTATCAATTAAAGAGCACTAAGAAAATTGCACCTGGACACTTTGGCCAATCGTTCGGTTGGTAGCACACTTTGGATGAACAGTTTGGTGCTCAGGTTGCACTGGGTTTGATTAGAACGTACATAAAAGTTACGCTTCGGTAGCCACAGGATAAAGGGAAGTCTTAACAAAACTCCCATCTGCAGCAATACTTAGGAAAAGCCTGATACTGAAAAGTAATACTTAGGAAAGCCTTAGGATTGCTAATGGAAATGAAGCTGGCATTAAATATTTCTTCATTTCTGTCTTAGAGTATGAATGTTAGAGAGAGTTAGAGAGATTTATTTATGAACGTTTCATGTGTTACACCATATCAAAAATGCGGCAAACCTCCCAATGAAAACTGTATAACCATTACTTATTAACGTACTAATGGAAATTGTAATAAAAGTAAATAACTAAGAAATAAAAAGTGTTATGAATTTTCAATACCCAAACTAATATATCGATTGAACACGTGAGCTATGTGTGCTATCGTACGAACTGAACCGAAATAATTGTTTAAATATCTATCCTACAATCGGAGTTCAACTCTGCAATATTTCTGTCATACCGGGAAAGGTATTTCCATCAATCTGCAAAATTCATATCGGATCCGTTTTTTTTTTAATTATCCCCTACATTGGAGTGCCGTTCACCATTGTTCGGCATGTGGCATTTCCGATCGGATTATGGCAGATAAATTCAGAAAAAGTCACAGCTTCAATCAGCTTATTCGAAGCTTTCTTCACAGGGAATACGTCGAATTGAAAGCACCGATGTTGAAATTATCATTCATCCGATTGATAGCGCCCGATATTGATCGAGTGCAATCCTCTGCAATTTGCAATAATTTAGCTCGGGCTTGGGCGGGAAAACGCGCCGCCGATTGAAGAGGGTGTCTTCCAACGAGCTCCGGCCAAAGATTGCACACCCGGACCCGGAAGCCGAGCCTTGTGACCGGTGGCAAGTGCTAATCCCTAGCCTTGCCACGGTAAACACCTGAGTCAGCTTAGACGTCAATTTCGCGCTAATCCCCGTCGGTCCATCGGTCACGACCAAACTGTCAGTCAGTGCCGGGCTGAGGGGCAGGTAGTTAAGCAGTTTTCTGAAAGTCCCTTCCGACCCTGGCTGCGCCCAATGTGGGCCCGAGACATTGCAAATCAATTTGCTTTTAATTTCTACCGAGTGCCCCCCGCTGGCAAGCGATGGAATCCGACATACGAGTTTGTTTTTAAGGCCGCCACGTTAAAACCTCCAAATTTAATCCATTTTATAACCAATCTTCTTCTTTGTCCTGGCAGCAGTGGTGTCCACGGCGTCGGCTGAGCCCACAAAAGCCTTTTCCGACACTGGCCAAAGTACGACAACAATCCGGATTCGTGCTCGGGGAGATGGAGTACGCACAGCAAGACGGTCACACGATAGAGAGAGAGAGAGAGAGAGAAAGAGAAAGGGGAAGAGAAAAAGAGAGAGAGAGAATACCGGGAACAACGGGAAATGATACCCACTTTTGCTTGCGCTCCCAGAAGCGCGCTACATAATCCTTTTCTGTTCGTCCCTCGGCACGTGGTGACGGGCATGAAGCAATAAATTAAATTTCCAAAATGAATGACATCGTTAATGCTGCAAAACAATGGGCGTTTCGGTGTTGCCCCTCGACGGGTACAGTCGACTTTAGTGATCCGTCTCGTTCACTTGCTATCCTAGGAGGGCCTGGAGCGAAAGACATGTCAACTAATACTCGAGAATCTTGAAACTTGATCTCATTTGAAAATATTAAACATAATTCGAGCATTGCACTCTATTCACAGGATTTGGACATTCACTACTATTCCGTATTCAGTTTCCTACACACACATTTATAAGTGTAACCATTTAAGCTTAGACTATTTATATGGTTCAACATGCATGTATATGTTTCAGTGATGACTTCTTTAGAGCTGTGCCTTTTTAATAAATTCAAGGTTAATGAGGAAATGTATAATTCAGTTCAGTTAATGACCGAATCATAATAATATCTCAATTTGTAATGATTGTGAGCTATATGAGTGTAGTTCAGCTTTAATAAAATTATACATAGCTTTAAATTATTATCACACATAAAATGAGGTTAATAAATTGGAAAATGTTTTGATTGTAGAAAGTGTTCCGTTTTTTTCCAAGGCAGTCAGTATTTATCACTTATTGAGCTGAAGTCAACGAGGCGCTAGACATTATTGACAACCGAGCGATCAACTGTTGAAGAGCCGAGCATTACACGGGTTCAGATAAAACTCACTAATTACAAACTCATACAGACGAATCTGGGGACGAAACACAGATTACATTTTATTGAAGTCAAAGAACTAATGCA
>NC_071286.1:43158672-43317735 GCF_943735745.2 Anopheles bellator
TTTTATTTTAATGAGAAACCGGTCAGTGCCAGCCAGTGTTGAGCAAACAACGCGATTTGGAAAACGCCAAACGGCACGCTGATGAATGCGATCGTGCGCCACGGTTGCGGTTTTGCACGAGTTACTCCACGGCGGATGGCTTTTTCGGGGACAGATGAAAATGAAAACATTCACGATCACGGCGTGGCACCTGCCGCGGAACCGAGAGCCCGCAGCCCGGGTTCGCATACGAGCGCTTTATGCAAATGTTACGGCTCCAAAATTAATATATGCTAAAAGAATTCCGTGGCCACAGTTGTTGTCCGTGCGAGCAATTAGAAAGCTATTCGAGAGAGAGAGGGAAGGAACCCCGACCTGCTCCGGTATCCGATATAGAGATGAGTGTATTACGTTGTCGTTGCCATGGTTTCTGGTACCGGGCAGAAGCAAACCCGTCTGCCCGTCCGTTTATTGGTCGCCGGTTTTATATAATCCCTTGACATTGAAACTTCAAGCCCCGGCCGGATCGAGAGTCAAGACCTGCGCCGAGCAATAACCTTCACATCCAAATTGATTTGTTTGTTTGCCTGTAATGTCCCTCCAAACGGATAAACGCTCCTGACGCGCGACTCGGTCTGCGCCCACCGACTCTGACGGAAGATGATGTCTCGGTAATGGAAGGAATATAATCAAAACAAAATTACTACCATAAATGGGAATGTCTGGGTACTTTAAACTCGGCCCCTCGGCATCTCGGTATTGTGAGCGGAAATCGCGTCCCTCGTTCCAGAACGATTATCTGGGCGCGCAGTAACGTAAACGATGGTCCACCTAGGCCAAGGATAGTATGCGAAAAAAAAAACAAATCTCCCAATCGCCTGGAGATGTGCATTCAATGGGCTGCGTTATTATGTCTACCCTTTTGGCCCAACACGCAGATTCCTGCGGATACGCAGCGAGAACAGAACGAGGGTAATTTTCTTTAATTTAAATCAATCACGAGAGCTTTAAGGCTTTCCAGGCACACCGGCCGGCAGGCGGGTTCTCTTAACGGGCGTATTTGCGTAGAACCGTCCGTATAATCCTAGATGGGGCGGTTCTTGCGTGTGAGCTATCTTACACAGCCTCCAGCCTCAGATGAACCGTGATGAACGTGCTGAGCTTGAAACACATCACATCGCCCCCATCATAAGCGTCACGAGCAGGACATGTTTGGAAGATGCTAAAAACTTCGTTTAAATGGTTTTGGGATTGACATTTGCTTAATATGGCACATTTTATAGCGTGCCTTTTACAGACCACTTCCCACGGGCGTACTTGAGCGTTCCGAAGAGGTTACCTTTTCGAAGCCCATTGCGTATCAAACTTGCGTCACGTTCTAAACAGCAACAAAAAAAAGTCACAGGATGTAGGGGAAAAATTCGTTAAATGGCCCTTATGCTGTGCTGTGCATCACAATAGCTTCCAAATGCTTAGGTGTTGGGTGCTTTGTAGCACTTTTCCGAGAATTATGAACAGAAAATGTTGAATAATGTAGCTTGCTTTTATATCACCTTGAAGCGCATCCTTCAAAAGTTGAAGAAAGAAAATTCAAACAAATTAATAAACATAACATACACGTGACAAGACAGGACTAGATTCTATCAAACCTATAAAAATGAGAACAAGTTTGGAGAGCCATTGATTGCAATCAATCAATGAAGTTCATAAACTTGACAACAAAAAATCTTGATGTTGCAGCCATTCAACGAAGTATATACATTTATTACATTAGTTTTGGTAGAGAGATTCGTTACGATTCGCATTGCACATTAAAAATCAGAGTCCCGCAAGCCAGTCGGTCGAGTTCCGAACCAGCGCAACAAGCAACTGGTTCGTTGCAAGTTCCGTCGCTTGGTTCGCTTCCCGCTGAACTTTCCGTATCAGCCGGGAAACGATCGCACAATCCCGCTTGACTTGCTTCTTTCTGAATGTTGCCGTTTCTTACCCCGTTCCCACTTGAGCCGCTTGGTGGCGTTTATGACACGTTTCTGCTCGATTATGCTTCGATTTTGGCACCTTAACGAACCCGCCAATAATGAACTTCTCCGGTCCGGTTGCGCTCGCGCTTGCGTGTCAAGTTTGGCCACCAAATAGTGCCGCGAGCGGAACAGGTGGAAGTGATTTACTGCCACCGATGGCTGCCGATAAAAAGGTGAATTTCTGCATCCAAAACAAAACCTGAATTAGTAAGGAATTTTGAGGCCCCAACGATCATCGCAAGACTTGCGTCCGTTGGGGAATAAATTATCTTTGCCCGCCAATCGGAAGGATAATTTATATGTAATGGAATTGATTGGCTGCGGCTGCGGCCGAAGACGCTAATAGGTTCGGTTGGGGTGTTGTTTTTCTTATTTGTAGCAAACGTCGCAGTAGTAAAAATATGGCTGCCTATTTTATTTCTCGTTAAATACAGCACGCCCCGAGCACGGCCGCGTAATAAACAACATTCCACTCATCTCTGCGATCGGCCTGATTGGTATCTAGCCGAGGGTATTTGTTTTCCGATCCGATGAAATAGTGAAACTGCCAAATGGCTTCCGCCCTCATCGTTGCAACTGGCGTCCGGCTGGCTCTGGCGCCGGATAAGGTCAGCTGGCCAACGGATGGGCGAGCCTCCCCACTCGATCGAAGGACGATAAATATGGGACGCTTTTAAAAGGAACGGATGAAGCATGCCCCTCATGGGTGTATCATTACGGTCGTGTGTGATAAATCGACCACTGACCTAAAAGCCCTCACCCCATAGACGGTCGCATTCAGACGGTGCTCTCGTTCGTAATTAACAGCAGGCTTTTGACTTTTGAATTCCACGGACTGGTACGGCGTATAAAAAATGCTCTCGTGCGGTTTCCCAGTCCCGGCCGGGCATTTTATGTTCCGCGCGGTAAAAGCCGGCCAGAATCTCAACTCAAGCTCTCCCGGAACACAATGACCCCGCGTTGAACGGTGGATTACGCTCCATCGCTGATAGCTTCGATTCGTAGCGCTAAACGAGGGCCACTTTGCGAACCCCCGGCTGTGGCGTGCCATTCCCCATCGGCGAAGTACATAATCAAGTCCCAATTCAAAGCTAAAGTGGTCTTCAAAGGACTAAACGCATCCAGCGAAGGGCGTTATGTGGCAACCCTGACCTACCTGAGCGCTTCAGTGCGATTCGGACACCTAGTGCGCCAACCTTGCGCCTTGCGCGATCTTTGCTCCGAAGCCGGGGCTGGGCGAAGACAGGAAATCATGTGCGAACGAGCCCGAACCCGAGCTGAGCACTGACTGAATTATGGCAATAATTATGTCTTTATCGGGTAATTACGGGTATGTTTGAGCCATCGCGTCTCGGCCCCGGCCCGGCGTCAACACAAATAAACAAGCGCCATGGACGGACGAACGTGAGAGACGATCAATGGGACCGATCGAACATAATTACACGTTTCGCACTTCAACGTCGTCCAGCTCGCTGCCGCCGCTGAACAACATTGGCCAGAACCCCGGGTTCGGGGTTTCAAAAGAAACACATTAAACGGAAGGCAAATGGCTCGCTCGGAATTCAGCGAGCCTGCAGCGAAGAAACGCATCGCGGGCCGATTGACTTCATAATTGGATTGACGCGACGCTCGGCCGGCCAATATGCATCGGTTGTGCCCGCAAGGCCAGGAACTGACCGACCGGGTGGATTGGAAAAACCTCCTCGGTGCGGCGAAAATATCGCCCGCTCCGTTCGCTGCTTTTATTTATGCATCAATTAATGTTAATGTTTATTAGAAATTTATTTTACGGCCCAGCGAGGCGGCTTCGGACGAAGGTGGCCACGCCAGGCCGAGCCCCCGACGTTTGATGTCTCCAGTGCCGGGGCCGCCAGGCCGCCGGGCACGGCGAGGTCTCCCGTTTTCGCCCGGGATCAATACATAATCCCATCGCCGCTGAAGAACGCGTGTTTAAGCTACTTGAAAAGATTTGACCATGCGCTTTAGCATCGTCGGGTCGGAGGCCTCCCTCCGGCGGACATTACCGAGTGGTACCGAGTGGTAGGCCGCCCGTAACCGGCACCGCGGGCAGCCTGTAAATACCTTTACGTTGGCGTTGGTGGCGCCGCGTTGAGCATAGTTGATTATAAAGCGCTGCCCACTAATGGGAAGATAAATTTGCATGAATTATGTACCGGCGGCTCGGGCTGAATGGGCACTTGCAGCGTGGCTTAAAGAACGATTTTCACCGTTCACGGTATCGGCAGTGGATATAGGCCGACCATTGGGGCTTTTCTTTTCGCGCCGTATTTATCAGCTTCGATCAGGAGCATAATGGTCGCCGATGTTAGTTGAACCTTGAACCAGCACCCGGATGAAGCCGTGCGTAATGAAGCAGCTTTAAGCCACGGTTTTCAGCGCTGTTTTTTCCGTGCAAGGAAACCGTCATATCTTTGGCTGATTGGAAAATGTGTCATTTCGTTTCGTTCACAACTTCTTAGACTCGCTACCAAGAACAGCCCAATGGGCTCGATGCGAATGTTTCTTAGTGGGCAGAAGCTCGCACTGTTTGAACAACGTTTGGAAAAAGTTTATGGATTTTCCCGAAACAAATATCATAGCCTAACGCACAATGTTTCGGTTCTGTTTTCGACTCTCCATCAACTCGTTATGCTATTAATGTTGGCAACTGGATAAGCAGCGACTCCGGTTAATGCGTCTTCCGAGGGTATCGCTGACGAGCTTTCCTTTCCCTGATTTGTTTGGCTCCCACCATTTCTTGGACAGCGAGACACAACATGGCGCGATGTTTTGACGTTCCACTCGTACGAGCATGATACGGCTGCTGCCGGCATTCGGATTCCGGCGAAGGCGTCTCCAGTTCCCGTTATTTGGGTTTCCAGAATTTCCCGCCGCCCCATTTTTTCTGCAGCCTTGCGGAAACTCGCTTCTCGCATACGATTTGTTCGGCAAAATTGAAGGGAAATCGAGCGTGTTGGAGTGATAAAGTAGCAATGTCTTGGCGACTGGCGAAACACCAACCCGGCCAACCGGTGCGAAAAGCGCTAGCGAACAAGACCTCCGAAGTTCGGCGGATACCGGATTTAAAGTCAGCACGCCGGTCCGGAGCGTCGGCTGGATATGAGTTTGATGTCGTGAAAATTTAACCTTCCGCTGGCTTTCGAGAGATTGTGGAAAAGCATTTTCCATTTTGAACCATTTGGGGTTGCATTTGCGGACACTCTGCGAAATTATGTTCGTGCATTATGCGAATCTAGACTAAGTAGTAGTAGTTGAAATCGTCTGCTATAGGGGGTCTAAATTATCATTAGGAAACAACTTGCAACGGCATTATATGCCAGGGATGCATTATTTACATGAAGCTTACAATTGTGTGACCTTTCCTGTTCATGGTGACTCGAACTTGATGAAAGAAAAAATCATTCATGAATGATGAAGTCTTATTGGTGAAGGTGAAGGTAATTTCCGGACCACAGGGTATTATGGCAATCATCAAGCCTGAAGTAGTCATGCAGTATCTCGTGGATGACAATATCAAAGTTTTGTGCTATTAACATCTTTGTCCAGACCAGCCAACCACTGATAACATGTGCTAATTCATAAACCTTGGAGTATGCGAAAGATCCCACTCAATTTAACAGAATTAGAAAAAATAGTCAAATCAATCAGGTTCAAAATAATACATGGGAACTGTAGAAAAGGCCACATCACAAAACCAGGATGTTTGGCAACACTGTCTGGGCGGAATGGATATGCATTGCGGATACTAAACTTGTTTTCGCCGAAGATAAATTTAGTTTGTTCTAAATATATTTGGCTAAAATTTGTCTTTTGTTCAAAACTATCATATTCACATCTTATTTAATGTTTTTGATTGCTTTTTGATTGACTATAGCAAATTTTTCATCCTCGTATTTCCTAAAATCTTTTGTGTTCTTGAACTAAGGTTCTTTTCGCCATCCACTATATCTTCGCCCGGCAGGGAATTTCTTAATGGAATATTAGCTACTTCAAAATTCATTTCATTTCCTTTATAGCAAGTTCTGTTACAAGTTCCCGCTGAAGTAGCACACTTGCCCACAAAGATTCAAAATGACGGCTTTCGCCTAGGAACCATGAAATACTTTTCCCTTCATTATTACTTCAATTGAAAACAGCTCTCTGGTATAAACCAACACGCCGAAATGTTCGACAAAGCTCTAATTCAGTTAGATTTAGAGTCCATCTATTTGCTAGCGCCCTGTGGCTTACTTGGACCACCTTAAGTGGTTTCTTATGTTCCCTCACTCGCACACATTGCATCCGTTCGGGCAACCGAATCAATCGGCCACAATGGCCGGCCACATGGAATGGTTTCCGGGCCGGAACGGAGAGTTGCAGTCGTTGCTCCGACCAAGTCTCGCCGTCCAATTCAAGGAGAACAGCAACAAAAACTTTACAAATCACTCCGGCCAACTCATCATATCCACTACCGGCCGGCCGGCGGAGCCGGCGGGTTTCGGGTGTTCCGGGCTGTCCCGAATACAAACAAAACTAACACACTGGCGCTCACGCGCTCGCCTTCGGCCAGTAAACCTTCACTTTGGCCCGTTTTCGTGTAAAACAATTCAATTCGTAAACTTTCCTTCCGCCCTGGCTAAAGTTTCCTGTAAACTAAACCAATTTCCGCTCTGACAGGAAATCAGTCGAAGGACATAACCGACCCACCGACCGACCGACCGACTGTGTCGATGGGTGGCCAGGATCGACGGGAAACTTTTCCACCCCGAGCTCCGCGGCCATCCACCACCCCAAGGCATCCGCCAGACCCGCACAAGATGGCGGCGCACATGTTCTTTTCCCGCCCGGCCTTTGGGTGCGGGTTCGGGTCCGGACCGCGCGAGGGCCCGTCGACCGAACGGATCATCTCACTTCCGCTGGCTTAATGCTTTTTCCAGAAAACAACGGCTATAGTGGGCAGCACCGCCGGCCGGCGCCGGCCAAAGTTGCTCTCAAGGAATTCGATAGTTTGACTGTTTGTGTTGTATTTTTGTTTTCGGCCCTGGCCGCCTGGCTCAGCCTGACCCTTACCACCGAGCGCTTGGTGTTCGATTCCGTCGGACGAGGCTCGGACCAATTAAGGGAAAAGTATTTCGTTAACTTCATTACCCCTTTTGGTCATTTCAGTCGCCCGCCGGCCAGCCAGCACGGGATAGTGATGTGTGCCGGAAGTGGTTAAACTTGATGGTGGTATTTCAGCTTCGGCACACGGAGCAGTTCATCTATCCAACAATTTGCAAGTGGCGTCCGGGGTAACGCCGGGGGAAAGCGAGGGTCCGTTGAGGCCCCGGCGAGCCATAACTCTCGCCACAAACCGGGGGGGATCCTTAGCTCCGTGAGCTCCGCCTGTAGCTACGTGCGGTGGTCTGCGATAGTTGGGAAAAGTAAAGTTTCTTGGTCCGGAATTTAAATCAGGCCACTCACTCGGGTTCACACCTCCGGGGCTTGTAACGAGCGTAAGCGAGTGGCGACGGCCGACGGCCGACTGCCACCAAGTAGAGTCCTCGCCGCAGTGTTCTCTCCCGATGCCCAAGTGGAAAACCCACGCCGGCCCTTGGAAATGGTCATTCTGAGGTGCAACCGCAAGAAAATGAGACGCAAAATTGAAGTATCTTCCGCCCGGAACCGGAGCCACAAAGACAGACACACACATTCGCACACGAAAAAGACGAAAGTTTTTGAAAATTTAATTAGATGGTTTCATAGGTGAGCGGTTTCGGGCCGGCTTAAGTGCCCTTCGGAACCGGGATTCGGCTACGAATGTAAAACTTACACATTGGCCCCGGGAACATGTGATCCGGCATTCGGTTGATGGGCGGACGAATGAACTTCGTCCGTCGGACTCTTAGGAGTGATGTCGCCGGTTCGTGGCATAGTTTTGGGGTAAAACGAAAGCAGTCCTGAAAGTGCAGCAAGAACAGTGAGCTTCCCTCAAAGCAGTGTTTGCCGTATAGCTTTTGGTCAACAAAATAAAACAGTCCACAGTGCGCACTCATTTAGTAATTATTTCAAGACTTTGAAATGGAAAAATTATCAAACAAAAGTCTGTCCATCAGATCAGAAGGCATTCAAGGATAATAGAAATATCTGCATTAACTCCTGTCATTTTGTCTGATAATTCATTATTTTGTCTTTGTCTGATTCTGTCATTTTACTTATGGGTTGAGTTCAGTGACTTAACTCTAGCCACGGTTCATTCTGACATACTTTAAAAAGGTACCGTAAGGTAAAAAGATACCGTCATTTGAGGAAAAACCATTTTCAAAAAAAATTAACCCTTTTTCAAACTTATATTCTCAACAATAATAAACTTCAATTGTTCGTTATTCGAATTGCTTTTAGTTTCCAACACCTTTCCTTCGTTGTTCGAGTTCATCATTTCAAAAAATGCGATTGTTCAAAAAGAAAGATAAATCATCGAATTTCTCCAGATATGTGTTTTCTGTTTTCGATGTTTTATTGTGTTTATGTTTAAAATCATGTGACGAAAACATTGGGCCACTGTTCGTTTAGTACGTTTAGCCATTATTTAACAAAGGGCATCCCGAAGGTTTTAACTAAAGAGAGCCGTCGTAGGCATTCTTGGCTTTATTGCGGTTGCATTTCAGGAGTTATTCAAACAAATTATGACGAGTGAAACCTATTCAAGGTGGATAAACTGTGAATGACGATAGCGGCCCTGGAAAGCAATCATCAACTGGTAGAAAAAGGAAGCGTTGCGATATAAAACGAAAGTGAAGCTAAATAAGTTATTGAGAAGTTCTGGTGGATATTCGCAAGTCTTTCGTCCGGTATTCTGCAATTGTCGAAGATTGTCCTGAAATTACATAAATTGGTCAAATAGCGTACAACATCGTCACCAGATCTCAGAAAGAACGTATTAAACCAGCATTAAATATTGTTGGAAATTTTTCCATAACAGTGTTTCCACAAAGAATTAACTTTAAAAAGAACAAATTGATATTGATATGAATATGAGATTTGGCCTTAATCAGATAACGATCGCTGATAACGATGATCGCTGGCATGACACTGAGCTCTCGACTGTTTCGCTTATCACTGTTGCGGGATACAACGATCCTTTAATGCCGGATGATAACATGTGTACGTCTCTTATCGATCAGCATGCCTTTCCGTTCGTGTTCCGATATCATCGACCTCGCATCCTTTTAATGTCGGGTTACTTGTTTTTTGTCACAGATTCGTCAGCGTTGTCGGCGTAGCTCTCAGGCTTTTATGCAATTTATCAACTAGATACTGCTGCCCATTATCAGAAAAATAAATTAAAACAAATATAATATTTGTTATTTTGCCAAAAGAAAAAAGTTTCCCTCTAGTTATAAATGCCCCTTTGTAGGTAGGTCCTTCCCTTTAAAATATTCTTCCGAGGGCTCTCCGTTCATGACACCCGATCCCCGTTTTCTTATCCTATCAAAAATGTATTAAACAAATGACCGAAAGAAAGTGGGTACCGTGCCTGGCGGAAAACTGCAACGCGACGCAAGCCGCGTACATCAAAAGCACCGAATTAATGACCAAAGATAACCGGCGAAGTCTTTTCAGCTTGACCGCAACTCGGCCCTTTGACTCCGAAGTGAATAGGGAAATATCACGGCCCCGGCCCAGTAAATCGTGGCCTGTGCCGAAGGCCACGCGACTGGCCTCATGCCAGCGTCCTGTTCTATTGCGCTCCCCAACCACCCAACTCCGTGTCCCCGACCTCGCCGACTGCCCGAATAATGGGCAGCCAAATAAATTTTCACCCATAAATGCATTACGAGCATAATATATTCACTCGGTGGGGTGTGCCGGCGGTGGTGGCGGGGTCCGGAGGACTTCCAATTCCGAGGTGAAATAATCGCCTTTTGAACGTTCGCCAAAACGGGGTCGAAACGGAGGGCCGAGCTGCCCCATTTTCTCTGCCTGTGGCCGGGCGACAGTTCGGAGAGAAAAGAACAATTCTAATTTATGGTGCCCCTAATACGCTCGCCCCCCAACCCCCCATTCCTACCCTCAGCCAGGGGCCACGGGGTGGTCAGTGGGTCCGACCGCACGCCCGCTCGGATGCCGATGCCGGTTGTTAAACGGAGCATGAAAGGGCAAAGTTTCGCTACGCATCCCGGAGCCGGATGCTGGGCTTCGCGCACCGACCGGATATCCCGGTGGCAACGGGCGGCACGTGTGCTAGTGAGTGATCCATAAGGGGTGGAATGGGAAGCAGCAACAGCCGTGTCAGGGGAGAGGCTACCTTCCCGGAACCGGACGGGAACCGTTGGCCGCGCCGCGTTGTGCTTGCGGGGCATGAAACTACACATAAAACTTCGGGTGGCAGGGAAGGCAAATTTACGGCCAAACTATCACTCAGACGCTTTGCGCCTCGCCGGTGCGAGGGGAGGCCAGAAGCCACAAGCGGGGCGGTGGAGTTAAGCTCAATAAAATAGAATTGCCTTCAATGCATCAAAATGCTGCCATGAAGATGACTATGACAACGGGCATAACTCCGACTCCGGGTTCCGTTGGCAACGGCAATGGTTGTGTCCTTTTCCAGCTTTGTTGTTCTTTCCACCAGCAACAATGGCCACACGGACCGAACCCCGAACGGACTTTGGACGGCCACGGTGTAATTTCGCCACATAAAATGTGGCCCTCGAATCCTCGAAACCAGTGGCCTGGCCAGGTAGCCCGGTGTCCTGACATGATTACCCGTCGGCTGACGGTGGTGGCGATGATGGTCGCAGTATCTGTGGGGAGTGCTTACAATTTGTCACCATGGATTAAAGCAATAATGACAAGCTTGATCCGGCTTACCGACGACTCGCTCGCTGGACCAGACCGGTCGGTGGCCACATTCAAAAAGTGGTTCCCCCCAAAAGGACTCGATCTCTCGGTTGGTCCGAGTCCGGGGCGTACCCGACCGGAAGCTGCTGCACTTCCGTTGTTGTCTTTAATAATTTTTAACGCTTCGTTTCCTGGATTCCGGGAGGGTTAAAATAAAACACAATTGAAGAATGGCGGCCGAACCTATCCCAACGACAAAACCGAAACTGCACAGGAAACCCCACACGCAGGCGGGCACGCAGAATCGAGTCCCTTTTGGGCAATATTTCATTGTAAATTGCGCACGTCGTCTGCTTTCTGGTGGCCGCAGCTCACCGCCTGCCGGAAGGATACGTGTTCGTCAAAGGACATCCTGTAAAGTACATCCATTTTCTCAGATTTGCATGTGCTTCACGTTTGCACTCAATTGAGCCCTCGCACCGGCTCGGTCGGGAGCGAGACCGACTTCCGCCCTCCGTCTTGGCCGGCCACCTATTTGCCAACATCAAACACACACGCGCATCCAGACACTCATGAAGGTCCTGTGAAAGCAATCGCGTTTTCTCCATTTGCGACACTTAAAGCGTTTGCCATCAATCTGGCGCACGGCGCTGGGACGTCGTCGTCGTCGTTGAGACGCGAGCTCCATAGACCGCGAACGACATTCATCTTTGCCGACACCCAGCTCGCTGGCTGGGCTGGGCGGTGACACTCGAGGGTGTGGAAGACTCCGACTCCGACTCCGTGGGCTTTACACGGCACCCGCACGGCGCCAGGAGCGTGCAGATAAATCATCCAAATTCTAAAAACGGGATTCTCATCTTCTGCCAGTCCACGCCACGCCAGTCTCTCATTATGGCCGTGCCCATGGCGCTAATGTTGAGGTTGTGGGGTTGGGGTGGGCAACGAGTAGTCTGCCGTCTAGCGCCGGCCTAGGCCAAGAGGCTCCTCTACGCCAAGTGGCTGAATGCAACACTCTTGCGGAAGGCGCGCGTGCAGCATCCGCGCTAGGTCAGGCGAGTCAGGGGCCGCCCTGTCGGGTACTTCGCGGCCCTCTCGACCCCTTAGTAACCGGGAGTGGGGCCGGCACACACAGACGGAGCCATTGTTCCTTTTTAACACGTGAGTTTAAAGCAGTAAGGGCCGCGGAACAGGATGCGTTCGTAGGGGAAGCCGGAATTTTTGCCGGAAAATTGGCAAGGATCTGGGATTTCCGTAAAGGAACAAGCCCTGGTTATGTGGAACGTGGAACAGTCAGGTCGTCATTCATCAGACAGTTTTTCTCTACTATAATGAAGGCAGTTCATAAATTACAAGTTGGAACCTATTCGGAGCCCATAAAAGTGTGCCTTGTGGTGGCAACCATTTTGGTGTGCTCCGTCGAATTAAACAGATCTCTTACACTAAATCAACAAAAACCTATGCTCTCCTATTACTTTGGCTGTTTCAACGATGATTTGTATCTTATAGAATGTCATTTTTATTTTTTTTTTTTTTTATCGACTCTAATCTACATTTTTCCTCAATGATTGCGAGCAGGCTCAGTAGATGACAGAAGTCCTTTTTGTCACTTCACAATCGGGTCGGTTGTCTGTCAGTCATTATTAAGTGGGAAGTTGATCATTATGGCTTTTGTGTCTGTTAGACTTAATTTAATTCGGGCAGTCGAGCTCCTTCGTCCACGTCCCAAGAAAACAGTTTAAATGCTTTCGACAGAAAGATCCTCAGAAGAATCGCTGGCCCAGTAAAAAATGGCTAATGCTGGAGAATCAGACATAATAGAAAAATGTGTGAAATATATGAGGATCCAGAAGTCTCTGCCATGATAAAAAACAAGGTTCCCAAGGAGCCAAGGTGTCCAAAAAAGACGCTATAGGGAAAGGTACACGGCAAGAGGCCAGTCGATAGCTCAAGATTTCGATGGGAGGACAGTGTCCGCAAGGCCAGCGAGGACCTGCTCGGTTTCGGAGACTGGAGAAACAGGGCAGCGTGCCGAGATGGCTGGAGAGGCAGGACACAAGCGGCCACAGGCCGAATCGGGCGTTCGCGCCAACCATAATAATAATATGATTACTGATCCGCCATTCTCATGGCATGACTAGCCTACCGTAGTTTAGCAAGGCATAGGCATTCACCGGGATTGTGAAGGTTCCGTATAGCTCTAGTTTCGACCGTGTCGACAGGAGATGTAACCGAAATAAATTCGACAGTGGCGTCGGCCTATTTAACACATTGCTTAAAATTATTTTTTATTGCCGCCGACAAACTTCGCCAAACTGAAAGTGTCGAGGCGCATAATGGGCAAAATATTGTCGTATTGATTGGCATGACAATGTACAAACATTTGCCCATTTAGCTCAGCTCCTGCCGGCACGCGGCAATAGATGCATGTTGTCAGGCTCCTGCCACTTACGATCACGCCGGCGGACGACGTTGCGACGAAGTTTGTCGAAAGTACAAAAGAAAACTAAACACACACACTTTAAAGCGGCAAGCTGCCTTCTTCCGGGTGGCCCATATAAAAACGAACGCATGAAGACACTTAACGGGCGGTGGCAGCGCGGACGAGCGCGTTGCCAAGTGCCAAGCCATCGGGAAACTCCGAAATATCCGCCCGCAAACACCACCGTCACCAAATCCGATCGAGGCGCTTCCGCGAGCCGGCGAAAAACCTCAAACCTGCCTGAGTGACGCCAGCGAAGGCAGCCGGAGGCACCACCGGAGCGCGCCAGGACATACCACCACGAAGAGAGGAGAAAAAAGTTGTTCCGCTGCAAAGTGAAAACAGCGAGAAAACGCGGAAACAAGCACATAACATAATATTAAACTTTATCTCTTATGAACGTCACCGTGCACCGTTTAAGCGCCGGCAACCGGGCGGACCGAAAACTCGATGTGACGTTCGCTCCTGCGACGCCAAGGACGCAAGGACAATGGCTCCCCGTAACACCATTAAAGGACGGCAAATAAGCGAAAACCCATACTATCGTTATTACATGCCTGGATGGCGTGGCGTGGCGTTTACCAGCTTTTCGATCTTTTTCGGTCGGGTGGTCGGTGGCTCGCCGCACCGCACGATGTTGGCGTTGCTTTGCATACACTATTTACGGGCAGTTTAGTGGCGGCTGGTGGCATTGTTATGCTAGACTGTCACAGAGTGACACCACCGCGGCTGACGGCCGGCGAATGGATCGGTTCTCTCGGATTGGGGCGCGCGTCACTGGATCCACTGGATCTCGGTCTCGTGTGTTAATTTGCTTGAACCGTGACCTAGTGACAGGGCTCGATAAAAAGTCGCCTAGTCGACTTCTAGTTTGGCGATGCAGGCAATTGATTGAAAGGGAAAAGCCGAAATGTTGATGCAAACAGCGCTAATCGGAGATCGGGGCGCCCATCTTGAAAATCTACAAATTAATTGATAGAAAGACAGACAGAACAAAAGAACAAAAAATAAAAAGAATGAAAAAAGAAAGATATCCTCACTTTTGTGCCTCGGTGCAAACATCACATAATGAGAAATACCACGGAACCACGAGGAAGTGCAAGGCTCGTGAATCGAACATGTGACTTGAGCTTCCAAAATAACAGGTCTAACCCTATGAAAGTAGATTGTGCAAGTTGCTGGAACTAGCTGTCAATTTGGTTTTCCCAATTATGCATTTTTAGACACATTTCCTTGTTTTAACATCATGCAAATGATTTTAGGTCGAAAAAAATAGTTTGCAAGTTATTTTTAAAGAGTTTGAACTGTCGACTTTTGTGCCTGGAAATAACGTTTCGCGGGTATAATTGATATAATTGATGTTAAAGTATCATGGGTCAGTCTGGGACAACCATCAACTTGGACTGCAAAACCAGATCTATTCGTTAAAAAGACAATGCTGTGTGTCTGATGGGACCAGCATGGTATGGTTTATCACGAGCGCCTAAAACCTGATGAAAACCGAAACCAAACGCAAAATGATCATAATGGGCCAGAATTCTTTCGGCGATTTTTACAAGATGCAGGCGGCTTTCAAGAATCACCAGAGAGATGGAGAAAATCTATATCCAGCAATGACAAATAATTTAAATATTCTCGTTTATTTCAATGCTATAAACATGTGATTTCTTTGGAAAAAACGTCTTTTATAAGTTGACACCTGCTAAACGACAGCAATAAAGGCAGGATCACACACAAAAAATCAAAGCATTGAATTAGAGACAGACAATCAGTCTGACGTCGCAGATAAGAGGCAGCTTTTAAACGTTTGAAACCTTTCCAGTAGTTTTATGAGTGGGGTCTATGTCCACAGCTGATTAAAGCCAAGTGGCCAAATGGAGCGCAATATGGCAATTTATTGTTTTACATTTTTAAACACCAGACCTAGGGACTTTAAGGCCTACCGCGGGTGTGCTTTAAAAACACTGCACATTAATGAGTGCAAATTTATTAAAGTTAGCTTGGTGTGACATATCTTTCTGCCCTTGGGGGGCTCGGGGGGCTTATATCCAAACATCCGTTTAACCTATCGGCAGACCGCCGGGCACTGTTCTGCCATGATTACAAAGGTTCGTTTTCCGTGTAGCTGCGGACGCGGATGTAGTGGTCGATGTTTTTGTTTTCTTCACCCGCCCCGTTCGGTTGTCTCACTTTGCACTTTTTAGCCCCCAACGAAAGTGATGGGTTGGCCCGAGGGCCAGGTGTTAAATTGAGCGTAGTGCATATTTTCACACGGCTCCAACGGGCGCTATGTACTTAGTGCGGTGCGGCCACTCGCTGTATGTTTGCGTAAATAATGCAAATTAGTGCAGCCTTCAAAGCTCTCCCTCTCTCTCTCTCTCTGGCTATGCCACCTCCGGCCGGAGATTAATGGCAGTGTCCCCGCGCTACGTAATGGACGTGCGGGGACGACCATCACAGCGTCGAGCCAACTGTCTGGATCGGATTCGTACGGTACACGGATTCGTACGGTACCCATTAGAAGGAAGGCGAAGTCAAGCCGAAGGCACCGTGGCTCGAAAGGCCCAGAAAAAGAAAATCATTAAAAACACAGGCTCCTCGCAGACGCTCCACACGCGGTCCGGGCGTATCTTGCGTTTAGCGCGCAGCCGACGCGACGCCATGGAGGCGCCCGGTAGCCCGCGGAGGCGTTCAAGTAGAAAGCAGATCGCGGCGCAGCTCGGTGTGAACATGTGTGACTGCATCATTTACATAATTATACTGTAGCCTCGTCCTCGTCCGTTCGGCCCAAACGCCCCGGAGTGTGCTCGAAAGTGCACCGCGCGCCGAGGTGTTCAAGAAGCGTACAAGTGCCTCCCGTTGGTTTGGTGGCGTTGATTTGAGCATATAATTTTCTGCTCATAATTCACATCTCTTAGCGCCCTGCCGGTGCCTGCGAGCGTCTGGTGGCGCGGTGGCTGAGCTGCAACGGAACGGTGCGGTCATCGCGAACTCTTCCGAACTCCGACGCCGACTCCGACGTCATGCACTCCGTTTGATGGGCTAACCAACTGATGACTTGTTTGATGTTTTTCTTTTTCATTTTTTACTTGTTTCGAAGGAAGAAGCAGAGTTTTACATAATGCCGTCGCCATTGCCACCGTTGACTCCATTATTGGCACTGAAAAGGATACACTTCAACTTGTTTGCGTCGGCGTTGCACGGAGTCGCTTTCCTCGTTGCTACTTCTTCCGAGCAGCAGCAATGGTAGCGAAGTGGAAAAGAATGGCGAACGCAACCCGTCGGGCGCCGGCGTGTACATCTGGTACATCTGGCAGTTCTAGTGATTCATAGCCACCCTCCGATAAGGATGTGAAAAAAAAACGGGAAGCTCCTTCGATTCGCGTCCTGCGTTCCCTCCTGCGCGCCGTTCACGCGTCGATATCCGGGTGCGACGGGTGCAAAAATCAGCGGAAGGAAACAAAAACGCGAAGACGAAAATAACGCAAAAATGGAAGACAAAACCACACACACACAGATACACGTTCGTTCGGAAATTCGCAAGCCAACGTGGCTGTCGGTTGCGCAAACCTTGCAATTCCGTTCCGATGCGCTTCTTTCGATGGACCCATCGCAGCGAGCCTGGGATACGTGGGTCAATAAGTCCGAAGCACTAGCTCAGTTTTACGAAGTCTACAATTTTGTTTCCTCAATTTAAAGGATTAACGTTGAACTAATAGAACATCTTATCGCATCTGACGAGATGAAAACAAAAGCAAGGAACCGGTTTGGGGAACTGATAAATGACTGGAACGGTGATTGAAGAGACATGAAAGTAGAGTTCCAAGTCAGGCCAGCTCATGCTAATTACATAGTGGGAACCACCTAACAAAGTTTCTTGTGACAGCAAAATAGTTTTTGTTAAGTACTAGAGAGAAAATAACTTTTTTTAAATCTTTAACTTTAACAACTTTAACAATTTTAACTTTAAACTTTAACAAAATTATCTTAGACACTATGTGGCATTTCCTCCATCTCAGAATAGCCTTATTCCGGGCTAATTCGGCTGTAAGATGCTGAAGGCGTATTGGGTGTGTCAGTTCATGTTGTATTATTTATATTGGTGTTCTTGCAGTGACTATTTGTGGCGTTTCTGTTGGTAGTGACTTCAATAGTTCTGGCGACGGTCTTCTGCTTGTGTTTGTGACACCGGTGCCAGGGACGCGATCGCTAGTTGACAGTTACAATCAGGTCAGACAACGAGCCAAAAAGCCAAGCAAACATGAACCAAAACCACGTTAATCTGGCTACAGGAGTAAACAAACTAAACATTTTGACTGAATCTACACATTAAACAGTAAGGAATGAGAGGATAAAACGAAAAGGGCATGGAAATTCTAAAGGAATCCTCAAGATGTCGCACACGGAGAAAAATCACTTGTTCCATTTAAAAGTTAGTTTAAAGCACCCAAGAATAGAACTCGTTAAACTCTATGCTGCAAAATTACGGGTTACGTGAAACGGTTTTAGATTGACATACCCTAATTTTGATCAAAATACCTTTTAAATTAACTGAGCTGATTCTGTTCAATTACGTGGCTTAGATAAAACGTTAAATAAATCTTAAACGTCAATATTTGTCTTGTGGCTGTCGGACTGGTACATAATCCCCGTTGTAGGGCGAAAGCTTTACTGTTAAGACGTTTTCCTCCACGAATAATAACTAATTTCTTGAACTTTTTGGCAGACTGAGCGCCATATAGCCTCTAGAAGGTGTCAGTATATCCTCACCGACAGAGCCCTGTGGTTTTGCCACAAGATCTTCCGAACTTATTGACCCACGTGCTAAGATAAGCTGAGTTGGTCGGGTTTTTTTATTTGCGTCTCCACCTACGGTTTTCGCTCCCATTTTCGACGTGTGCTCAGCGCCGGAGCTCCGTTGCTACCCGGCCGGGGCCGGTGGGGTATATGTCAATATCGATAAAAGAAGCACTTTCTTTGCGCTTCGGTCCCGAAACCTGGCCGAGAACGTGTGAATGTGCGAATGGGGCGAACGAGCGCGGTTCGCTGTTGGGCTGGAGGCCACATACACAGGAACACACTGCCCAACCTGGCTGTCAGTGGCGCGTCGTCACATCCGGGGAGCCGCGGGCTCGATTCTGGTTACTGGTGACATAGAAGAATGGGTTGGAAAATGAGAAACAACAGCAGAAGACTCGGATAATTTACCCCCGGGCTGCCGTCTTCTGCGGGGCACTCCCCCGTTTCGCCAGGTTTTTCCTTCCAATCGCTCGAAATTCTTCCGGCCAGACCGACCGGGTGGCGACTGAGCGGGCGTCTGAGAAAGGCGCCGGCCCGCCCTCGGGCCATACGGTGAAGATAAAAGAAGTTCGCTCCCGGGCCACTTCGCCCACACGGTCGCCCCCAGCGGGCGACTCCGCATCTCGGCGGCAATCGATTGGAAAATGGGAAAGTCGTTAAAGGAATCAACCGGCAAACCGGAGGGATTGCGATTCGGATTCGGGGCGATCCGATATCGGTTGGTTGGCCGGCGGATCGTTCCTTTTGCGCTACGCTTCTGGTGCCGGCGATGCACCACATCCGGCGGACCGTATCCGCCTCCGCCTGTCCGCTGCCCGGTGCGGATTTGGGACGGAAAAATGTCCACTTGATGTTTTCGGTGAAATCGAGCGCTCGCCGATCCGCCGACCTGTCATCCTGGTCCCCGGGTCCTTCGGCGGTGAGCAATGGAGTGCGATTGAATGGAGAAATTAAGCGATGATTGCTTGATTTGCTTGATGCCCTCCCCCGCCTGATGGTGGGTGGGGATGATTCGCTTACCGCGTGGGTGGCACCGTTTGATGACAGTCTTCCCTCAGCCTCTCTGTCTCTCTCTCTCTCCCTTCCCGGCAGAGTGCACATGAAACGGCAGACAATTACCGGGGGGTTTCCACTCAATTAGAGCCAGTGTCGGTCCGCCGGAGTGCCAAAATAAACATTTCCTTGAAGTTCAAAGCGAGCGCGTCTTGGAATTGGGTGGAAAAAAGAACGGTGCACAAACAAAATGGCATACTTTTGCACACCCCGAAACCCTGGGCCTGGGCCCCCGGCGGCCCACAGGCTCTGACCGGTCAACCGCACCCGGGCCGAAGCGAAGGCCTTCCGGATGGAAAACATATTTTCCTAAATGGACCCTAAATTACACTGCTTTGCCATCCTCCCGGATTATCTCATGGGCTCGCGGAAAAGCCTGAAAATTCGCATTAATTATGTATATCGCTGCGTTGTAATGAAGCTCCAATGAGCGCCCCACAAGGCTCCGGTGGCTGGGGTTCGGCTGGCTGGCCGGCTTTGAAATCACTTACATTAAAATGCCATTCCCAACAAACGCTAAACGATGCAGCCCCTTTCAAGTCGGATGCAGAGGCTTTTTCAGGGCGTGATGAATAATTTACTGGTCCACATTCATTGACAACCCAACACCCAACTGACCCTTCGGTCCCTCGGAATGCGAAATGCTTGTACAATTATTTCTATAACGATTGCCAAGCGGTACAAGATACGCTTGTGGTACTTGTCACATTTCTTCCCTCCCGATGAACGACCGATATCGGAGTTAATAAATACTGTAAACACCCATTTGGGAAGCTCCGATCGGTCTCTGGCTCCGACCGGTGGCTGGCTGATAAGTCGGACCCCGGGATCCAGGACTCCGACTTATCTTCTCCGAGCCGGATCGGGCCGGGACTTTCTTACTTGCCAGCTACGGAACGGGATTTAACGTTGCAAGTGACGTTCAGTACAAGATGGCACGATGGGCAAGAAGTTTGCCCGCCACAAACCGCAAAAAGCGAGCCCTCGGCGCTTGACCATATGTGTGCCCGGCCAACCGAACGGAGCGAACTTTCTGTGCCCAGGCAGGAACTTTGTCGTTTCGGCCCCAAGTAATGCCCCGCTCGGTGCATCTGCGCTGCACAGAGTGTCACCCCCGTCTGGGCAATAAATTGAATCAAAAGATTACGGATCGACGAGAGAGATGAATGAGGTTTTTGCTGGGGGTTCGGGTGGTGGCAGCCACCACGGAAGTGTTTATCTATTGGCTTTATTGGCGCAAACCTCGTTGCAGGACGATCGTCGCCATCTTCGCGGCGCGTTCGCTTGTCGAACAGCTTATCGCCACGAATGGGGCTGCCCCGAGTGGGGAATGTGGAACACGAAATTCCGCCATCATCATCAGCGGGTGGTGGCGCTAAGCCGGTCGGTTGGTGGGGTTCTAAAATTGCCACATATTTCAAGAAATTTCCGATCTTTTTTTATATAAGATATAGTGGAAGTCGGTTACATGAAGACTGTGCGAAAAAAAAATAGAAAGCACAGATTTGTAGGTTAAAGTCTAAGTGTTCTGGTCAACAGGACAGTGATTCTTCTACTTTTTCTACCAAACGTACTACTGTGGTAATAAAATAACAGGAACTTACTGATGAATAAAAATATCGTAACCTCTTCTTCTAAATCTATGTTAATTCATGTCACCTTTACAGTAATGCTATCCAACCTACTCTGGACCTTTTTAGGACCTCGGACCAACTTATTTGGCATACCCTTCAATACATTCTTGATTTGGGTTTCCCTATCAACTCTAAACAGTGTCTAGGATCCACATAGTATCTTGAGTGTAGCCTGAGTTTGAGTCTCTTAAGTACGGAACGTTCACTGAAATGTGATTCAGTAACTTCCTCGGGATGAACAAACCAAGAACGGTTGTTCCCCAAGTCCGGTTTATTTATAAAGCACAGCATAAGGCACACGATGCACATCACTCAAATTGCATTCTTTATTTGTTTATTTAGTACTAAGTATTTTCTGGTTTAATTAATAAGTTTCGCCCTATATGTGGTTCTTTTCGGTGTGGGCTTGTTTCGGTTTTTGTTACATCATGCAAAAATCGACAGAAGTAGGAAAAGAGTCTCAAAGTAAGAAACGAATGAGCTACGATAAGGAAAGAGATCCTTATCGTAACTCATTCGTCATCGTCAACACCGAGATCATCGTCAACATCGTCATCTCACCGCATCATCATCATCGTCAACACCGAGAGTGAGCAGTGCCGGAGACCATAGTTCCAACCTTCGGACCGAATGGGCATGTTTTGGTATGTGCCGAGTTTATATGCTAAAGCGTCGTCTAATAAAGCGTCTAATTGAGGACAGATCCCAATGCCACAATAAAGATTAAAATTGTGATTTATTTACATTTATGAATGCTATTTCTTGAAACTATCGACTTAATTAACTAATCGAACATGCATCGCGGCCAGAAGTAATGGCAACTCTTTTAAGGTTTGTTGTTTTTTTAGGGTTTGAAGTTCGTTGAAGGCTTGAAGATGAAGTGCATGCGGTTTTTCTGGTAATTCGTTGGTCTTTTGCTTGTATTTTATTATTGTTGGATAATAGTTTCGAGACGCTCTACGACAACGTCATCCTGTCTCCGTCGATCGCCGTCCACATTCCAATTGGTACTAATATGCAAGGTGCCTAGCTGCTTATAAAATTAAAGATTTCTTCAGAGTTACCAACTACACGGTTTTATAAACTCCAACTATTCCCGCACGGTTTCTTATATTTTCTTTTAATTTTCTTTACAAAGTGCAGTACATGGTAGGCAAAATGGCAATTAAACTCTTACGCAAGGTCCTCATGGAAAAATATATCCGAAAAACTAAACTTAAACCAATCCAAACAAAAATTCATCGTTTCTGCAAACAATGCGTTTCTCTCGTTCCATTCGAAAAGAAAGCGACTAACTTAAAAAACCAAACCAAATGGAAACTAAACTATTGTAGGCGAGTGTTGTACAGCACACCGAAAGCGAGCGGCCTCTCCGTCGTGTCCAGTTACCCCGGGAAGATGCGATTCGAACGCGGAATTGGCTCGGAAAATGGCACGAAAACTTTGGTCCTCCAAAACCCCGCCCGGTCCAATCAATCTCTGGTGACGAAGTTTGATGAGAATCTCCACAATTAGGTTTCAAACAGCCCGGAAAAGAATCTGTGCTGAATCGACTCCGGCGCGGCGCTGGGACCGTCCCAGCAAACGAGCGACCGGTTTTCAATTTGTCAGATTATCGTACCCCATGAATGCCAGCATCAACACTTTCGCCCTGCCAGCCCTGCAACCCACCAATCGCCGTGGCGCCAGAACAAAGCGAAACAGCGCCATTTTCCTCTCGGCGCCCGCGCTCGAGGGCACCCGGATCGGGTCGGCCATTTCCGAGGGAATCGAAGCGCCACGGCAGCGTCTAAGGATTGTCAGCCCTCAGCCGTCACCGCCGTCGCCGTCGCCGCCGCCGCCACCGATCACCTGCCGAGGGCGTTGCGGGCTGACACCAGGAGATAAATTGCAAATTGTATGCAAATAGACATCGACGCGCCGATCCTGGCGCTCGCTTCGGGTGGGTCTGGCAGGGCCACCGCGAGGTCCCGGGCGTCAGAGTGTGGCTCGTCAACGAATCTGTCGATGACATATCGTCGGATGTATCTTCACGGGTAAATTATCATTTTCATCATCCGCATCCGTGAGCCGGGGCCGATCGAACGGTCGGTCGGGAGTGGAGGTCGGAAAAGTTGTAAGAAACGACGCCACGCGGCACAGTCAGAGTGAAGTCGGACAAAAAGACAACCCACCCACCACCACGCACCCAGCCCACCCAAACACCCACACACGCACGGACTCACGTACGCACGGCTGGGAAACACAATCACTCACGCCCGCAGGACTTCTTCTAGGAATCCATCATCCGGGTCTCAGATGTTCAACATTACGCAGCGCTTTTTTCTCCGGCCCACTGGGGAACGGCGAAGGGGAACCGGCACGGTTTTGAGCAACCGCCTCGCTCAGCTGGCTGACGAAATCCGGCGACTTGGCTTATGCTGTCAGGCCGCCGTCCGTCGCCGTCCCTCTATTGACTGCTGCCAACGACAAACGCCACAAATCATGAGTTAAACTTCGAGCCCCCAGCGTCGGCGAGGGAGTTCATTTTCCAGCAATGAACTGAAAAAGTCGGCCGCCAGTCCCGCCGGTGGGCGAACTTCGTTGGGAAGGCGTCGTGAAGATCTTTTGTCAACGTGGCAGCCAACCAACAACAAAAAAGACACATGATTTACGGAAATTTATTCCACCACAAGGAAAACGCATGTCGCCCCGGTGCCATCCAGATGACATTCTTCACATTTTCCTCATTCTTCTAGCACGGTGAACGGGTCGGTGAAAAATCCCAGCCCAACGTTAAAATCCACCGCCTACGGTTCACGTGACTCATCTTTTTACCCGTTCGCCAGAATTCGAATTACTGTGTCTGTTGCTGCTGCTGCTGCTGCTGCGGGTGGCGCACTGTTTTCGCACTCATCACCGTGAGCCGCGGAGCAATCCTGACCGTCACGCAGTCAAATTCTGTATCTGATATTTATGCTATTTTGAAATGGCGGGAATTTCCTGTCAATCTACGAATTTCTCGACGTGGGAACGAAACAATGGGCACCGTGGGTATCGGTGAACAGGCACGGGACACGGATGTTCCCGGTTGCTGACTACAGATTGCAGGGCCCAACACTCATAATTCTTTGAAAAGTAAAACTAGTGCAATGTTACACCGACAAATGGAGGGGCAAGTCGCAGCACGCAACGTTAAGGTACTTCATCTAAATACAAGGTGAGCAAATCAGCGTGCCCTTTATCATTTGGATATAAGAAAAGCGGCTGAATATTTTTCGATGCTTGAACTTTTATTTTATTTTAAAACAATGTTGGTCAAATGTCAAATAGCCATAGAGGTGGAAATGATCCGCAATGAAATGTGCTTTTGACGAATGATTTGACGACCTAACACTTTGGAAATAAATTTTTCATATTTCCTAATTCTCTGCAACCAAAAATGTATTTTATACATAAATTTCAAGAATCAATCTTTCAAATAAAAGTTCAAGCATCGAAAAATATTCAGCAGGTTTTGTTTATAACCAAATGAGAAAGGTCTTGCTAATTTGCTCCCCCTGTATAAGGTTGGGGAAAAAGTAATCCATTATTTTCTCGGTAGATGCCGTTGGTGATCGATATCTCGTGAAGTATCGATCGTACAGTTTCAACGATCGTTTATGCTCGCTTTTAAACTGGTATTTTAAAAAATGCTTCCATTGTTTCTTGTGGGGTCCATTTGTTTGTGAGTTACAGGTTGTCAACAATGGAAGTCAACAAAGAGCAAATTTTCTCACAATTTACAGTTTTTCTCTGCTAAAGGCGAAAAAGCTTCTTCGTACATTGCAAAACTTTGACCATAACAAATTGAAATCAATAAAAGATTGTAAAAATATATTGCTAGAGTTTTTCGCCTTTAACAACCAAGATTTCTATATTTTTATACACACTCTCTTGATTACTCTGTGAAGCTACTTTTAAAAAGGCAACACATTTTCAAACTGGTCTTGAAAGTTCTTAAATAATGTTTTGAATTTCACGCAAAAATAATGGATTACTTTTCGCCCAACCTTATACCACAGTCAATGGGATTACAGGACAATTTTTCGGTTGTATTTTGTTGCATTACGCTTCGCTTCGTTTCGGTCGCAGTTCGACGTTCAGAGCTACGTCAACTTGCCAAAGATTGCCTTTGTTAATGTAAATTCGAGTTCCTGCTCGAAATGCTGCTCGATAGCAATAGAAACATTCGCAAAGCACTGCTTACCGACCTCGGAACTATCGGGATGCGGATCTAAACTTTCGATTGAATGACTTCTAAACTTTCAGATTAATTCCTGGTCACCCTCGGTGCATCCTAGTTAATTTGCCCCGAATAGGATTACCATTGTTGCGTGTCACGCTCCGGCGGGATGCAACTACCCGGTCCCGGGTCCGGCAAAATAGTTTTCCCACCGAACTTTCACGCTCACGCTTGCACTCCGCTTGCACCGAGGCCAGGCCAACGGAATGATTGCTGCTAACGGACCCTATTGTATCGTCACTGTCACAGCGCCGTGCTCGCCGAACTTTGGTCCACCTAAAAGCTTTTCATTGTTTCACAGTCCCCGGGTCCGGGAGTTTTCTCGGGAGAGCGCATTTTCCCCGAACGGCCTTCCATCTCATCGGACGTCGGGCATCTTTTACTCCAATGGATTGCCGCCACAAAACCGGTCACTTCGGCGCTACCGGGTACCACTTTACATGGCACATCCGATCTCGATCCGGTGGACAAATGGCAACCGGGAATGGTGCTAAATTTTGCGCAAAAAATTGGTCCCCCATCGGGCCGGGGCAGCTTGCTGGCCGCCAGTCACGGAATCAGTGGCGCATTGTTTTAGAATATTCCCCACAGTCGACTGTCCGGCCGGGTAAGTGGTCCGACTGTGCATCTGTTGCGCTCCGGAACCGGCCACGGCGCGAGTGCGGAATGACGGTTTCGGAATGCCTGCCCCTAATTGGGCCTGCTCCGTTCTGTCCGTTCTGGGGTATTTGTTGCCGATGAATAAAACGTATGATTAGCTTCGATCCTTCGGATCCCGGTTGTGCCGGGAGTGGCGCTTTATTTCGGTCTTGGGGATTCTAATCCAATCGCGCGTCACCATTGATGGTTACTGATTGCATTTGCATTGCTTTGCGTAATTATTTGCATTATGCCACTCATTTTCATGCACGGTGCTTATTTGAACTTTATTATTAATGGGTTTTCCATGTTTTCGATTGTAGGAAAACCATTGCATATTTTCCTTTTATTTTTTCCCCATTGAAGCAACTAATATAAAAGAAGGTGGGCATTTTATTTAACTTTTAGCTTTCCACTTTTTCGATCTTAGAAAAACTCTCTTATTGTCTTTTACATATATTAGAGTACTGCATCGGAGTTTTTAGGCCATCGGAACTGAACACGTTGGCTAACCCCCATTGTTAGATCGTTGTCGGAATAGTTGTTCTATACAATTTTAGCAATGGACCATCAAAAAAGGTACAAGCAATGGTACATCAAAAAAATCAAGCTGAAATCATTCAGCTGTTCATTCAAAATAACTTCTCAATCGTCATCATGTCTGATGAGGCACATTTTTCGTTAAATTGAAGCGTAAATAAATTAAATTGTCGATTTGATGTTTTCGAAAACCGTTAATTAATCCAATAGCAGCATCTTTACGATCAACAGGTTACTGTTGTGTTTTGCGTGAAGGCCGTATTTTGATTGAGGACGATGATGAAGCTACGGCAACCGTCAATGGTGAGCATTATCGGGACATGATAACGGATCTTGTGATGTCGATTGTTTGTGAAAATTGTGAAACCAAGAATTAATTAATTAAGGATATTTGAAGTTCAGAATATACCGCCCTCAAGAATAATATTCACCAAAATATGTCCCCCATATCAAGCGAAACCGAAATCAACCGGCTAAAGTGATGGAACACGTCGAAAAGAGCGCACATTTGATTAAACCAAGGACTTTGACGTGCTATCATTTTTAACAAACGATTGCACTAAATCTTCTTGAACCAACCAAATTAATTATTTAATGTATTTTCTTTTGGGAAACAAATGTGCGGTTTGTGTCGATACTTTATTTCATCATAATGCCAGTGTTAATTTCAAAGTCGCAAAGCAGCTACTTCCAATGGCCCAGACTGTATCAAGACCAGCAAGATTCAGTCAGCGATTCCTGTTCGACAGCCAGACATCTTACGAAATGCGTTTACTATGAAATGGCATTGCGAACCATCATAGGCGTGCGCTTTTATCGGTTGGCAAATGTTAATGGCCAATGCGCTGTGGCAACCGCTCCCGTTCGTAGCGATCGTCTCAAGTGCGTGCCCGCGCCATCGTCCCCGAGGGCTTCGTATAGGAACCAGCTCCAGGCGCGTAAGAAACGGGGTGTGTCCTGTACGCAGCGTAGATCCGTGCTGGCGTGCCAGAAGTCGCTGCCTGCAAATGGCACCGGCTGACAATCATGTCAAGCCGGGCACGCGCTTTCTGGCCCGCAAACCGGAAACATACTTTTGCCACCGTGCCCCCCCGTCTCCCGTGGAAGCCGCTCAAGGAGACAATATTTATCTTAGTCATTAGTAACACTCTTACCGCCAGGGCACGGGCACGGGGCTCGGGCGCAACTTATTTGCAGAGCTTATGCTCCACTCGGCACTCGGCAGGCGTGCGTCTTACGCAGGGTATTATAATTGTTAGACATGTGTTCATTGCGCCCGAATAATTAGAGACACGAATACGCCCGGTTTAACTGTACTTTCATTGCCACTTCCGGTGGCCCCCCTATCGGTGCCACCGTCACCGTCGACGGCCGTCGGGACGTCACGCCTCCGGCGCCCTGCTGCGCCTCGGGCCCCTGTGTTTGAGTTTTGAGTTATTGGCGTTCGTTCTTAATGTGCAATAATATTGTGTACCATAAAAGTTAAATGTGTCGACACTAAAAACCGGAGCACAACATGCCATCGCGTGCATCATCCGATGCCACCCGATCCGGCGCTCGTCACGTGGCGGGACTTTTATTTATCGGCGCACATTTCTCACACGCGCTCGCGCTCAACCAGTTCCTGGCGCGCATCGGCGACCCCCGTTTACGGCCCCGGTAAAGTCTTAAAAAGCCTTCGCAGCCGCGGCCTCAGGTTCGGCCGGCGCAGATTACAAATTGTAACGACATTAAACCGCTCGCGCTACCGCACGCTCGTTACTATCAAATCTTTTCGGGGGGTGCCCCGTGTATGATGGGGCCCCTAAACAAGCTTTGAAATTTTCCAACGACGGCCGGATGAGGTCTACGGATGTTGGTTTCTTAACTTCAAGCATCTTCTGCTACCGTTTCTCGGGCGCTAGCGCTAATTGAAGCAATTTTTCTTTGCATATGAAATTAATGCAGGCCGTCGCTCATAAATACCACAATAAAAATGAATTCCCCGATGAGGCGGTGATTGAATGCATCTCATCGTTGCTTTGCGCATTCTTCTTCGTATTTTCCTTTTTGTTCTCACCACACTTTATAGCGTGCTTAATTTTGGCGCCCCGTTCGGGAAAGTATATTTCACTTGACCTAGAACAGGGCAAAGAAAGTAAAGTATGAAGAAAATCATCGGCCACGCCAGGAGCCAAAGGACGCCATTTCAAGTGCGCGTAAAAAGTAATCGAATCAGGCGGTATCATCGCGGCCTTGCGTCGATGACGCTAATGATCAATTCATTCCGGACTTTTTGTTTGATTGATCATTAATTCATTCGTCGGCCTGCGCCGGCTTCGCGAACAGGCGAAAGCTCGTGCTCGTGAGCTTGCGTAAAGTGACACTGGGTGGGCGTGCGTTACACGCCACGTGACGCCAAGTGCCGTCCCGACCGTCCGTTGTGTGGCCGTCAACGTAATTTATTCCGTTTTTAGCCCGACCCGGCGATGCCCTGAGATGTTCGGCGCACGCCGGCAACCGAAATCATTTTATTAATTTTTAATTTGTTTGCACAAAAGCTCTGACAAGTCGCTGACAGGTCGCGCGCGCGCGACAGAAGTCCTGAGCAGTGCCACGGAGCCCAGTGTCACCTGTCACCGTGGGCTCGCCCCAAGAAACATCTCCCGCAAGGCTCGGTGGTCTCAGGCTCCGGGGTGGCTGGACCAACGCAACGGGGTCAGGCTGCGTTGGATTATTTTGATTACATGCGTGACTGGTGGACGGCGACGTGACACGCCGACCGATGGCCGGGCGATGATTGCCCCTCCTCGTCCCGGGCCAAGATTTATGGTGGCGTAACGCAATGCGTCGTCGTTGGCTGCGGACCAGATGGACCACGAAGCCGGTGTCATTTTCAACGGTTTAATGATTGCAGCAGCCGGCACCGGCCAAAGCAAAGACCAGCTCTAGGCGTCAAACGAGGCGTAGCAGTGCAGCGCTTCATATTTCCCGGAGCGCAGGGAAGCTGTTTACGTGAATCTGCTCAGACCACGAGGCCACGGTTTTGGGAAACACGATCCCGCCTTCGACGGGCGCTAAGTCTTAATAGCCGTCGCCTACTTTAACAGTAACATTGTTTGCTAGCAAACAAGCACTACGGAGTGCGATACGGCCTTTCCGGCCGTTTAGTTGCTCACGTAGACACACCGGAGGCAGTGCCATTTAATACCGGCCAGCCATTTTTGATTTACGGAACACGCGTTCTGCTGCGACTTTATGCCCCAAATCGTGTGCTTCCGTGTGTATGTGTGTAAACATAGTCCACTGCATCACCTCCGGTCTTGCTGCTGCAGCTGCCAGGAGCTCCAAAGGCCAAAGTATTACTCGTGTCACGTCATGTGCACGTGGCCGGGAGTCGTCTGTCCTCGCCCCACTTTCGCCTCGAGAGGCGGCTTCCGTGCGATCCTCTCTTTGGGGATATAAAATTTATTTCGCCTGCGGAAGGATGATTACTATAACGTATCATTTACTTCGGCCGGCCGGACACACTGCATGCAGGCGAAGGATTCAACGTTCCCGGCGCAGTATTCGATGGCGACTTTTCCCACGGCGAGTGGGTTGATGGTTTTTGCACAATTCGCCCGAAAGCAACGAAAGTTAAAAAAAACCCTGGAGCTTTTTGCCACCTGGAAGAAGTGTTGATAAGGGTGATTAGCCTAAAATGTAAATAGCTCTACCCGTGTAAAAAACCACCCGAAAACGCGAATGAACTCCGAATGAATGCGTAAAGGCGTAAATTTTGAGCGGAAACATAGCGAGAGAGACTGAGAAAGAGAGAGAGAGAGAGAGCGAAATCGAGAGAGTGAATGGTGAGAAGAACGTCTCACGCGTGAATGAATCGACGGAATCGACGAAAAGGGTCGTTCATGATCGTCGAGTTCACTGCGTTCATTGGGCTGCGTGCTGACGCTGGAGCTAAATATTCAAATCGTTTCTTTGTTTAGCCACATGTTTTGTTTAAGAAGAGAATTCTTTCAAAAAAGGCCCTAAACACTCGAGGAAACACAGAACAGCCGTTTGTTAAACAATTGAATCCTTTTGAAACGAAAAAAACGGTTACTGATGCTCAACTACAATCAACAAACGTTTGTGTTGCCGGAACGAACCACAAAAAATGCGAGGCGAAAACAAGCAAACAAATAAAGATGCAAATGTGATCAATGGCTTCAGCCCGCATTTAGTGGTCAGCGTGAAATAAATCAAAATTATTTTGTTTAGAAATCCTGCACAAACTATCTGGTTGGTAAATAAATAATAGACTGGGACCCGGCACCGGTTCGTGCTTCTTTTTTCCGGCGCACAATACACGAGCACAGCTTTGCTGCCTTCGGGGTGTTTTCCTTGCCGACACTCTGGCCTGTGAACCGCTGCACCGGGGTGCATCCCCGTTGGTGTGCTAGGACATTCCGCGGCACCTTCGCCGAAGCGCGCAATCATACACCAAAAGTGTTCATGAGTACAACGATAAAGAGTCTGGTATCGGTCACCAGTATACCGGCGACCCCTTGCGCAGCCAACAGCACGGGGACAAGTAACTCGATTAGAAAAATGATATATTGCGGTGCAATATTTCCGCCACTATTTATGGTGCCCGGGTCCTTGGCATATTACATAGCAGCGCACGATGCTGCTCCCGGGCGCAGCGCAGCCGAAGGGAACGTATAAAATAGATTTGCTTGTTAAAAATACGGAGAGCAGAAAACAAATGCAGCGCACCCAGCGGGAGGCCACGGTAACTGTGTTGTTGCCTGAAAGCTCGAACATAAGCAGAATTGATCGGCGGGTTAATGGCCAGAATGGGTGTTTAGGTGGAACACGCCCCACAAGCATCTGCTTGTTATGTTTAGCTTAGAGCGTATGCTAACAACACCATTCACGTTATCCAAACGATCAGCAATTAATAAAACCTTCTTTCTCGTATAACAAAAAAAGGTTAAATACATTTTAAACAGAACTCGACATGGTGAATGAGCCAACTTTCCTAAACGGGTGAGGCCGAACGTGCCGAAAACAATCAATCCGTGCCGTGAGGCGATGACCCGCGAACGTCTTACGTAGCCTTCACTTTTCGTTTCAACACATCGCCTGGAAGCCCGTCCGCGTATCAATATTTGAAGATGTGCCGTTCGCCGGGCCCGGCCGCATCGACATCGACTCCCGGAAAGGGAGGCGCACCCAAGGTGTTAATAAACCGTTTCACGACGCACCGCGAGATTCGCTTATCGAAAGAGCCCGGGCGCTGATTATGTGTGAATTTATTAACAAATTGCAATTCCGAAATCGTTCCGATGCACCGATCGGCCTGCGCGGCTGTTCCGGGTTGGGCCGCTGCTGCCGGCGGTGCCGGTCCATCCGATGCACGGTATAATTTGATAATTACAATGCGACCGCGCATCGATGGCCGAACACTGTGCGAACGCGCCCGCCCGACAGCATAAATCGACACTTATGCTGAGTTCCCGGCTGCGCACCGTGCGCAAAATGTGGCCCGGCCCGGACGCGCAGCCCCAACGGGTGCGTAAGGGGCGCGATGTTGTTTTTATTATTAAAACGAATCATTTCGCGGAATTTCTGGCGGACTCGCTCAAATAAAGTGGGCCGATAAATTATGTATCCAACCGTCCGTTATGCGTTGGGCATCCTGGAGGCATGACGGGGCATGCTGTGTGTGCGCGCGGTTGACCCGGCCACGGTGCCACGGAATTCTTTGCCGGTCACGACAGTGAAACGCACGTTTTCGGTTGCACCGCGTTTTGCGTCCGCGAGAACGAGAAATGAAGGAAACGGATCTTTTCGCCAACCGGAATTTGGGGGACTTAGGCAGTGATTAGACATCAGCAATGAGCCGCCACGCCGTCAGCCGATTGTGTTCGGTTGGAGGAAAAGGAAATTCATTGCTCTCTCGGTGGATGGCTGTCGTGATCGGTATCTTGTAAAGTATCAATCAAACCATTTCAAGTTCATGCTGGGGACATTTCAATCTAAAACATTCTTTTGCTCCATTCAGTTGTGAGTTTCAAGGTGTTGGCAATGGAAGTCGACAAAGAGAACATCCGAGAACATTTTACAGTTTTTTATAAAGGAGAAATATTGGGTTCGTTGACCTGGTTCAGTTATTTTTGATATCAAAGATGCACCTCGCACAGGAAGACCTATGGTCGAAAATGTCGATAAAATCACAGAAATAATCAAACTTGATAATGTTAGTACTCCTAGTATCGTCTAGGAACTAAAGATTGACCATCAAACAATTTTAAGCCATTCGCGTAATGCTTGATTTAGGGTTTAGGGTTGATCGATGTTTGGGTGCGACATCAACTAACAGAAAAAAACGTGATGGATCCAGTTTTGATCGCTGAAGTTTCAGTGAAACGGAATTAAATAGATACATTTCTAAAGCGGATGGGTATTGGGGTTGAGAAATGGGATACGTACAACAATGTTGTGCGAAACCGATCGTATTTAAAGCGTGTTGAAGCAGCGCAAACGGTGACCAAACCAGGAAGGATCTGGGTATTGGGTATATGGTGGGGCTTGAAGGTAATCGTTTACTATGAGTTGTTTCTATGCAGCCAATCACTAAATTCAGATCCTTACTGTCAACAACTGCACCGTTTGAAATAACATTTCCTGAGTGATAAGGAATTTGGATGTAGAGAAGACTGCGCAAATCGATTACCAGAGTTTCGCCGATAAGGACCAAGACTTCTGTGAGAGAGCCATTCTGACGCTCTCTTTAAAATTGCTACACATTATACAGCAAAACGCTACATATTCGACCTAGCTCGGACATGTCGAAACGTCGAAATTGAATTCCAAGCAATAACAACGGTTCTCTTTTTTCCCAACCTAATGTAAAACGCGAGCTAACCTCCAAGTAAGTGTTCCATTTTTTGGATAATAATTCCATTCTGCTCTACTTTCATCATGCACTTACGGAGAGGGATTCAATAACGTTAGCTACCTTGGAATTGATGAGAATAAATGGCTCCAATTCAAAAGAACGATGTTATTGCAGTAATGGAATTCGGTTGGCTCGGTTTAGGCACAACGAACTGGCAAGTCGACTTCGGAAGCCGACCATAGCACCGCTTCCGTATCTCGATGAACCGTCAACGGAAAGACGATTGCACATTCTTCTTCCCGGACACGGTGGGCCCAACCCATCGGCCGCTCATTTAGCGAGCGCGAAGGCGTCGTCACTCGTTCATGGGGCCATCTCCGGCCCATTGTCCGTTGATTAGCCCGCGGTGGCGGGGTGGTTCGGTTGCAGCCGTGGGCCGAAAGCAATCACCCATTGTGCCTGGCACGGGGCAGGACATTTTCCCTGCCGCCCCGGGCCGTGTTTGTCGCACGGTTCTTTCTTTCCAAGTGATCCCCCCAGTGTAATGAGAAGTGTTTAATGATGCGCTCCACCCGACTCGGTGACGTCGGAAGTGCCAAAATGTTGACAATCGGTAAACTGCTGGGCCTTCGATAGGGCGCCGCCGGGGGGGGGGAGGGCTGGCAGGATCATCGTTATCATGGCGATCGGGCAAAACATTAAAAAGCTTTGTCATTTGCTCCCAAGAGCTTCTCGCCATTTCTCTTGTTGCTTTCGTGCCTCAACCAGCAGTGCGAGCGTCCCGAAGGACACGTCCTCTCGAGTCCTTCGTTGCCATTGCGTGGTGGTGAAGTGTGAATATTAAATTCCATTGTATTCTCCCTCTTGGATTTAATTTATTTATTTCCTCTCACGCGCCCGCCTCGAGCTGGATCACTTCCGGGGCTCCGGGGTTCCGGGGAGCACTCCGCGAAGATGGATGGCAGGCTCGTTTCATTTGTTGCGCGCTCGCGAAGAAACGATACCCTGGCGGTAGCGGTGGCAAGTGTGTCATCTGCCAGCCCAAGCTCCAAACAGGACGAGAACGACGACGGTTCTCGCCAAACAATCCCGTGGTTCCGTGGTCCCGTGTTTGCGAAGCCGGGCCAGCGTTATATTTATCTGAAAATGAATATTGTTGTAATTAAATTTGATGAACTCGACCCGACCGGGGTCGGGAGCTTTTCTTTGGCCGCTTGGTGAGCGCGGAAGTGCCAAAGTTAAAACCACGACCACCATCATTACAGTCAATCGGGCCGGGAATGTTTACTCAGCGCGCAGCCGGAAGCTGGAACGATCGGCGTGCGAGCGCACGGGCGAGGGGCCAATTAGGGAGGTGCCGGACCGATGACAAGGCTGCGGTTCTCCGATTCTTAATTACCGTCGATTGAGGGGGGGCGATGATTATTGCCGCTATCGTTGCCATTTCCGGCTGGAAAGGCCCCATTTCCGGAAACACTCTGGCCAAACAGCGATAAGTTCGAGCGGCGTGCGGGCCGTTGTGGCAAGCGGGAAGGGCGAAGGATTAAAGAAGTGTGATCATTACTCGGAGTGTATATACACCACTAGGAGTCTATGCCAGCGAGGATTTCGATGGATCTGTGAAGGACTTCATATTTGAAAGCCGCCGTCGAATGGAGCCACGTAATTTGAAGTGGAAGAAATGAATAAAACATCATCCGCGGTGGGCACAACACCGAAAGGGGCTTTGATGTTTGGTCCTGTCGAATCGCAGGAGCGCTTTTGCGAGCTCGTCTTATCATCGAGGGCTCGATGGCTTTCCCACAGTCACGGTAACTATTCGCTAACTGTTGGCGCTCCATACGAGGTTTGTAAAAAGTGAGCAAATGGGGACCCGTTTCAATTTAACTACTGGGTTGTTCAATAAGTTTGGCGGTTCAATATCAGAGGGCGCTGCTGCCAAGCTTATTTTTATGTTGGTACACTATTCATATGAACGTATGTGAAGTTACATTTCAATCTGTTAATTCCTTTTATTAATCACAAGCCATTTAGTATCGACGAGTCACAGTATTTTTTACAATGGAATAAATAAGTATCGTGCAATGATTGATTATTAGATTTTTCAAGTTTAAACGCAAAGGAAAAGAGAAAACGATCCATGTCAAAAACGTAAAAAACAGACACAATAGTACTCCTGAAATCGTAGAAAATTACAGGATATCATATTGGAAAATCGTCGAATCACCAAAAGAGATTTAGTACAAGGCCTACATTTAGATTTAGTACATCTTATTGGGTAACAAACTTTTTGACTGAAATATTGGGGTTTTACTATATTGGGGACTGAAGTAAGATGTTTGCAAAATTGGTGTCGCATTCACTAAGCATAAAACAAAAACGCATTCGAATGCAACTTTTTAGGCAACATTTAGAGTGTTTTCGATAGGATAAAGTGGATTTCGTGCATTGAATTATCCCTAGAGATGACGCTTGTGTCTGTCACTATGATCCTGAATCAAAACAAGACACTCAGGGGTGGTGTGAGCCTGATTCTTCGACTCCGAAATGTGTTTGTGTCCAGCATGGAAAAATCATGCGTGGAAAGCGTTTTTCATCAAATGGTGACGTCAATTGAAGCATATTTTACAGCCCTTCTAGATTGCCACTTCGGGAATGGAGACTACATTGGATAATAAAGCATATTTCAAGTGATAAAATTATATTTTTCTAATCAAAGTGCAAAACTTATTGAACAGCTTGGCAAACCACCGCTCACTAATGCGCTCCCAACACTCCCAAAACCGACCCATAATGGGTTTGCGCTTTTTGCCACCACCGAGCGACGGGAAACATTTTGCACGAAATTGAAACCCCGAAGAACGTGTGTGTCGGCCAATTTTAGAGACAAATGTTGCTCCGTGCGCGCGCCCGTATTTACTCTCCCTCAATCCGGCTGAGTCCTGCCAACGCTACACCTGCTGAATGCCAGGACCTTTCGGGACCGAGCCTTTTATGCTATTCACTCCGCGCGCCCATTTGCAGTTAGTGCAACTTTCGCTCACAAAACTGACTGGGAAATGCAGCGCGAAGAAAAGTGTTTTTCAAATCGTGCAATTTCATTTCCCGTTTCCCGCGCTGCGAACTGTGTTCGTGTCCTTTATTTTTGCCTTTTTCTCTCCTTTTTTTTTGGTTGCTGCGCCAACCGTTGGCGAGTTGGCGAAATTTTAGGAATTCTATTAGTTTCTTCGACGTGCGCCGTGCTCGGCGCTTTTTCTTGGCCGACCTCGTCCCGGGCTTGGGTGCTTTTCTATGCGAGCTCGCCAAGAAAACACATTCACCTCCGGTGCGCCGGTGAAAAGCCGGGCAGGGCCGGGGCTTTTGCTGCGAATTGGCTAACGGTGTCTTTGCCGGCGCAGGGACACACTAAAACACGGCACGGCCATGAAAAGATGGACTTGATTTATTTATCAGGCTTTAATTTCCTTCCTTCTGCCCGAAACCGTCGTCGTCGTCGTCGACATCGTCGTTGGTCACGATTCAACAAAATGACACTTACTAGCCAGCGGGCAGATCCCGGGTGCGCCGGGGATCCGCCGTGCAGCGCCAGGGCAGCGAGTGATGAAGTAAAAGGCTCCGGCTCTAGCTGAGCTGCGGCCGAAGTATCGGTGACCGGTGAAAAACTCCTTCCGAGCGCCTTTCGGAAGGTACGCTTTCGGTCCGTTTCGAAGCAATTTCAGTTGCCGGTTCCTTTGGTTTCCCGGCGTTTTTTTTTGCGCCCCGTTTTTTGTCGCCCTCGGTCGGCATCTTCCGTGCGAGCATAAGACCCGGCGGAGCCCGGTGAGAAGCATAAACCTCTTTACCCGGCCCGGCCCAAAATTGGCAGTCTGCATTAGCCACTAAAAAGTCACGTCCAGGTGCAGCTCCGTGCGGGCTTCGAGATGATTCCATTACGGGTCCCGCCCGAACAAAGAAATAATCGACTTTTCATTGCATTCGCCGGTGGCTCCGTGTGGCAGGTTCGATCGGCTCCACCGTTCGGACGGGTCTGATCCGAGCCCGGGGCCCGATTGAGCCACACAATTTTGTGATGCGCTCAGCAGCAGCATTTTCCTCGCTATCTGCATTTTCCAACCGAAGGCAGCCGGCGGAGTGGCGAACGGCGGGCAGCCATCGAGATGGAAGCGAAATGCCTGCCACTTTTGTTGCCGTCTTTCTGGGGCACCCCACCAAATCATTCGGAAGCCCGCCAGAGCATCCTGCCACACACCCCGATACGGCTTGCCGTGAGATGCAAATGCTTCTCGGCCGACCACTTCCGGTGCAAACTGCCATTCCGATCACGTACCCGGAAGTACAAGCAATGCTGTTTTGCATATTCGCATCACTCTCCGCCCAGCTCAGCCTGGGCTCTGTATCGACGGGGCCAATTGCTTGTGTTTTTTTTTGCACTGTTCCGAATTCGGTTCTAATAAACACAGGCACACAGAGGGCTTCCGGTCTGTTGCACGCTCCCCTTTTGCGGTGCTCCGATTAATGCGTCGACGATGAAGACATTATTCGGCGTTCGGCGAAAAAAGGCGCCACTGTAACCGATCAAACCGATCGGTGCCGGAAGTGGTTAGAATCATTCTTTTTCCTCGGGCTGAAAGTAATGGTCCCCCCACCGGGACGGTATGTCAACGGTGCCCAATCGGGATCAAGGGGGTGGCCGAACGAACCGAACGAAATCATCTTATTTAGCTTTCGTCGGCGCTTATAAATCAATTTGAAGTTGGTAATATATTTGCCCAATTGAATTACTTTCCAGGCCGCACTGTCCACGTCAGGAGTGTGGACCGTAAATCAAAGGTAACATTCGTTGGTATCGTTTTCGAGGCCGGCCGGCCGGAAAACAGCCGGCAGAGGCCTCGCCCTGGGCGGGAAAAACCAAACACAGCAACACGGCAGCATTTATTTATGGCACGAATAAATCACTAAATTGAATCCGAACTCGTTTGTCCGAAGGATTGATTCTAATATGTTTCGAATTTCATCTTTACGTATGTGCGAAGCGTTCCGAAGGCAGACGGGCCACCGTTCGCCGGGAAGGCACGGCCCATCGTCCGGCGAACATTGCGATATTGTTTCCTTGCACTTAGTTAAAGTCAATCACACGCCACGCCGGGTGACAGAGGCAGCCCGGTAATCTTATCCTAAATAAATACATCCAACACCGTGGAACCGTGGTTAGTGTCGGAGCGGCTGTGACCAACGACCGGCGACCGGAACTGATAGTGGGCCGAACACCAGACCGGGGCACTCGGCCGGCCGGTCGGCGGGGGACAAATCGCTATCACCGGAAGCGATAATGTTTGAATAAATAATTTATGAGAAACGATTTCCAGACTGTCGCCAACTGTACGAAACGACGGTGGCAGGAACCCGGGGACGAAGGAACCAACGATACCGTCACACCAACCGTTGCGCTCTGTGGCCTGCCGAGAGGACCTCGGTGCTGCCGAAAGGATTCGGATTTATTTTGCGAACATATTCAAATAAAAGTATCTATATTTATGGCACGGATTTTCCCGAATACAATTCGGGTGTCGGGGGCAACGGGTGCTGGCGGGCGGCGAGCAGGAAGCGGCACTTGGCCACCGGGGACGGTAGCCGGGAGTTAACAATCGTCAAACACACATATGATAAAGGTAAATATGACCCAGCTCGCTCGGCAGCTTCGTGTGCCGGGTACGATGCCGGGTGAATATATTTGGCACGTGGTTGCATCTTACGATTTTCACTATTTCCGGAAAGGATTCCGGAAAAGGATTCGCCTCGGTAGCGCACGGTTTCGTCGCGTCGCCCTAGCGCAAGATGGTGGCATGCTGGTGGGAAAATGATGATAACGAAAATCGAATAAATGAAGTGAAAGGATATTTTTCAAATAAAAAGTTACATAAGTAGGGCGAGGTCCTCCTGGAAGGATGCTGACCACGTACGCTTCAAGCTCTGGGAACGTTGAATGTTCTAGTTCTTGGGTGCACCTTTGCAACCCACTTCTAACGTTTGGTGCAATTGCTGGCACTATTTTTTTAAGGACATTCACCCGGTATTCGAACTGTTCCCTATTAAAAATAGACTTAGTAAGTAGTTGAATAAAATTGAATGATTGATCCATTTCAGATAAATTCCTGTTGCTACTAAAATTTATCATTTGGTTATCATCACAAAAACATGAACCGTAAGTGCTGCCTACAAATTTAAATTTAAAGTAGTCATTCAACTCCTCTATCCTTTTAATAGTACTACCGTGGCCACAACATATCCCGAATTCGCTTGTGCCTCCAACATTATTTTTTTATTCTTCTAAATCTAGCAACTTGGAAATGGTTCCAATTTCCAAAACAGCCCCGAATAGTTTATTTTAGGAATAAACTTCAACACATTCTTCGGTTCGATTTCTCTTTTTAACTATTGACAGTAAAAGGTGTCCACCGAGCGGTCTCTTCAGTTATATCTCGGTCTTCGAATAGTCCGAAGTCACATGGTGCTAAATCAAATCACGTGACGCCAATGATCGCCAATGGCGTTAACGAGTCCTAAAATTCATAAAAAATGTTTTGTGAACAGAGCAGTTATCAATTTTCCTTTTTCATCTTAAGAAATACGAGAACTCTAAAAAGCCTATAACTGTGGATAGCAATGGGATGAGATTTCCCAAGCCAAGATCTATGGCTAAGAAGTCTGTCAAAGTGCAAGCTTTCCTGGAGCTGAGTTAGAACAAATCTTGTCGCAAAGTGCATCATCGCAAATCAAACTCAAACTCTCCCACTTTTAGCTGGCACTTGAAGGGATTGGCCATTGAAATATACCAATAACAATTTACTAAATCGTCACAAAAATCACCACGCTGGGCTGCTAATATTGGGCATGTCACACTCAGCAGCTCCTTTTAAGCCAGAGCGTTACATAATGATTCTAGCACCGGTGGAAGGTAGAAGACTCCATATTTCCAGTGCCTCCACCTTTCCATAAGTCACGCAACTTAGACACCAACGCTTGAAAATGTTTGTCTACAATACATCATGACGTGCAGCCGTTCCGAAATATGAACGACGGATGCAGCCGGACGGTAATCTGTAGTTGGTAACAGTTCGAGTGTCCCGCTCTGAACTATTCTCAGCTCCCCGGTATAGTTGTGGCCAAATTTATGCGAGTCTCCATCGCTATGGCAAGAGTTTCGGTGCCGTCGGTTTGGCTGTGGCTAAAGCACTCTGCACGACGAAGTTGAGCTACAGCGATTCCGTCCTTTCAGGCTCAAAGCTGCAGCGTTTATGCAGTGCGCCGGTACACGAAAGTTTGGATGCGACTTGGCTCGCAAATGTAAAGAAACGGCATCTCACATATCATTTGAATTCCATTTAAACTTGAAACGTACGTTGTACCGCGTACGGTTTTCATCAAGCTTTTACCCCCAACTCACGTCACAAGATGGGAATGAACGAAAAAACGTAAAACAGGGCCACCAGGACACGGGCAACCTGGTACCTAAGGCTCACGAAAAAAAAGCGGAGAAAGTTATCTGTATGGGGTGGCTTCAAGGTGTAGGACACAAGGTGACATTTGCACTGCACAAAGTTTCGACTTCCGTTCGGTCCATTTACTCTCGATCAACAGGGCGCCCGGGGAATGCAAGCTACTCCTGCCGGATGGCCAGGAGAGAGACAGAGAGAGACAGAGAGGGAGAGAGAGAGCGAGTCAGAGAGAGAAACAAGCACGGCGTGAATCTGTTGTCGGCGGCAGTAGCAGTTAGGCAACAACTTTCAAATTAAAAAGTTTCCCACCCATGTGAGTTTTGCCCACTTACGGGAGGAGCGCTCGGCAAAAGTTCATCATTCGGCCGTACACACACTCTCTCTCTCTCTCTCTCTCTGTTGAAGAGCATCCCCATCAAGGACGTGCACATTTGACGATCACACCACGGCAACAAGGCGGCCGGTGAGACACTCTTATGCCTTTCCATTAGAAAATGGATTTGCACGGTGCGTGTAGTGTGAACAAACACCGGAATGGGAATGTTTTTCGGGCCCGGAACTTTGGTTTGGCATTTTTGTTTTGTTTTGTTCCGGGCGAATTTCGTGAGTGGCATAAAACCCGGGAGCGCTTTCTTCGATTTGGCGCTTGTTAAAACATCGGAACGCATTTCTGCGCTCGGCGCAAACGGGAAAATAAAAGCGCATTAGAGATGAGTGCCAAAGTTCGGAGGAACCGTTTTATGATGAAATGGGCGTGCGTGTTATCGGAAGCGAACGTTAAACCGGAACCGGCCCCGCACTCCCTCCCACCGGACGGCTGAGTTCCCCGGAAAGAGGTAAAGTCGATCTCTTGATGGTCTTTAGAAGTGATGCTATGGCACCACGTTTCCGCGTGCCGGAGCACGTGTCCTGGTGCGCTCTGATTACTATGCGCGAATGCCATGGCAAGTAACGAAGCTATAAACATCGCCGTCTGATATCACTCCGATCGCGACGGTACAACGCTCATTAGCGTATGGATTTTGCTTGTTTGATGAAACAATAATAGAAAAAGTTGGATCGTAAATCCGGATTTACGGCCCCGGGTGCTATACGGTATGACTTTCGTTCCACACGTTCTGCCCTCATCGCCCTCGGCTAGGCCATAAATCGGATGTAGCTGTTTTACGGCACTTCCGTAACGCTGGCGAAAGTTCAATTGCAAAGCAAACAGTCTAATAAATTGTTTTCACCGGAAAATAATGCATGAACCAAAAAGTCGACGAAACATCAATTTAAAAATACATTGCCATTTCGTGGACTACGTAATGGTCGGGCCAGGACTCACTGCTTTTAATTTCGCGTAAGCATGTAAAATAGTTCTGCATTCATGTGTCATATTTCGGGATTTCGGCCCCGAATGTGTCAAAACATGCCCTGGCCGCCCAACTTGTAATACAATTTTAATTGCAATCCTTAACGTTCCTCGTTTCGTACGCGGGACCTTTGCACGTCCTTCGTACACGGTCTCCTTATTTTCGTTCATGCATTGTTAAGCGTGCAATAATGGCCCAGTAAGTGCCCTGCATCTGATACTTGTCGCACGATTCGTCACATGCACTATTTCCGTCCTGGAAGGTCCCTACCTCGGCTGAGCGGGTCCCGCCGAGGATTCGTTGTATGATTTTTTCCAAATTTATCATCGCGGTCCACTTTTTTGGCCCGACGTTCCCAGGTCCCCATTCCCGACAAGAACTCTGGTATCAAAATACAATTTACAAGCCACCACCGGCCGGCCGGCCGGCCGGCTGGCACCAGTTCGCAGATGTTAAAAAGGGTGACTTTTTACAAGCGTTATCATGGCGCTGCCCGGGGTTTTGTCCGCAGCTGGCCCCCCTACCTCGCTGCCCAAAAAACGAGGGCAGCATCGCAAAAACTTGCGATGTGATTTTCGGTACGCTATGGACGCGGCGACGAGTTGACGTGCGAGTCGTGTTCCTGCGCGCCTTCGGTGCGACGAGGCAGCCCGGGAAGCGAAGCATAGATGAAGTGCAGGGAAATATGGATGACAAAATGTTTTGCAATGATAAATGTTTCATTCTTTGGAAATGGATTTTTTCCCCAGCTCGTCGCTGCCGCCGTCGGGTCGGACGGAAAAGCACGGAGAGCACCCGGCAAAGTCGTGCTTAATGTGGCCAACCCCGTTTGCAGCGTACGTACGGTTATGATTTATTTTTCCCTTAACAACAACAGCTGCCGGTGCCGGTGCAGCTGCCACTTTCGACATGTCAACACGTCACCGGAGCGCGCCCGGATCTCGTCTTTTTCCGATTTGACCAAACCCGAGAACTCGGTAAACTAAGCCAATTCACTGGTGTGAGCGCAAACGGGAAGCTGCCAACTCGATCGTTTGGAGGAAAATCGTGTAATATGGTAGCAAAATATTATGAGCGATCTCCGGGTCGATTGGCAGATCGCAACTGTATCAAACCCTGCAAGACAGTAACGTCAAACTGACTCGGATAACATATCCATCCATCAGAGGGCGCCAAAAAATGGGGCAAAGCGAAGACTCCGATCCGAAACCGAAACGAAGAAATAGACCGATAAAAACCAAACAGACAGCATTTTACACCGCTGCTCCATTACATTGCAGCGTCTTACATTGCTCCATTTTTAGCGAATGTGGCACCTAATTTGCACAGAGCGATTTTTCGATGTTTTTGACGTGGATCGTCTTGAAGGCTTGTACGACCACGTTTAAGCTCAGAAACACCTCTTTTAACCACCCAATTGAAGGGAAGAAGAGTACATATAACTTTCAACACTCGTTCATAAATTTCCTTTGCTTTTAAACTTTCCAAAAATAAATCACTCCACGAAACTTGATTTTTTCTACTGTAAACGATACTGTGACACGTCGATACTGAAGGACTTGTAAAAACAAATTAAGCGTCCGATTGAAATGCAACTCACCATACGTTCATATGCAGAGTGTATCAACGTAACAAAAAAAATTAGCAGCTTGTAGCAGCGCCCTGTGTTATTGAGGCTAGGAACTTATTGAACACATTAGTATGCCTCACAAAGCTCCGTGTGAGCGAAGAAATGCAATGCCCAATGCTTTCTTTGGGCTCCAAAATTTATTCCACGTATAAATTGGAAGTGTTTATTTCTGTCAAAATACCGTAAAATAGATTACGAAATGGCTAATATAACTGTTCCGAGATGGGAGTGAAGCCTTCGGTGAAGTTCGATTTCTGCTGCTGCCACATTTCCCTGGCAAGACTTCCGTTCCACTTCTGCGTTCCGTTCCTCAGCCACAGGTTCGAACGGAAAACATCCGATTAACTGGAAACGGAACGGAATTCGTAATACAATATGGATCATGTTTCCCCAACCGGGGTCCGGTCCAATCGATCAGAGAAGTCCTGCACTTACCGGATGAGCCCGGGATGGGGCCAGGAAGTGGCATCACCTGCAGTTTTATGCCGCACCAAGCGTCGAGTGCGAGGTGGGGTCCCAGGGCGGGGGAAATATTTTCCGACTCTCCTCTGGCGTGCCGTTGGCTTCGCTCTTCATTCAATATTGATTCGATTTCGGATAAAGTTCAAAACTTGAGATTGGCACCGACTAAAAGCAAACAATGGCACACACCCACCCACGCACAGACACGCGCCCAATCCGCTTCCGATCCGAAGGACGAAGGACACTGCATCGGCCTCCGGGCCCAGGGGTCCGCCGAGCCGAGGCTTCCCGCCGTTGCCGCCGCCGCGTAGTAAAGAAAATGTTTATACACTCCGCCGTTACTCCGTTCCATCGGACTCCGGACGTACGCCGGATTCGGAGATCGCTTCTGGGCAAAATGAGATAAGTATTCCCGGGCAACCGGGAACCCGATAGCGTCTCGAGACTTTCTTAGCCGGCGCCGTGCGAAAGTTGTTCGCTCCCATCAAACATTGCTTCAAAGAAAATTGACTCCGCTTGTGATGGAAGTTGGCATGATCCGGTCGGCGGATCCACCCGTCGGCGCTGCAGCCCGGCGAGGCCTCACCCGCTTAAGCGTGTGTGGGACTTAGTAGTGGATAAGCCGGGGAAAACTCCTTCACGAAAATTCACTGAAAGGTGAAACCCACTGTACGGCGACTTCGGCCACACCGCAGCATCTCGAGGTTGAAACGAAATTGCATGTCTCAAAGGGCTCGTCAATGTACCGTTTGACTGACAAGTTGTGTGTGTTTTTATGCCGAGTTTTCGCCTTCCTTGCTTTCTTTCTGGGGGGTTTTCTCGAACAAAAACACCACCCGGAGCACGGCAAACGATCTCCTTTCCGACGCGTGGCACGGCGCATACGATATGGTTCTTGGAATTCGGTACGGGTCCGGAGCCGCCCAAGACATTCACCGCATCGAATGGCATCGCAGCGTAATTGTTTTTTTCTTCCTTCGACTCTCTTTCTCTCTCTCTCTCTCTATCGCTTTCGCTATCTCTGGCCCGCTATCACTAGGCTCCCGTATCACTGCTATCTCCATCAAACGTCAGAAACTGCTCGAGATCTTGGCTTTCGAGCTGCAAATTGCGAAAAGAAAAGTTAACCAATCCAATCCAATCCACCGTTTTTCTTCCGTTGCACTCGCAGAATCGGCAGAAGGTTCGCCGCTCGCTCTCTCTTTCTCTGTGCACCGTAATTGAATTCGAGAATTATGATCGGATTCAGCATTTTCCACTTTCAGTCCAAGAAATAAATCAGACCGATGCGTAGAGCGGCGTAGAGAGAGGCTCGATAATTTACCGATTTTTGGGATTGCGCTTCACCGCCGCCGGAACCGATTCGATTGCTTTTCTGCCGATGCTCTGTCGATCCGGTTCGGGGCCGGGGAAAAGCTTCTTGTACGGTGAAAAGGAAAATCCACTTACTTACGGCGCCGAAACCGCGCCATGGAGGCCGGCGATGCCGGCGATGACAAGCGCTGAAAGGGCTCGAATTTCAATTTCTGCATCCGACGCCATTAGTTGTTGAGGTTAATGGTTGATTAAAATTTCATTTCGTCATCGACGCCGGCAAACTACGTACGGCGAGGACGCGATCATCTTTTCAAGGCGACAGCATCCAAGTCGCTCGCCGAAGCTAGCTTTCGCGTGTAATTAGCATCCACTTTGAGTGCTGATCAACTGAAATGGTAATTAGCACAGAAAGTTAGGCCCAACTTGAAGCTACACCATTAAGCAAAATGCTGCTACATCGATGATTAGTCGGATCGGTTGTGGATTGATCGATTTTTGGTGACATTTTTGGCTGAACCAGATGGGATGGGTTCCTGTGCTCTGGAGCAAACTCTGCTCAGCAGCTCGCATTTGAATACAGTGGCGTTTTGTAATAAGTTTGCAAATTTCATCAGCTCATCAACCGCGCCGTTACGTTCTGGCCACGTACTGGCCGATTTATTCATCCAACAGCCGCACGATTGCTGGGCCGTTGCATATTTATGTCGATCTCTGCCCGGGTGCTGCCAACGGTAAAGTGCAGCATTTTTCACATTATTAGTTTAAACGGCAACCGGCGCCGTCGAATCCCACGTTCCGCTTTCTAATTTCTCGCTGCCGTTTCGTTTGCATATCTCAACACGTGTGCAATGATTAAAACATAACCGCACGGCGCACAATGCAACGACCGCGCACCGTTCTGTCACACTCTGCATTTTGCATGCACTGCATGCGGCAAACACCTCGGGAGAACCTCTCCACACCGACCGTCGTCGACCGGCACCAGGAGATTCATCGGGGACTCGGTCGGGACGGACGAGTCCAAAATGGCCAACTGTCCCCGCTGCGCTCGGGTGCGATTTGAGTGACGCTCGCTAGAGTCGGTTTTGTTGGTTCCGAAAAATATTCCCCACACCCGGACCGACCGGGTGTCCGGACGAGGCGGGTATGTATGTGTGACCTAACATCCTTGAGTCCCTCGTTGAGGCCGCCAAGCGTCGGCAAACCGTCACCGGCACCAGGGCGCTTGTCAGCGCGGATGTCGAACTTTTTGATTTCTCTAATTAAACGAACCGACAGCACAAAACCGGAACCGGAACCGTCGCTGGCCCGGGTCCATAAATTGTTGCGCCTTGGCGGCGCCGAGCCCCGGATGTGACGGTGCACTTTATCCGAGAGCGCCCGGTATCCTGCGGTTGCCTACTAATGGTGACGTCTGCGATGACGACGATGATGTCCGCAGTCAAGTGTGCGTTAGCACCGGCTCCTGCGGATGTCTGGCAAGGGCGGTATCTAACAGCAACCGGGGAACCGTTGACCGGCACAATGCCCCGGTCGTAATGGTGCCGAGTTAATGGTGTCCGGTGTGGTGGAACCCGCGTGTCCCCCTGGCCCGGTGCACACGTGCCGGGCGTGCCAGTTTTTCGGTCCCGGCAGACACCAGGGCCGGGCCAGCATTGATTGAAAATTATTTTAATTGGACTTATTGAAGTGTTAAATTTATTTTCTATCGATGTGACAACAGCTGTGGTACGTTCGATACGTCCCGGCCTGACCCGGTCCGGCCCGACGTGAACGGGAGCCAAACAACTGGCGAACAACATGCAACCGCCCCCCAAAAAACAGGAGACAGCAGCCAGGATCTGCTGAGCCGGCAGAGTGCGCGCCGAAACCCGAAAAACCTGCGACACGTCCACACGAGAGCTCGACGACGGTGCCCGGGTTTGCTTCCGGTTGGCCGGGCAGACGAATGCTTTTTCGACCGGCTCGGCATTCGGACGATCGGCGGAACGATGGTGCAGCTGTGGCGACAGCTTGCCGCACGAGCCTGGCCCTGGCTACCGGCACACAGGGCCATTTGGAATGTTTTGGAGACCTGAAAGTGAAGTGATTTTCAATTATTTTAATTTTAATTGAATCCTAAATGACCGACGCTGTCACACCGGGCCCGGTGCAGTCGTGGGGTCCGGAGGATTCTAATCGGAGGCCGCACCGGAGGTTGCGTTGAGGTTCGGGATTCGGGAAAGAATTATTGCTGACCCCTGGCGAGCGGGAGATATTTTAATGACGTCATTTTCGTGTTTGCCAAGCGGACCAAGGCGTGCGTGCGATGGACCGGATTTGCCAGAGTGTATCGTTTACTGTTTGCTGTGCAGGGCGATGTGAATAAATATTCCAAATGCAGTGGACCAGGCGGCCGGATATTGGTAGTCGAGTAATACGCACCGAGCGCAGCGCTACATTCAACTATTCAAGCTATGCTTGCCATGCATTGATAATGGTTGCACTATTTTATCAGGCTCAAAGAATAGTTTTCAAAAAATATAATTTACATTGTAAAATTATTTTCACTTTTTCCGAGATACGTTGCAGTTGCAGTGTACGTTACAGTGTGCTTTCTTTGGTCACAACACGGCTGACATACTGGTTCATCAATTTTGTTGTTAATAAGTGCAAAAGAATTACGTTTTTTTTAAATAAAACATATTTATTCAACAGAATATTATGCAGAAACTATGGGAATACAAAAGTGTTGAATATCGACTGCAAGATATTAGGTGTGTGAATTAATCCTTGCGGTTTTATAATAGATGGAGTTACTCAGTAAATGTAACAGATTTTTTTTAATGAAATATGTGTTTGATAGCTACTCTCATTACGCATCTAACGCAGTATAGATTGTTTGCTCAAAGGGTAAACAACACCTTTTTTAAGCATTTGAACATGTCAAGTTTTGTTCCTGACAAAGCGTTTTTGCGGAGAGTACGTTTTCATTACAGCTTGCACGGCAGAAAAAAAAGGATTCTTGTATTGAATCGTCATTGGTGATAAAAAGTGGACTTATTACAAGAATTCTAAACCCAAAAAGGCCTGGATACAGTTTGGTGAACCATGTCCATCGAAACCAAAGCGAAATATTCACTGCTCATTGGTTATGATGTGCATATGGTGGGATATGAAAGGTGTGGTGTATTTTGAGCTTTCAAAACTCGATGAAATTATAAAAGGACAATACCATCAGCAACAATTAATGCATTTGAAGCAATGCTTTCGCCATAAAACGTCGAGAATGGTATAAAAGACATGATAAGCTGATTTTTCAAAATGACAAAACTCCACAAAACGACTCCACATCGCAAAACCGATAAAAACCTATTTGTGAACCTTCCCGCCGTATTCACCAGATGTTGCTCTTTCGAACTAGTATTTGTTCCGTTACATAAGTAACGATTTGGCAGCAGCGCAGGTTCATTTCTTATGAAAGTATCGAAAAATAGGTCTCTGAGTAGATCGCTTCTAAAGATTAGAAGTTCTATCGACACGGAATCGAGGAACTGCCTAAAAGATGGGAAAAAGTAGTACCTAACGACGGACAATACTTTCGTTAAGGTAGTCATACGTTTTGTTGTTGTAGTTAGGTCACAAATGTCGAATAAAAACTGCAAGAATTAATTCACACGCCTAATACTTTGCCTCGTTATGGAGAAACGAATGTTTTTGATGAGGTAGTTTGGTAACTATCAGGGAGCATTCCGAAGAGGAAAGTCTACCACTGATCCGACTTTGAACATGGGGCAAATCCTTCAAAAGATGATTCAGTACAGTCAGAACTCTTGCCAGCTCTTCATCGACTTCAAGACTAGCATAGCCACAGTAAAAGTGTATGAGACCATGACTACTTTTGACCGGCCAAACTTGCCAGAACAGGAACTTTGTTAGAACGAACATGAGCTACGTCACAAGCCACGTGAATGGCGATGGAAAGCTTTCCAATCCTTTTGCTACCACCAAGGATTTTGACAAAGCGATAGCCTAGCTTGCCTTCTCTTCAACATCGGGCTGGAGCGAGCCATCCGAAGCTCTGTTGTAACGACCTCAGGAACCATCTAGTTCAAATCCTGAGGAGGATTACTGAGGAGATTTGCGCTAGGGTGTTAGCAGCCAACAGCTTATTCTACAGCCTAAAGAAACTATTTCGCTCACATACTTAAATTTTATAATTACTAATCTTAGTACTCCCATACACAACCGTGACATGGACTCAGTCTAAAATTGACGAAACTCTCTTAGCCATATCCGAGAGGAAAATGCTCAGGTCGGTTAGTCATGTCATGAGAATGGCGGACGACAAACAAGTTTTTCTAGGCATCTAGAAAGGGACAGAAAGGGATGTTGTAGGCATCGAATCTCTATTCCAAGACAGGATCGCTCGCTAGTTATAGTTTCCGGATAAGTAGTAATATGTTGAATCTTGCGTGCACAGCCTTTCGGTTTAAAGTGCAAATATAGCTTTTTATAAGGCTTGTTTGAGTGTACTTATTTCATTGTCCATTTTGATTGGTATTCATGTCCAGTGTTTTTACTACAACTATGCCTTACGAGGATACTATACCATTGAATCCTTAAGAATGTTTCATCCTGCTACGTTTCTAGAATTTCATACTCAAATCTACACGATGAATATTTAACAGTGGTTAAAACTGTTCCCTGTAAAATGTACGTGTTAACATCTAAAGACTAAACTAAAGCAAAAATGTCTAGCCTCCGAAATGTAAATTGTAATTTAAAAAGGACTTGTTGTCTTTGTGTGTTATGACCCGGAAAAATAATGTCAACCCCGGTTGCGACTATGAACTAATGCTTTCAGTAACGATAAAGTATGTTATTTGGAGAGAAAAAATGAGAAACTACTTGGGTGAAGTTACTGGGTTCCGAAATAAATCCGCCAGCGCATTAGCGCACTGCACAGCGCGTCCCATCAGGACACGCTCCGTGCTGCAGGCGAGCAGTACCCCGGATGCCGCCGTCCAACTTCCGGCGTATTCACGCATCCTTTCACACGCTCGTGCATTACTTATCACCACCGACCACGAGTGGCGTTGCTGCCAAAACAATTTCCAAACCTAAATAAAAACCTCAACCCCGGGGGCTACGGACGACGGCGGCGGTTCGATGCGCTTCTTATCCTGTTGTCGAAATGTGTCTCTTAAACCATTTCAATTACCACCGCCCGCCAACTGCACTTACCGGGCTGCCGACGCCCACGACCCAGCCCGGCCGAGCGAGGTGCAGACCAAGTTTCGTTCGGGCGGCGTTTTAAGTAAAACGGGTAACGGAATGATGTCGGTCGCAATACACTTCCCGGTGCCAGTGAAGCAGAATCCATTGAATGGAATATATAAATCTTCCAATTTACAATGCAATTTTGCACCGTTAGTGCCCGCACCGGCACCGCCGCCGGTTTCCGTGTGCATTTCCGGGACCGGGCCCGGAGCCGACGGGACACGAGCGTCCTCCTCGTCAGCTGGGCCGAGAAACGAGATAAACTCCATGCACATTTCCATTGAAAACGCAGGTTCCGGCCGGCGGAGGATCCACCGGAGTGGGCGGAGTGGGGCCCGAAGAAACTTCAGCTTTTCTTTCCCGACGGCCCGTTCCGTTCCGTGCGCTCCGGTCGCCGGGCACCCGGGCACACATACATGAATTAGAGCCACCGCATTACCACAATTGTATTTTCCGCTGCGACGGGACAGGAAAAGTACCGGAAACGCAGGATGCAGGAACACATTTCCCTTCCTGCTCGCTCTCTCTCTCTCTCTCTGTGGGTCTCTCTATCTTTTTTCTCTCCTTTTCAGGACACCTAAAAGGATCGTAAGATCGAGATAATCGAGCCCCGGCACTCGCGCCGAGCATTTTCCGGCCAACGGAGGAACCGAACCGAGCATTATTCCGGCCAACCAAAACGGGTGGATTCAAAATGCACACACATACACACTAGGAGAACCGCCCAGCAGGGTGGCCCAAAACGCGGGTCCCGTCAAAGAGTTCGGCCGAGCGGCACCACACAAGCGCACAGCTGAGTGTACAGCTCATTAAACTTTGGCGAAATTCATTTTAACTTCTGCACTTTTACAATGAGCACGCCGGCATCTCCGGCCAAGGATCTTCGGGCCGTTCGGAGTGTCCTTTCGGGTGCAGGGGGGAGGCTTTTAGGGCCGCGCGTTCGTCCGCCGTACGACGGCCGCGTACGCAAGGGCCGCCGACGAACAATGGCGGCGGGCCAAAGTTTTTGTTTTATTGCACTTTTGGGAGCGCAACGTGGATGGGACCGCCGCACCGTGAAGGGGCGACCAGCACACCCCCCCCCCCGGTTTTCACCCGGACACCCGAAACATGTCCGCAACACCATTAGCCGTTCCGTTCGGTTCGCTTCCGGTTGTGTCATTAATATCCTCCGCCGCAATGATTTATGGTGCCGCGCGGCCAATGGAATCAAAATTTGGTGCAAAAGTGTCACCATGTCGCACTCGCTCTCTCTTTCTTTTTCTCTCACTCGCACTCTTTCCTTCTCTCTCTCTCTCTTTCTCGACACGGGCAAATTATTTTAGGAAACAGATAAGAATTTGCCGAATCACAGGCGAGAGCTTTTGGGTTGTCTCATTCACAGATAAAGAAAGCTCAAAGTCGCACACATGCACATGCAGTGCAGTACATTTGCACCGAAGGTGCACCGTCGATAAACTTCGGGCAGGCAAGTTTGTGGGAAGGAAAAAAAAACTATTTGTAAAGAATTTTTCTCGCTTTCCGATTCTGGGCCCAACTGGCTGCGTCCAAAGTTCCCCACGAATCACGGACCGGCCGCCCCGAGTCGGCCGGGAGGGAGTTTTGGAAAAGTGGCTTTAAACTTTTCTTCATAAATTTCTCAATCCCCCGGGATCGGGTTCGGTTTGACAGTGTTCGGCGGCCCGGCCACCGTTCGATTGGGTGCCTTCCGGTGGAAAGTTTAAATTGTATTCTTCACAATTCACCCCCGGGAATGCACTCTCTCGGGCGGAAGTTGCGCTTTTGACAATGAGTGTGAGCGATTGAAGAGATTGTCCGCGTCCGCGGAATGGCATGGAAAAGGATTTATCTGCTGTGTTTTGATAGTTGTTTTTCTCTTTGCAGAATGTCGACACGCCACTATTTGCTAACTTGTTTTAGACATTAAGTCGCTAAAGCTTATTCCCACTCTAGAACTGGCTTCAAACTGCACAATGCACACGCCAATCTAAGTTGAAGCTGGCGGCCGTGCTAAGGACAATCAATAAATAAGACAACACGTTTGAGCACTGTCCGATAAATGTTTGGTTTTGGGAAAGGGAAAAACGTATTTTTTGCTTGGAATTCAAAATTTTGCTTGAGATGTTTCGGCATGTTCGTGAAACCTTGTTTTTGGTATAATGTTGTTATTTTAAAGGTAGCTTCATAATGCTTCCCTTATGAATTGGAAGTTAATTAAGTTGATTGGAGACAAATTTGTCGATCGAATTTATCGATTTTCACAATCCTCTTTCGATCCCAACTTGGTATTGCGGCATTTCGCTGTGCTGATGGAACAGAACTCTAATCTGCTAATTTGCCACACATTCTGCTAATTTGCAAATTTGTTTTATCACTTCTATTAATAACAAACTCATAGCTAAATGAAACAATCAAAACCCTGTAAAAGATTGTTTAAAGTGCGAGCCTTTACAATTAGTATAAACTTGAAACTGTTTAATCGATACTTTACGAGATATCGATCGCTGCAGCCATCTACCAAGAAAATAATGTCTTATCACCCAACCTAATTATAACATGTCTGCAAACAACTGGTCAAAAAAGCAGCTTCAACTCAAACAGAGAGTAATTTGAACAATCAAGTTTACTGTTAGGGCGCAGAGACCAAGCAGATCTGCTCAGAACATTAGTCCCACTCAGCAATAACTACAGTTCAATACATGAAATATCGGCTAAAGAAAATTAACGTTAATTAATGCTGGACTAGGATAAGTTGAAATGCGTGAGAAAATAAGCTTAAGATGACTATTTGTTGAGACAAGCATCGAAGGGTCTACCACTTCGAGGTTCTGCAGTCTGCTAAGAACAATCGTTTGTTGTTTGAGAGAACGAATTAAAGCTCCGTTCAGTAACTTTTTACTTTTTACTTTTCATAATCGATAAATTCACTCAGACATTACGTAGCGCAAATGCTAACACTTTCTGTACTTTCTGACATTGACATTCATATTCCACTGTTCACAGGCCATCGAATAAACAAAGCAGTTATTGGAGTTTAGTTCAATCAACTATTGGGTAGAATTGGTAGCTGGAAGATCAAATTGATGTCGTTGAGTACCCAGAGCACTAGTTTCTGTTATTTTAGAGAAGTGGGCCTCCCATAAAACCTTTCCTGTGTGGCGTGCCCTGCGCAATCAGTGAGTAAATAGGGAACGTCATTACTTACTTGCTTTACAAACTAATGACCACCACTTATCCCAACGCAAACTGCCTGCTGATAAAACCCACGGGAACCCCAGGATAATCCCTTAGCCCCTCAGGATCAAGGTATGCCCATAAGTCCATTTGGGTCACAATAAGCAGCAGCGAGGCTAGGGAAATGCTAGGGATAAAAAAAATCTAAAGTTGATTTAAAACGAAGAACCCCTCGGGCTGAGCCCTCAACGGGCTGCAGAAGGGCTTTTACCATCGTCCGCAGCGCTTTAAATCCATCCGCCCCGAAACAAAAATCCATCAGCCGCAGGTCGCATCGGCCGCTGCTGCTAGTGCGAGCGGCGAGGGCAAATCAAATCTATTTTCGTAATTGGATTGCAATTTACGATGTCTAATCTTGTTTTGCATGCATAATTTCAGTGCATTACCGCTGTCGCCGCCGCGGACGGATTTCGCGTGCCGTGGACCAGCGTTCCTAGCGCCATCCGCCATCTTAGCGGGCGCGACTTGTGCAGCGGTACTTTTACATGAGCATCCGAGAGCTTCGAACGGGGTACTCGAGCGTCATATCCGCCCTCGCCGGCGGCAGCCGTCGCAACGCGATAAACACTTCCAGCTCACCGACGCCGGCGCCGCTGGTCACGCTGCACGAACCGATGCAGCGATGGGAAGGAAATTGCTTCCCGACAGGATAATAAACCGGAGACGAACCCGGGGAGGACGGCACTCGCTGGCCCTGGCGCCCGGCTCCGGTGGATCGGCCTCTTGATGAAGCCATCAGCCAGACCCACGAGGGGCAATAAGTGGCGCAAAAATAACAACAACCACGGCTCCACATACATACACAGGACACGTGGTAAAACGGCGACATGGAAACAAAAAAATACCCTTGCCTCCATTTAATTTAAATTAGATTATGAAACTTATTTCCAGCCCTCCAACCGGAAGTGCCCCTATGCAGGTCGTGTGCGATGTTGTTTCTTGTGCCGGTGCAAGTTAGTTTTAATTTTATTATCCCCCCAGCTCGCTCGCGCACTACCGCCCCGGCGCAGTGGTGGCGTCCTGGCGGTGTGACGAATCCTGGCCTCGGCGGCTACTGCGTGTCCTCCATCCACGTGCCCCGCTGGCGGCGGCGGCGGCGGCTGCTGAATGCACAACTTTTCCTTTTGCTCCTAGAACCAGCCTTCGGCTATAGCCGGGCCCCGGTCGTCCACGGGGGATTGGGGGCCATCAGCAACATCGCACCTTTCACTTGTTTTCATGATTACCAACTTTTATGCTACATTGCAAAAGCTTGCCACCGGTGTCCTGTGTGGCTTTGGCGTGCGTTTGTGCCCAGTTCGGTTTTGGAGCGCCCGGCGCTGCGTTCCGGCTTCGCCTCGGGAAAGCACTTCCAGCAAATTAACCCCTTTGGCTCACGCAAACCATCGGCCCCCGGGGCCGGGAGCTGCGTATAGATAAAGTTTTTAAATGGTATTTTAATTTTCTTCATCGTCTACAAAACGGCGACCAGCACGCGCCGCCGGAGACGCTGTTCCGTCCACAATAAGAACTACAACAATGCTGGTGGCAGCCAACTTGGGGCCGTTCCCGGGATCGCTTCCATCGCATCGGTCGCTGATTGTGTGGTAAATTAAGGGCAAGTGTCGTAGTGTTCGATGTTGCAGTGCACTTCGTGTTACATTATGCTGAGGTACATGATATAATACACAGGATTTCATTACAAATGACACAAAGCACCGCAACTTCTTTTTCTTCGTGTTTCCTGTTTATTTTTATTTCTTGTTTGATTTTTTTACTTCATTGTTTCCTATATCATACTCAAATGGCTGCGTAGTCTGACTGACAACTTACGGGAAAAACTTAGAACCAATTGAGGCATCCGAAAATAAGAGCAAGTAAGCGATGAAGGAACTGAGATACTTCTGAAAAATTTGCTACATGAAAGTAAGCACTTTGCGATACTAACGAAGGGACTTATTGAAGTCAAGACAGTAGTGAAAAGGTTAAATCGAGTAACGAGTGAAACTCTCAAACTGAAGTAGATAACAAAACTTAACATTCTGTTATCATATCCTCTTAGTACAAAATAAGATACAGATTCTTACCCAAGGATCGAAGATCACACGGATCAGGATAACTCGCGGGACGACAGAAGGCTCGATGCGGCATCTGAACAATGGCAGAGCCTTATTTTTGGAAATGAATTGACATTACAAACTACTGATGCTTAGAAAAATGCTATTGCCAAAACACTAATAAACACAGCGATTAAGAAATGCTTAACGAAAACAATTCGACATCAGCAGCTTGAAATAAACGATGCTCGTCAGATCGATGATGAACAGCAAAAACAAAAGAAGACCCAAGTCCCTTGCCCGGAGAACACCTGGTAGAACGAGCGAAACAGGTCTGATTGAGAAAACATTTTACTTATTTTTAACTCGTAATCTAAGTAATTTACGAAGAGAATCATTAGATGAACGATTAACTGTGCAGAATGGATGTACCAACTGACGGACACGGCCATGTGATAATACGTTTGACAATTTCTTTTCATTACAGTGTTTTAAGGTTCAACTTTTCGCCGCCAAATCAGCAACTATCGACCATTTCGTAACTAACATTTGACGCGTTTGGTGTCGATATAACATAACCATAAACTAACCATAACGATGGCAGCTCCAAAAGATGTTGCAACATAAATATCGAGCAACAATCAATATGTCGCTTCCCAAATGAATTGAGATTAGATCAACTCGTGACTCCTTTAATTTTCACTCCGCCGAGCAAAGTGTCCATTTTTTCACTCAAATGATGGCATTCGCTTTCGGGGCATTTTGATGCTTTAAACGGTGGCACTTAAAACGAAACAGCTTCCATTAAGCTTTAGGTTAATTGAAAAAGTTTTCAAAACGCCCAATTTCACAACCGCCGATTATAGGGAGCCATGTCGACGGCCACTGGCTGGTTGAAAAAATGAAAAATTAATTTAAACTTTCCGCGATAATTATTTGGTTCAATTTGAGTGTCGGTCTAGTATCTGATAGTCCGGGGCTTAGCCGTTGGTCGATTTGGAAGGCTCCATTTCCGAACCGAAACGACGAAACGGTAATCCTAATTTATGTTGCTCCCGATCAGGATTCACTTGCGTGGCGCACTTGGGCCGGGCGCCGGATGCCATGCGCCGTCCGCCGGATAATCCTTTGCTGGCGCTTCTAATCGTCGGTAATTATTCATTGTCGATTGTTAGCGAGCCGGTTTTTCCCGTCCGGTGGCTTAACGAGCTGGGAAAAATTCGCCCACGTAAGCGCCGCCACCGCCGTCCGTACCCCGTTGGCGTGCCTCACTCGGGCTCTGATTACAGATCCATTTTCTTCGTCACCGATCCGATCCGGGGTCCGACCGGTTGCTCCTCGAGTGCGGTTGCGTATAGTCGAGAAGATTGACACGAGTGCGGTACCCAACATGGGCCAGCAAAAAAGGGCCTCCACTTGATCCTAGACAAATAAAATAATCCGAAAGTAAACGACGGCGGCCCAGCCCGGGCACTGGTATCGAGGATTGTCAGAAGTTTTAGATTAATTAAAAATATAGCCCTTGGCCGGGGGGGGCAGGCATTTCCGGTGGGCTGCCCGGGGCTCCGCCGATCGAATGGCAGAACAAATGAGGGTTGCCCGGAATCCTGACAACGATTTGTAGCAGCAGAACGATGGGTAAATTCGGTTGCGGCTGCGGTCACCCACATCCACAATGGACAGGAGGGAAAAGATTGATGAATTACCACCACTAATTATTCTGATCAGTACAAATGGTTCGCTTTCGCTGTTCACCGTTTCCGGTCCAGGCTCCCGGACCGGAACCGGTGTTTTTCGGGGTGTAAAAATGTGGCCAAACTTAACCGAGGGTCGTTTGAGCGAAGTTGCGGACGGTGCCCGAGAAAGCGTGGTTCTGGCGGATGTAGCCTGATCATCCTGCCGACCGAGAAACACGGTCGGCCCGGAAGCAAAAGCCAGCGACTCGCTGCCAACATCATCAGCGGCAGCATGATGGTGCCCTCGGTGACGGGTTTTTCCTGGGGCTTCCGGCCCCGGTTGAATGATGAAGACGTTTCCCATTTTATTGCTAACAAGAATTCCGGGTTCTCCCGGGTTCATTCCTTCAATTGCTTTCGATTTTTATTTATACACTCCACTGTTTTCATTCGATGTCCGGACCCGCCCCCGGAACACTCAGCCATCGCAGCGGCATGTAGTTGCTGTTTGTTTACCGCTATGGCGCTTGATGGCGCTGGCGAAACGCTACGCTCCACCTTCGAAGACAACAATCCTTTCGGTCGGATCCTTGTGGAATAAAAACTTCGTTTCCAGGATCCTCCTGGCAGCAACTTTATTTCCGCTCCGTTTCTCGTCTCAGCCTCTCAGCTCAGCCTTTTCAGCGTCCTCTGGACCACTGCAGCAAACAATAGGAGGTGCCGCATAGCTGCGCCACGAAGCCGTTTGCCTGCACCTGAAAGGACGTAATAAAGGGTCTGATTTATTTTTATCGGCGCAATGAAAGTATTATTCGATAGGTTTCTTACAGCGCTTAAGTTCTCCTATCGCTTGGTGATGTTGTGCTTTTTACCTCATAATCGCTTTGCTCACAGGAGCGGCGATGGCTTTCCGTTGTTGGGAATTCGGTGTTCTTTTTTCCCCCGATAATCAACACACGAAGAACGAAGAGTAGTTTTTGGAGAAGGATGAGTTTACGATCGAGTGAGAAGTAAAGCAATGAAAATCGGGTTGTCTGGTTATTTAACATGTAGGTGAACTAGTTATTCAAGTATATGTCGACAAATCCAAATTTAAGCCTAGAAAATTAACTAGTTTGAGTGATTCTGAACGTCTCAATAAAACCATACGTTTTCATGAAGTACAGTGAAGATTTGAATCGATACAACACAATTGAACATTCATAGATTTAACATTGAATTTGCAGTTTCGTTATGCTTCGCATTGGAAACATGGTAAGAGAGTAGAGAACGAGATTCATCAAATAATACCTGGACTATGGAATAGCGAACTGATGCTTTGTGACTGGAATCTTGCCAATATTTACCCTATACACAAAACGTTCTGCAATATTTACCCTCGTTCTGCATTCTTCGGCCTGAAAGATCCATACGTCGATGAATCGGTAACTATCGGAGAGAATTCCGAACAGGAAAGTTTGCCATTCCGATTTTCATTATGTGAGAGATTCTTGAAATGATGGTTGGATCTCGTAGGAACACTTTCCATAGGCCAGAGTAAAACTAAATGAGACCATGACTAGTTTCAAAATACCGGCCAACCTTACCACACTGCAATGACCATGATCAACGTCACAAGCCAGGTGAGGATGGATGACAAGCTTTCTAATCCCTTCACTACCACCAATGCTCCCTTTTCAACATCACGCTGGAGCGGACCATCCGGGTTTCTGGAGTGGAAACCTCAGGTTCTGGCCTATGCTGATGACACAGACGTTATAGATGACATGGAAACAGGAATAACACAGATCGAGGCAGAATTTGAGCAAGCTGCGAACAATCTCGGCATGCAGATCAACGAAAACAAGGCCAAATTCATGGTGCCCAACAAGACCAACAACACCGGAAATCACCGGTCACCATACGTGACGCATTAATGGGTGGCCAGAAGTTTGAAGTCGTTTGGAGCTTCACCCATCGAGGTCTATAGGTTAACACTAACAACAACATAATGGAAAAGATTCACGCTAGGCCAACAAGTCACTCAGTACTTATACACGCTTCATAGTTCAGTTAGAAGCTGTCGAAACCCTGTTAGTCGCACCCGAGAGAAAGATTGATCTTTATCCCAGTATGTGTGGAAAGATAATGAAGGAGCCGTTCCTAAAGCGAGCTGTACGCGTTTTACTACGATCTTACTTTCGTGCAGCGTTTGACATTTCAATCTCTAATTCTTCATGGAACACCCTGTACACTTCCAGGTTCCCGACTAATAATTAATGCTAAGTCTTAGTTCTTCCTTGCAAAGCAAAGTTGCGTCGATGTTTGAAGCTGAAAGGTTCTGAATAAATACAGCTTAAGCCTGCAGATAAGGTGGACTGTGAACTGGTATTTCTCCGCTCTGTTCGTGAATAACCCACTTAGGAAAATGGTGAACCGAACCTAGTAACGGACCAACTAATGAACACTGAAGACTTTTAACTTATGGCGCTTTCACTACAGTGCCAAGAGTTCTGTGTGTCATGATAGCATCTAAGGAACGTTGGACTATTTTAGTGACAGAATATGCTTAGTGTGTTTCGAAAATTTGTAACATTTTTTTTTCCTTTTCGTCAAACGTCAAATCGGTCGTCAAATGGTCAGATTTATCGGGGCCACTTTGCATAGCCGCGCGCGATTTCCATCCCTAATGTAGTGACAGAACTGTGCGGCTCATCTTTCAACAACTTCACCCATCCGTCCCGATTTGGCACGTCCTGTCCGCCCCGAACCTAACCGCTTTTTTGCCGCCACAACTCAGCATCGCTCCTGCAGCCCAATGGTCCAGTAATTATCATTTCATTCGAGCCATCCACTTTTTAATTACCGGGTTGGCCGGGGTTGGCCGTGGCGCTTTTAATTAAACATAGCCCCGGCTGAAAGGGAAGACACTGGCGGTTGGCGTGAATTATTTCGCATGATTTTCCTGTCCGGTGAGGCTGCGGTGAGTTTCCGACGTGCCCGAACGAACCGAACCGGGGCCGAACTGCACTGTAACTGCTGTTTTGTGTGCCGCGCGAAGCAATAGAACCTCCCGGAGGGGGGGGGGGGGGGGGGGGGGGGGGGCAATCAAAAGATTTCCTCACAATTTTCTTCTTTTCGTGGCCCTCCCCCCGCAGGCACCGAGAGGGCGACCATTGTGGGCTGCGGCTTACTTTTTGTACGATTTTGCACGACGCTTAATCGTGGCGTTTTCCCGCGTTTTGCGAGCTCACGCTGGTGACCCCAGCAGATGAAAATCCGCTGCAGTCGTGAGTGGTGAACTTGGCGAAACCCGCTCGGCCTGGCCGCGTGTTTTCGGCTTCTCATGCTCCACCGGCTATATAGGGAGCGGCCGGCAGCACACAAGTCATCACAAAGTAACCTTTCTTCCCGTCAGTGGCGTGCAATTAAAGTCTCGTTGCGTCGAGTGGTTCACCAGCGCGACAGAAGTACAGGTTCTCGCCTTTGATGAAAACTCTTTCGAGTTAGTCGATCCCGCTGCAGTGCACCCGGTTTGCCACCTTTTGTTGTTGGCGAGGGTTGTGTTCCTGGTGTTGCAGTCCGGGCACTTCTGAGGCACCCCATTCCCGTGTTTGGAATTAAACATTTTTAATTATTAAAAAAGCTCTTCGTCCTCCCAGCTGCCATTCGAAGCATCTTCGGACCTGCGCCCTGCTCCGTGCCTGGAATTCAGCATCCCACAACTGTCCGGTGGTGGAAATTAAAAAACAGGGAGCCCACCGAGGTGGACCATGGGTGCCCGTGGGGAAAAACTTTTCCCGGCTCCGTTGCGATGGCCACTGCTGGCGCTGGCGCTAGCGCTGATCGCGGCCCAACATCGCGTAAACGGCGACGAACCGAGGCGAGATGCCGATGTAAGTTGATTAAAAGTTGTCCTTGCCGTCCAGGTATCGACGACGACGACGACGAGAGCGGCGGGACTGTAAGCTACGTTATCGTTGTTCGTTGTCCAGTATCCGCCACCGGAGCTGCTGGAGCAGATGAAACCGATGCACGATGCTTGCGTGGCGGAGACGGGTGCCTCGGAAGGTAAGCGGTGGGAATTCCAGGCGGTGATCGCGATCGGCTGATCGGCCTCGTCCTCTTTTATCGGCCGTTGAATTCCAACAGACGCCATCAAGCGGTTCAGCGACCAGGACATCCACGAGGACAACCGGCTCAAGTGCTACATGGACTGTCTGTTCCGGCAGGCCGGTGTCGTCAACGATAAGGGCGAGTTTCACTACGTCAAGCTCCAGGATTTTCTGCCCGAGTCGATACATCTCATCACCCTGAACTGGTTCAAGCGCTGCCTCTATCCGGAAGGCGACACTCCGTGCGAGAAAGCGTTCTGGCTCAATAAGTGCTGGAAGGCCAAGGACCCGGTCCACTACTTCCTGCCGTAGTGCCCGGCCGGGGACGAAGCTTGTTAAGGACGACACTGGATTATCCGAAAGAGTTTCAGTCGAATACATGGGTCAGTAAGTCCAACGGCTGTTGCAGAAAAAAATGCTCTTGTGTGTTATTATTCGATTTTATTTCGCCATGTTTATCTCCCTCAATCACTTCTTCAACTATGACAAATACCGTAGCCAAGAGCATCATACCTTTCGTGGTCTGAGTCATTAGTTATAGGGATGCTCGAAGAACACAAATAGTTCCAAGTCAATGTGAGGTCTGCATCATTTTGCGGACTTTTAGAGCCATTTATGTGAACCATTGCTCACTGAAGTGTAATGTAATTAAAGGCACCCGAAGAGTGCATACTGCACTCGTAATTGATTTTGATCGGCACGCATTATCCATCAGTGCACCACCAAATGCCCACCAAAGTACATTGTAAAACATTAGGCCCTCCGATCGTTAACTCCACCCGACCGCCGGTGGCTTAAATTTTATTCGGCCAATAAAAAGATATTGCTTCCACGGGTTTGTGGCTGTGGCTCCGGGCGATCCGTTGCTCTTGGAAAGTTTGTCCACTTCGCGCTTCGGAGGGCCAAAGTAATCTCCACTTTCTCACCCAAAACTCTGGCACCGGCTCCCGGAGCGGCGCGTAAGAAATTAAAACTTATTATCAGTGCCTAATTACGTCGCCCTCGATATCTGCCTCGTATCCTCGTCACAATTCCGCCCCCGGGCCTAGTAGCCCCTGTCCACAGCTCACCACCCGTGGTCCCGCGTCGTGCCGCGCCTCGGAACTCGGAACATCATTAATCAAAGTTGCCCGACGACGGTGCGACGGCCGAGCGCCGCCTGCCGCCAGGAAGGATGGATGGCTTCGGAAAATTCGAGTCCGGGAAAAACTTAAAATTATCCCACCGATCCTGGGCGCGCGAAAAGTTAAAACGAGACAACAATAACAATGTCAATCGGGCACTCCGCTGGCCGGCGAGTGGGCTCCGGGTTTTGGGCGCGATGGACGGCATAAAAAGCATATTTAAAAGAAAGTAAGCCCAACACCGAGGGGAAAGCGAACCGAAGAGGAAAACATTAAGAGAAACACGAAAGAAAACGCAAAAACAGCAAAGCAAAACTTCGCACCGATAAAGTATCGCCGTAATCAAGCAAATTAAAATGTAAATGAAGAGACGTAGCGTAAGTTTTACGCACCTCCCGACCAACTACCCGTGCATGCCCTGGGCCGCTGGTGGCGTGGTCGTGTCCTGAGTGGCATCCATTTGACTAATTGAAAAAAAAACGGGAATCGGGAGGCCCAAATGAAACCGTACTGCAACGGGCCACCCCGGGCGGGTTTTCGGAATCGCAAACTTTGGCAGGCAGCGAAAAGTGCACCCAAACTGGCAAGTGACTGTTGAACAATGAAACAATGAGCTTTGAATGTTGGTGCTATTGTTGCCAGAAAGCTGTGTGGAGCATTATGACGTTTTAAAAGAAAATAATCCTTGTTCGAAAAAGCGTACCTGAACGGGCATGTTGGTGGTTTGTTGCAAGTAGCGTTGCAGAATGCAATTAATGCCATTAATGTAAGGTGCAAGCCAAGGCTACAATTTGGCAGGCCCCAGTGCCACCATTTGCGGAGTCTGGTTTTCCTAACTCCGTTGTTTATTAGATAATGAATCACAAGAATCTACGACGGACGAATTATTGTTGAATTCGGAGTTGAATTGCAGTAGCATTAATACTGTTGCCGTTGCTCACGGTAAAGCCGCCAGCGCCGGAATATGCAATTCGTATCGGCGACCGGCACAGTCTTTCGCAACGCTGAAGTTGTTTAAGTTATGAAGTTATAAATTTAACATAATGACCACACTGCCGTATGGGCGTTACGTGAACTAAAGCATAAATAAAAGGTGTGCTCTTTCCATTACAGAGTAATCGTGAAACGGAAACGGCTCATGAGAGTTAGATTAATTCGAAAGTATGGTGACGTTCATTGGTTACGGCTAACAGAATAAAAAACCCAATAATAATTAAACTTGTTCTTGTTCTGTTGGTCAATTAAATTTAGTTACGGAATCGTGGTTGTTTGTTTTACCAAGCATCAGAATGTTTGAAATTCATGTATTATCTTCATTGTGCTACGAAGATTCTTATTGCAATAAATTGCTATTGTTCGTTGAATTCTTTAACAATCGTTTTCGGGTCTGTTTATAATTCTGGATATGATAATTTTAAAGTAATTACAAAAAAATAGCAACAGTAAAATTTAAAAAAGAGCTTTAACTTGCTATAAAAAGAAAGCTTCCACTTCAATCAAGCTTTTTGTTGAAGCCTTCCGTAGGTATAGATGGCGCTGTCGACAGTTAAGAGAAAAGTTTATTTTTCTTTGCCATTGACACGAATTCTTGCACGCAAGTCTGGAAATGGTTACTAGGTTGTACGAAAATAATATTCTCTTGACTTCCAACTTGCATTCTACGTTTTTCAGTTTAAATATTTACGTTACTTCGAAATAAAAGTGTTGAACTGCTTCGCTTATATTAAGTTAAAACGCATTTAAAACAATATGTAGCATTTACTGCTCATCGCGTTTTGTTGTTCGTAGGACAGCCTCATATCGGTCACACGGAAGAAACGCAAATGAAGAAACGCAATTTAAGCTAAACATATCTACCAAAACTCAGGCCTTTTAGGCCGCAATTTAAAACGTCAACCGATAACGAGGGCATAAATACTGATCCCGATCGACGGTTCAACGGTGTACAATAAAAGGGATCCAAAGGAGTAATAAAAAGATTAGCGTAACGATACCGCTCCGGAGCTCCGCCCGTGGCAGATACCACTCGAGTTTCAGCTAATTTTACACCGTTTGACAATTGTGTCCTTTGTGGCTCGGTTTCGCATTCTGCCGACGGCGACAGTGTTGTCGGTGTAATCAGCTTATTTCAATCAATATGCCATCAGAGAGCTGGAAAAATTGGCGTTCCGTCACGAGCGATACCACGGTTCACTTGCTCGGGGTCGTGTTATGTTTCCGTCTTCAGTAACAAATAGAACACGAATTGTCCCGCCCAACGGGATCCTGGCAACCGTTTGGGACGAAAAAACAACTTTTTGTTTTTCGCCAGCATCGTTTGACACCCTTTTAAGACCAAGGATGTCGAGTACCGCCCATGCTTAGCGGGACTCTGCTCCGTTCGTGATGGGCCCACTAGGCTTTGGTGGGCATCAGAGCTCATAAATCTTTTTCCCACTCTATTTATGGCGAAATGGCAAGAATGGCGCCAATACTAGCCGAGCGACGACTAAGACGCTTTATCTGCGCTTTCCGTATGCTTTCCCTGCCCTTTGTGCTATCTCGCTCGCTCGTGCACCTTTTGTTTGCTGTCTTGTGTTGTTCTTTTTTCACCCGATTTTTCTCTAATCTTTCGTTTGATGCTATCAAAAAGGATCAACAATCGCCGATGTCTTGTTTTCGTATCCCACGGCTCAACAACGGCCAGGCCCTGTCCGATGGCAGGATACTTGGCTCTCCGGCACGATAAGACAATGCTTTCGACAGTGCCCATTGTGACAATGCTTTCGTGCCCACAAATTCAACCGAGCGTTGAAATTTATCGTCCCTTTTCGCTGTCGCTGATGTCTAATCACAACTGTTTGTATTATGCTGGTGAGAGCCGAGAAATATGAGTGCGATGAAGACATTTAGCAAAGGACCCACGCAACGGATTCGAAGACCATTTCTATTCAAAGACCCGTACAATTTATGGACAAACGAAGCGCAAACTCCACGGGACGTTGGTCATCGCTGAGTAGTCCGCAGTCACCAAAATTTGCACCAAAAGTTTGATACTAAGAAAAAGGCCGAAGAAAATTGTTTTGCATCCTTTTAAGCGTTCACGGTCCCGAATACCCCAGCGAAAACGGAAACCCAAAAATTTAATTGATTGTCGCCTAACCTTCCATCCACCTAAAATGGGTCCTGACCACAACCCGTAGACCGCCGGTCCGATCATTACTGCCCTGTGCCCACAGTTTGGGCGAATCCTTCGAGTATCCAAATGGGCGGTGGAAACTGTATCGTAAAATCAATTGTTCCCGAAGATCGTCCCCGCCACCGTTTGGGTCGCCGACTGGCCGGTTGAGTGCCGCTATGCCCTTATGCGCGTTCCAAAGAAACTCATTAAAAGTTTGCTTAATGTTTACGTAGGTCGCCCGGATTGCCGGGCGCTGGGGTGACCCAGTCCAGGGACTTGCCATCATTTGCCTCCATTGCGCCCTAACCGCAGTGAGAATTGTATTTATTTTTGGGTTGTCAAGAATTTTGGGCAGCAACATTATTTGACACCGCCGAACGAAGGTACGGCAGTGGATTAAAAGGCAGAACCGAAAATAATAATAGCAAAAAACAGGACATTTCTCGGTGCGACACTTTCCATCCCAGCGAGGCGTATTCATCATTCAACAGGACAAATGAACGGATAAATTGCTGTACCGCGTATCGTAAATTAGAATTCGTTCGTCGCCAACAGCAGCCCGGTCGTTGAAAAATGAGGGCCGCTGACAAACAGTCAAAAAGCAGTTGGAAGACAGGTTTACTTATAGCGGAGTTTGACGTTTAATCTTTTGCCTTTCTGCAAAGCGTATTGAGTCTTTATCCGGACCGAAAACTTCCATCAAGGTGAGTGGGATCGCCCCCCAGGTTGAACAGCTCCATCAAAGACGAATGCACAAAAGGGCCCGTTATGATGAAGTAAAAGTAGCGATTCACAAAATATTTTTTGTGATAACTTCGGTTCCAGCACTCACGTTCCTTAAATCCAATCGAAATCGGTTTCTTGGTGGCCACGCCGGAAGACAGACGAATGTTTATATCCGCTTTGGGAAGTCCTGTACGGCTTTGTCGAAATTTTTTCTTCCATTTTCTTCCAAATTTTCAGTACTTTACATATTCGTAGCCCGGTTCGTAGCTTCTCCAGTCACATGTCACAGGATCTGTCAATAACCAGCCTGGGAGCAGAAAAGTAATTAAAACTTTTAGACACTGTTAAAGGGTCTCACAATGCTCGGCACCATCCGAAGGAGATTTTCGTGAGCCGTGTAACCTGCGGTTCAACGAAAGTAACCGTCGGAGGGTAAAATAAAAAGAAATTGAAGAAATTAAGCTGCCAACTCTTCGAGAGATAATTTTTTTCGGCACTGCTCAAAGTAAAGCAAAGGTAAAGTCAATGTTTTTTTGTCTGCCCTCCGCGGTTACGTTTGCGCTTTTTCTGGCATCTGGGTTTTGCTGCTCTGAACTCGAGCAACACAAACGGAGTTCACGGTTTCTTGCGCATATGAAAATAGATGTTCGGTTAGGAAAACAAAGCTCATTCGTTGATGGTGCTTGTCACATTTGAACAATACTGTAAAAAACCAATTCAGTTGATCTAAGTACTTCCTAGATTGGTTTTCTGTGTACGCAAAGCACTCCATAGCCATATATTCCCATTTTTCCTCCTATTATCATCGCCGTTTGCCACATGTTGCCAATCGACAGCGCCAATATACGACAGATGGAAGGATAAGATTCTATGTGGAAATGCAGATTATATCAGATTAAGTGATTGACGGGCTGGCAGCGAATTGTAATTTGTGTTTTTATAAGCTAGTAAATCAATGTCGACGCTTAGCCTCTCCGTTCCCCTTCGTTAAGGTGGATAAACCATCATTTACACTCAACACCGCGCTTGGTTGGAACTGGAAATGACAGCATTGACATCAGCATTGACTGTTCCGGACCCCTATGAAATGATCACATCACATTTCCCTTATTTGAATCATCAATAATCATAAGAGCTTTTAAATGTAAAATGGAACGATGCCCTTGCTCGATCACCATCGACCAATAGAATATAGCTCTACCATAAAAGGATGCATTACAACACTTTAAATACAGTTGTTTATTGATTACGAAATCAGGCATTGCTATTGATAAGACATCGGTGAGAAAATGTTGTTGAATCCAAAGGAACAATTGAAATGTTTGGAAAAGTCACTTCTACAGAACTTTATCATTTATTTGCACTCTGGTAATACTTTGAACACCATGGAAAAGTTTGTTTATCATTCCCGCGGACACGTCATACGGTTTTTTCGTCTGCAACTGCAAGGTGCCGTGCATTCTGCACGTCGGCGCTGCGAGGAAAACCTCATAATCGCGCCAAATCTTCACTTCATCAATCATTTCGAGCCCCGTTATGTATGCCGAAGCTGAGGTGGCTTCTGTCGTTGGTTCGGTTAGAGGATTCGTCCTGGATCGTCTTACGCTTGGAGTGGAGAAATTTCGCATATCAATCGCGCCCCGTGGTTCCCGTGCTGTCTATTGCGGCTTTATCGTCTCGGACCGACGTGACCGGACGTGGAGAAGCAATCATGAGCCGTGGCTTAGGAAAGCAAAAAGTATGACCACACCGGAACCCGGGTGGAATCAAAGGGAAACAGCAAAACGATTCCAAGCGAATACCATTTTAGTTTTCCAATTTTTCCCCATTTTCCAGCCAACGGGTGCCCGCCGGTGGGCAACATCTTGCTCGGTGGTTCTTATGGCCGGTTTTGCCTCCTGCTGGCCTCCAAAGCTCCAAACTCTTGCTGGACAGATATCCGGCTTTTTTTGTTCCACGCGGCCCAACCCGGCTGCCGGGGCTTCAGTGCGGCTCAGCTCTCGTGTCCAAGGAGATGCCTGTTTTTTAGTTGCCACCGCCGGTGGCGGTGGCGTCGCTCAACTACCGCCGGGTGTGAAGGTAATTTATTAAGTTTTATCTCTGCCTTTGCTGCTTCCTTCCGGGAAAATTCGCAACCGGCTCTGTCGCTCGCATCTGACGTCCTGTACCATCGTCATCCGTAGGGCGATCATTGCCATCATCAGAGGGTATCAATATTTTTGGCGCCAACGTGCTTCCGGCCAACAGTGAATTCCGGCGAATGGCAGGACCAAAGTTTTACGTGGGAAGTGCTTTCGGGCCAGGGCACCAGTGGACGGAGCCGTGCCGCGTTTTTCTATTTATCCTTCACCATATGCAGTGGCAGGGTAGTTCGGAGGCGCTTTGCTGGCGTTGTTTTACCGTTGGCTTCCGATGCGCCCGGATTTTAAGACATCAATAGCCCCGTGAGTGGTGGAAGTTTGGCCACTGGCTTGTACAGCGGGACCGGGACGAAGAAACGGCGAAAGTTTCACGCTGAACGCGGCTGATTATAGAACCAGACCGTCTCACACGTACGCAGCTTCGGCAAGAAACAGCTGAGCTGAACAGTTTTCGGTTTCCTGTGCACGACGCTACACGTCGCCCGAGGGTGAGCTTATCGCAGAAACTGTCATAAAATACTGTGACCTAATTGAATTCACCGAATTTATCGTTTCTCGATACAGTGGCGACCCGAGCGGTAGGGTAATGCTCAAACAAAGCACAGCATGAGCGAGCCGTTAGAAGAGGAGCGTTAAGCAAAATGATATATTGAAAAATGTACACGACGCTGCCAAGATTATGTTGTAATGTGTCAAGGAAACTATACAACTTACTAGCGAGCTCGCTGCTGTCACAGGGTTCGACGGAGTAGCTCAATAAAGCAGTTAAGCGCATCGATGTGTTGAGCTTTAACATGGAAATAACTGGTGTAAGCATAGAGCATAACACATGAGCTGGAAAGTACCGGGCCTAAGAAAAAAACAGTGACCTACTCATTCGTGCGAAATTTGTAACCGTTATATATTATATTCACTGTTGTTGATATTTCACTTCTGATGCTATGAATATTACTCCACGCACATCTTAAAAAACCAAACCAATAACCAATTTCAAATCGAGAAGAAATGTAACAGTTAATCATGCAATTGTTTTTAATATAATGTTTTAAAAATGATAAAAGTAGTGATAAAACTCTTAGCACAATAGCTCACAAAATTAATCATGAAATCATGAAATTGAAATTTTTTATTCTGTTCCTATTAAAGCTTAGTACTACCTGAAAAAGTAGTGAATGCAATAATTCTAGCGACATCAATGTGCTCAGCCCGAGATTTTTCAGTCCATGTGTTAGAAAAAGAGTAGAATGTTAACGGCAACAGCTGCCCTATAAATGAACACAAACTTAAGCAACTTATTCTGCAATTCTCAAGAAAGGAAGACAGACGGTCACTTAAAGACTTGGACTACATTATTATATCTTCGAACAAATGTACAGCCTCCGTTCTATTAAATTAAATTTATATTCTTTGCGAATCATCCGTAAGTGTTTCTTCTTCAGTAGTCAGTGCGTCGCTCTGTATGATTATCAGCTTCCGTCGCAGTACGAGTTGAGCTCACCAAATCGTAATTCCAGCCGTTTAACTGCCTTCGCGAGGTGTTGCAGCCTAGCCACCGAAGCGGGCGTGTGCCTCCACAGTCATTAGGTGCCGCTTTTTATCGCTATCTCAAAGTGCAGAGTCAAGACCGTGTGCCGCCGAACGAGTCACCACATTTGCTGCTAATTGCTCCCGAGGTTCTAACGCGCCGCGTGAAAGGTTCACGGTAAAGGTACGGCCGGAATTACATTACTTAAGCGAAGGCACGAGAGAAAGACGAGGAAAAACGCATTAGTACCAAGATGAAGGCTACCGGGCGCGGCTCTGCTCGGCTGAACGCACTTCAGTGTAGTGTACTTAGTTTAATCCCTTCCACGGCTTCCGTCGTCAATCGTGGCCGGGGCGGGAAAAATGAAATCCCGGCTCACGTCCTGTTTATGTAAGCAAAAGTAAGTTTTTGATAATACCAGGCCGCCCGTGCCAGGGACCGGCCAGGGCCATTGTCTTCGGCCCCATCTCGAGCATCGGACATTCCATCATCATTAGGCGGCAAAGTTTGACGAGGGCTTGCACCATCTTAAGGAGCTGTCCGCTTCCGGGCTGACCCAACACGCCCGGGCAGACCCGGGGACACCAAGGATGCGTGCCGGAGCGCCGGTCCCGACGAGAAAATTGTTGACACTTCTGTTTTAAGCCTTCACTCGGGCCCGAGCGACCGTTGCTGAGCCGGGGCCAACGGAAGTTCTCGAGCCTACTCGACGCGCGCCGGAACCGGCAAGCGCGTCCTAGCGCCGTACCGTTCGCCGAGAACCCTTTGTGTTGGCATCGTAAAGGGAGACGCAGATGAATAACTAAGAAGCAGATACCCCGGGCCGGGAAGTTTCCCGGCTGCTTGAGCGTACTCTCTCATCTGCATACTTATTATGTATTCTGAAGTTCTATTTGTTCTAGCTTAACATTCCCCACTAGCTGCTGGCCGGCCTGCCAGGTTGCATTTATGCCGGCGACATAATGCCGCCAGTTTATGAGAGCGAAGCGGGGATGAATATGGATTAGTGTGGGGTACAGTAATAAGTTAGACATCGCCAAACTAATAGCTCCCGGCGAGAGTGTCAGGCCAGTGGAAACTGTGCACCTCGCCGGAGACGGAGACAACGTCTCGAAACGGGTTTAAAAGCCGTACAATACCTGGCGCTAAAGTTTAACCATCGTTCATTTATTGCCAGCCCATTTTATACGAAGAAACCGAGAAGACGGTTGCCCAATGTAAGAATATCCCCGGGAAGGTTCTTCCACTACACTTTAACCCCGGCTACCGCGGCATTGCACCGCGCAACCATAAACCAATTCCGTGGTAATTTAATTACCCCAAAGTGATAATAAATCCCGTCGGAGAAGATTTTTTCCGACCAACCATCGAGTGCCAGTGTCTCCCAGACCCATTTGCACCTGATGAAAAACGGGTTTTAATTTTCATCGATGGAACCGGGGCCCGGTTGGGAAATTTTTCATTTGCGTAATGACAATTTCTCCGTCCATCCGCCGGTCCGTCCGCCCGTCACCGGACGAACCGGCGGCATATCCTCATTAATCATGGTAAATGAAGTGGAAATCTGTTTTGCGCGCGAACTGAAGCACCGACCACCGGGAAACCGGCGAGAAGAAGGGCGGAGGAAAAAACGGCCAAATCATTACGGGAAAGGCAACGCGAAAAAGGGCTCGAAACAGGCCGGATCAGGCCGGATCCCGGAACCATATGGCTAAACAGGCGCCGTCGAGCCGTGGCCTTGGCGGGTCCTTCCGTGTGATATCTTGATCGTGCCTCCGCCGGCCGTTCGTCTTGTCGCGCTCGGGTCGCCTCGGGTCAAGCGCCTTAAAGGACAAAAACACAAACCCCTGCGCCTCTTGGGCCTGGGCTATCTTTGCGCTCTTCCACCGCCAAATGAATTTAGGGGGCCCTCCAGCACCGTCGTTTGACTTGATAAAGTAAATTAATTTTCTCCTTTCGTTAGTTGTCGAATGGCAAAGGTTGCCATTACTCTCTGCTCGTTCCATTTAGTGCCCGCCCTAATGCCGCTTCGTTACGCTGTTTTTCCTTCGCCGTGAAGTAATTGAATTCCCACGCAGCGAAGATTTTCTCGAGAGAGGGCCTGGCAATGGCGATGTTGTTTTTCGAAAGATTTAACAAAACGCGCAGCTTGTTGAGCGGCCCACTGTCCGGAGCGCTTGTTGCCACATGAAATTAGTTCCGGGATAAATTACCGCCCTATTTAAGACCTGGCTTATGCTTATGGCTACGACAACTTGCCGGCTATTTGCACGGAATCGGCACGACTTGACTTATTCACTACTGTTGCGAATATTCTTTCGCAACGGCCGACGCCGGCGACGCAAGTGACAGCTCGCTGTCGCTTGCGGCGCGGCGAAGAGAGCCGGCGGCTCGCACTCGCCCGTGCCAGGGCGAGTGCTCAACCGAGGGAGACGGGGACGCGCGCGATCGGCACCGGCAGAGGACGATTAACCGCCGTGAGATACGGTTCTTTTTTTTAACCGGTTAAAAGTTTGAATAAAGTTCGATCAGTACTCGAAGTACTCAGACCGCGTTAATTACGTGCCGATCCGCGCGTTAGTGAAGCCTCCAGTTAGTTTAGAACAACTACTTTCTGACGTTTGCAAAAGTTGGTTTGCTATAAAAAGCTACGATCACCGTCAACAGCTGTTTGAATATGCTGACATTATGGCACAGGTACGATCGTTGCGTATCTGTGTGCGTGTGCGGTGCTTATGCTTATGCTCCGACTCTCTCTCTCTCTCTCTCACTCTCTCGGTTCCTGAGCGCTCTCCTCTGCGGCGCATGAAATGTCATCATCCTCTGGCTTCTTCTTTGCGCTCCGTCTTCGGACTTCTTCTCGATCGGAACCGGAGCAAAAAGTGGCCAAACAAGTTTTCTCCAGACGCAACGTACGCACACCACCACGGACGACGACGTAGCCGGCAGAATGTGAGCGTGTGCACGGTCGCGATCGCGGAGAGATCAGTTTTGAGTTTTGAGAGTTTCGGGCTGGTCGCGTAGCGAAGCGGGAGTCGCGGTGTGTTACTGAAATATTGAAGTGAACGTTTTTGATCGAATTCAGTTTGATTGTTGTGAGTGAGTGAGAGCGAGAGACCACCAGCGATCCGTGTTGTTGATTAGCGTTTCGACGGATATCGAATTAAAAGTGCGTTTGCATGCGCATTTCTCCGGAGCTCCGGCCGTGGCCGTGTGCCGAGGTCTGTTCGTGATGTTGTGATGTTATTGTGCGAGTTGAAGCTAATTTGATTGAGCCGGGTTACGGAGGGTCAACGAAGTGTCCGCTTTAAAGTGATCTCGTTCCGGGCCCGGGGATCGACAGAAAAGGCGAGTTCGGTTGTTGCCGTGCAAAATGGCTTCTCGATCGTGATCGTGCCACGCTGTCGCGGATTCAACGATCGACGGGTGGAGAAGGTGAAAGACACCGGGCCCACCTCGTGCCCTAAATAGCTGCTGCCCGCTGAGCCTGTTTCCCTGTTGCGCTGCTCGGTGTGTTGGTGTTGCGCCGCTGGGTTGCTGGCCTCTTGCTCGATCTTAGCTCCGCCGGAGAATAGCCACGAAGAAAAGCCATAAAAGTTTGTCCTGTGTGTTTGTGTGTGAATGGGAGAAAGAGAGAGAGAGCGAGAGCGTTAGAGGGAAAACCGTGTAAATAAACCGAGTCTTTTTTTGTTTGCCCTCCCAACAACACTCGCTGGTGGCACCATTCTAGTGGCAATGTTTTAATGCTTGGGGTTCGTGGTGTTGGTGGCTTCGCGGAGTCTGCCTTTCGAAGAGAGTGGGCTGGCGACTTTTGGCGACGGAATGCAAAAGATGTAGGTTTTCCAGACCTGCATCCTGCAAGATTTATTCCACGACTGGCCCGGGATTACATTCTAAAAATTGGTGCATTACGTTGGGTGCTATCTTTAGCTAGTTCAAATCTCGGTTCAAATGTGCTTTAAAGGAGCTAGTTGTTTGCCACTTCAACGCTACATAACGCCTGTCCCTCCCCCTTGGCTGCGGTTGAAGGTTTCCACGGTGGCCGAGAACAAGTACCAGAACCGCACTTTCGAATGGTGTCTTACCACCACTACAGTCACACAGCTTCCCAAGTGCCTCTGCACCGGCACCACCAGCAGCAGCAGTCATTAGCGAAGGCTGCAAACGAAACGAAAGAAAGGTTAAGACCTCGGTGCTCGGCCTGTGAAAAAGGCCACCCCACCGCGGAGAAAACCCAAACCGAAACCGACGCTGCGAGAGACTATTCAACATTTTTTACCCATTCAACAGCGACGCAACATAAAACGCTCATCGCGGGACAAACTACACGACGGTGCGCAAATATTGAGCGGTAAGTTTTGGCTGCGTTTCTTGAAAGAATGTTTTAGTCGCGAAGGCGCCCATTTTATCTTCCCACGCACCCGCACCCGCCAGTGGCTCAACGTGGAATTACGGAGAAACCTGAGCGTTCCGCCACAGAACGCACGGCGGCGTGGCGGCGGCGCTCAAATAACCATTCCCGGCGATCTCGCTCCATTATGGTGCTGCTGGTGGTGGAAAATTGAAAGTTTTCATCCCTTTTCTTGCAGCGGGACCCAATTTGGGATTCATTCGCGCAAACCGGGCGCACCCGCTGCTGCTGATTTGGTATTCAAGTGGAAAAGTTTTGCTGTTTCGGGTCGTGGTTCCGGTGCGAGCCACCTCGCTACCTTGAGGAGCCCGGTGAAGACATTGACATCATTTCGTTTCACTTTCCTGCGAAACTCATTTCCATCCATTTCGTAAGGCCTCCAAAAACTGTAAGGACCGGGCAAAGACAAACACATAACTTTGTGTTGGCCAACGGAAAATGATTTGTCTGCAATGGATCAAACCCGGACCACCGGTGTGGAAATGGGACCTCCGAGAGAAACGGGACTGGCAGTCCTGGTGGATAACGTTTTTCTGGGAACAAAATTTATTACCTTTCAGTCCAATCTTGAACTTGTTCGCTCAAAAGAGGGTGATCCTTGCGGTCCCAATGGGTGTTACACTTTATGACAATTGAAGTCATTCTTTAGATTCCACAAAAAAAACCCTTCACCGTACATCAATACCGGAGACATAATGCTCCGAAAAGCACCGCAGTTACGTAATGCTGGCTCCAATACTGCCGCGTGTACTATCAGCGAACGTGTTTTCAGCGAAGCAGCAACAACATGACTCTTGCCGAAAGAAATCACGGTGGCAAAAAGTTAAACAATCCTGAATGTAGCCAGTAACTCTTTCTGCGCTTTCTTAATGCCCCGTTGGCGGAGGTGTTGTTTTAAAACTACGAAACTGCTGCACTGTCTGGCGCCCAGAAAACAATCGTGTGCAGCCTCGGAAGCCGGTGAATCCGGCGAAGGATTTGAAACAAACGATGCCCGAACCCGCGCGGCACTCGGTGCCACTTCCGTTTTGCGCGGGTCTTTGGCTGGCGCGAAGAGTTGTTGGCGTATATTTTAACGCCTCGCCTCGGTAAGGGAGCGAGCGCGGGTGAGAGGGCCCTCGGAGCCCTTGTTGTGTTGGCCAACTCGTAAATGGCGCGGCAACGCCGGAAAGTCGGAAACTACAATCTGAATTTATTGTAGCAATATGTTGTAGCGCTTTTTCGTGTGCTTTGGCTGGGTGTGTCTGTGCCGATTCCTTCTCGCCGACACAGCAGGGACAAGTGTATCATCAGCTGTTGTCGCCGAAAACGGGGAGTGAAATACGAAATAAGCGACGTCCAAGGCGCGCCTCGCGATGCCGGTTGTTCCATTTCGTCCGCCGCAAACCACGGCAAAGGAAGTCTGGGGTCACCGGCGCCGCCGTCGTTAAGGACGAAAATGGGACACGAGAGAGGCAGTGCCGGTTGGCGACAACCAGGAACAAGTGTACCATTTAGGATGAGTAAACACAATTTTCAGCACCGATGCCCCCGGTGCAGGATGGCCAGAGAAATCGCAGTCGTCTTCGGGTCGGGCCGAGGGTACGCAAAAAGCGCCACAAAAGTATTGGGTGTTGCAGCAAGGCGTTCTCGAAGTGGTTTGCGGCTGTATCGGTCGGATGTCCGTCTGACGTTTCACAGCTAGGTGCTAAACTAATTACAACGCCTGAAGAAGTGGTTCTCTCTGAGTTGGTTCTTTTCATTACTTGTTGAGCGCAACGATGCGCCTTGGTTCGACCTTTGCCCACCGAAAACTAATTCAGATACGAGGCAGCTGTAACTTTGTTTGTAAAAACTTAAGTCTTATTCTAGGCACCACGCCTCGCGTTTAAGATGTCATTGCGAAAGAATGGACTGGCCGCGCCATCGCATAATGATTGGGACGTTTTGAGTGAGCATGGCTGTAAATCACGCCGGCCATCAACTTTGTCCTCGTCACCCTGTTGACGGATGCCGGCGCAAATGCTGCACAATCAACTGCCGCAAGTCCCGCGTCCCATGGCCGCTAACGATGCTGGCCCAGCCCCTCGGTTGGATGCCTCTGGGAACTGGACAACGCAAAAAGGCCAACGCCAATGTTCTTCGCCACAGCCGCAAAGACAGACGCAACGGTTTTGTTGATTCGCCCAGTCCTTGGGGAGGGGTGCCAAACCATGATGATGTAGTCGGTAGCCCGACTGCCACTGTCCCCTTGGCGAAGGCTGAAAACGGTGGCTCTGTGGCGGTTGCATTTCCGCCGAAGACAACCGATGTTACCGTCATTTGGTGCATCGTTCTTTAAATGATCTGTCGTTTCGATTTGTCATCACTTCCCATGTACAATACAATGTTTTTATGGTGCAGTCTATGAAAATGATGTCAAAAGATAAGGATTGCGTGAAGTGGTTTTTATCAAACAAACGTTAACAGTAAGTAACACATGGGCTGAAAAGTCCCGGGCTGAAGAAAGAAGTAGTGTTAAATGAAAGCAGTAACTAGGAATCTTGTGGAGTAGAGCATCATTAATTTTTAATACCGAAACTTTTTACATGCCTAAGTACTTAGAAACAAAATTGCCTAAATTTCCAAAACATGAATTTTTCACTTATCAATTAAATATCTGACAAATACCAAAGTACGTTTTCGCCATTTCTTCTCGTGTTCCTTAAAAGTTGGCTCCGTTCGCTGATAGTGTCCAGTACGAACCACATTTTCTGAGCAAAAACGCCTTTGTCAATCGTGACCCGTCATCAGTAGCCCCCAACCGATGCACCTCCATTAACTGAGGAACCGATTTCAAGAGCCCGCTCGTAAACGATTCAGCCCCCATGGAAAGCCTTTGCAAATGAGGCTTATCGATGAAGGGTTCGATTGGTCATAAATTCACCATGATTATTCGTCCCCGTAGTCGGGTCGACTGTTTAGCATGCTTCCGGCGTTCCCGAACCCGCAACCGAAATCCCCGAAATCCTTGCCTAAGACACAATTGTTTCTTTCTCTAGTGTGTGCCTCGCATCTCGCTGACGGTTGTTTCGGCGATTACGGAGCATTTGATATCAATAAGGCGCTTAAGCTGGAGGCGAGAGGCTGAGAGCCAACAAATTGGGGATCCTTTCCGTATTTATGATCGCTCACAAATCATACGTCGAAACAAACTTCTCCATCCGAGAGGCTCCGCTCCCGCGTGGGATTAGGGTGGAAGTTCGGTGCACATCTGTGGAAATATTTTATGGGCCGAATGATCTCTTGGCTTTCGGGCTGGACCCGGTATTTGCATATGATATTCGCAGCGGACGAGAAGCGGTCCGCAGGAAATCTACTCTCCTGTCAGCTGTTAGTGGTGATTTGGGGCATGCCAATGGATCCCGTCCGGTGCGGTGGACTGGCCCGGTGCGCTTATAAACTACAGTTTGGTTCGTTAGCGAAACGGGACGAAAGGCAGGCCGTTTCGGGGAACGCACCCGATCGGGCCGGGGAGATAATAAACGGTATCATTACGCACATTCAAATTAGGAAAATTATAGGCTCTCCCACCGAAGGGATCCAAATGCCCGGAAAACAACCCAAACTTTCACATGACGTGCCAACACATTGCCTATTGCCGTCGGGAAAAAAACGTCGGGTTTCGTCCTTTTTCGAACTGCCTTCCGGGTGGTGGGCAGCCGGACCCGCAGGATTCCATTCGTGTTCGCATTTCGAGTTTTCGGCAGGCGCAGCCGTGTTCTGTTGTTCGAACCGGAAGGTTGTTAGGGCCGGAGCCGGAAGCCCGGCCAAACTGTGAAAGGGAAGCGAATACATTCACACTGCTGCTGATTGGGGGGCACCCGGGGGGCTATGTCAGCGACAGGACATCCCATGGAGCTGCCGAAAGAAGAGTTACTGGAGTCGCAGGGCTTAGGAAAAAAGTTTCACTTCATGCGGCTTCCGGTGAAGATGTCCACTGGATATCCGTAACCCTCATTACGTGGCCGATAATGCGCTCAGTTGTTTTGTGGATCCTTCTCACCGCACCAACACTGGCCTGGGAAGGAAGTTCTGGGATTATGTGGGGTTTCGGTTGCACTTGAACGGGTGCACAGCACGTTGGGATGTCGTTAGGCCTTTTCTTCATTTTGCGATGCACTCAAAGTAAATAGAACTTAAGTGAAATAAGAAATTGATGAATGGGCTAACAAATACGGTAAAATTTTTGTCAAAATTGGCCTCAATTTAAAACATAATCTCCATCAAGAGCCACACAATCATTCCAACATTTCAATACTACTTTTGTTGAGCTTTTGATGTAACATTTCTTTTTCTTTGGCATATGCGGTCGCTGCTCTATAATTTTGAACTTCAAAAACCATCAATTGTGGGAACATTGTGGGAATAATAATCAATTGTGAGTAGTGTCACTTTTACCACCATAACTCACAAACTTTTGGAGTAAAATATCACAATATTTCAACAGGTTTCCTTGGAAAGTTAATACTAACTGAAAAAGCGGCGAATGCAATAAGACCAGCTATCTGGCCCGTGTTATGCCCGAGACTTTTCAGCCCATTTGTTAGCTTACAAATGATTATTTTGTCAATTTGATGTTTTCGAAATATTCATCAATGCGTAGAAGCGCTCTTAGAAGCGTAGAATATCTCTTGTTTTGGGGCTTTAATTGGTGGTGCACTGAATGGAAAGTTGCCGGATGTCTTCGAGGCGCGCTATTCAAAAGCTATTTTCGAAAGTCTACAACAAACGTCGCTCGTTCTAGGTACCAACAGTTATCCAGGGCCTCTTCTGACAAAACCCGTTCCCCAGTGCGCAGTGCAATAATTTTGCACACACTACCAAACACGCCAATGTCGCCCGGACGAAGAATTTAGTGGAATTTTCCAGAATAAATTCTCCCCCGGGGGGGCGGGATGCCGGTGTGTAGCAAACGAGATAGAACGATGCGCGGTCCGGTTCTAATTTCTTTTCCGTTTTTCCGCCCCATTTCGTGGAATCCGAACCCGGTGCGCCGAACGGGGGGATTCGCAGGAACCGTTGCTGGCGAGCGGCGGTGGCAGTGGTAGCCTAGCCGACAGTTCCGGGACCGAAATACCTAAATTCGCCCGGTGTGATTGGAGCGATAGTAAACAACAAAGAAACACATTCTCTGCCCACCGGTAACCGGTGGGGTGCGGACTAAGCACCGGTCCCGCGCGGCCCTGGAAGAAAATCCTTCGTATCCGAGCCCGGAACCCACCCAACCTTAAACGGTCGCATCCTCGTCCTGCCCGGAGGCTGCAATCCGCGCACTGGCTGGCTGGTGGGTTCTTGGAAAACTGAAAGCCGGGAAGTGCGAGTTGCGTTTGGGTGTTTTCTTTTTCCGCTTGCTATTTTCTGGACTCTGGTGGCCGCCCAAGAAAAAGCGATCCGGAAAGTCCGGATTCGAGCAATTTTCGGAATGTCGAATTAGATTTTTCGACCCTCCGGACCGGACCGGACCGGCGGAGATCCGGTGCGCATTAGCGATTTGAGAAGGTTTGTCTGACCGGATGATGGCGGACCCGAAAGCCGAAACCGGACGGATCAGTTCCGATCCGATGTTCGATGAAGAAATCTCGTTTGACAGCATCTGTCCGTTTGTTTGAAAAATGGTGCTTCGTATCCATTGTTTTTCACGGGCCGCTGTGTTTTTCTTGTTGTCGCACTGCTATTGCTATTTTCTCATCATCGGAAACCCCTCGGAGCCCTCGATGAACCGACCGATCGTCGGCCGTCAGCAACGCAAGGTTGGGCCTCAAATTTTGGTCGTTTTTTAATATCATCCACTAACCGAATAACGATCATTCTTTCGGCTAGGTATGTGATAGCCCGAAACTGAGCCACGATGCCATGCAAAGTGTTCCTCCTCGTGTATCGACGACTCCGGACACGTGTCGGTCCGCGGACGAGGCAGATGCCAATGCGGGCCGCCGCAGCAGCATGATGTCCGTCGGTTATGCTGCTGCGAAGCATCATAATTCCTTTCGTCTGTCCGTGCATCTGTCCACTTTGCGAACGGGTTTTGTGGGCAGGTGGCGTTCCCGGCGAAAGTGCGTCGATATGCGGCACTGGGCACTGTGTTGTCCTAGTTTTTTTTACCAGGTCCCGGCCATGGCGCAGCTGTGACAAAAACCGATCCGAATGATTGTGAAGCAATCGAAAGGTCTTTATCACCGCTGAAGGGTTGCATCTTGCTCGAGACGACACGGAGCCACGGAGCCTGGCCACATGTGGTCGAGGTGATGCATTAACGAGATGCCGTTTCCATTCGCGCCGGGGTGGCTGGCGTAAGAACGAGGAAATTTTGTTTTCGTTTGTTCCACATTCCCGCAGACCGCACCGGCAATCAACAGCCGGAACCGACCGGTCTGATCGGTACGGATGCGCCAGAGCGCCATTACCGGTTTACCGGTGTCGACGATTTCACGGAACAACCGAGCGTTTTCCATCGTCTGCCCGGGGAAGACAATTTTCCTGTCCATCGCACCAGTGTGTGGCACTCACACGGAAGAAGAAGTAAAAACACAACCATGCACACTTACACACGAATTGATTGTTTGGGTTTTGTTTTGGCACATTCCCGAGCCCCGGTAATGCTCTGCAGTAGTTGCGGCTGGGGAACTGTTCCGTCAGTCCGCTTGTTACGGTAACGGTTCCGACCGTTGCTGGGCGCCGTTTTGGGCTACAATTACTGCACTACTGTCCAGAGTTTGGCCTTCTTTTGCGTTCTCGAATCTGAGAAATTCAACCTCCGTTCTAAAGCATGGTCCACTTAGAATCGGGAACAATCGAGTTGGCTCTATCTCGGGGTTGGTTTGACTTAGAAAACATGTTAAGGTGTCAAAATGAACGTATTTTATTGTAATTTAGGAGAAAAATTTCATAAATTTATTTTGTTGGTCGTCGGATGAAATCGCGAACTTTCTGTGGAATGCGCGTCATCATTTTTTACACAATCTTCTGGTCCACCTCAGCGGTTAATTGTTTCCAATTTCTCACCACTTCGCAGCATCCCGCATCACCTTTTCAGTCTTCTTCAACTTCCTATTGATTGTTGCCCAACAATTTTCGATTGGGCGGAGCTTAGGGCAATTTGGTGGGATGATATTCTTTGCGATGAAATCCACCTTATTGTAAAAGTACCACAGAACTACATCCCTGCTATAGTGACAGCTTTCCAAATCAGGCTAAAACGGTAAAAACGGTGGCGAGGTAAAATTTTGGCCCAGGAAGCTGTCCGAAATCCATTTTCACGTATGTTTCGTCGTCCATAAGCAAGCATCCTTTGTATCTTGTCAGAACCTTCTCGTACAACTTTCTAGCGCGTGTTTTAATGACTACGTTTTGCTTAAGTATCCCGTTTGTATGCTTACATGTAAGCAGAAAACAGTAGTTTCTTGGTGGACAGATCCTTGGGACAGTAGTTTCGCTGGCACCATATTTTTTGCAATATCCTGAACCAAAAGTCCAGGATTTGCCTTGATTGATCTCAAAACCTTCCAGTTCAGCTGGTGGTCGTATGTTTTACGACGTGGTCTACTCTGAATCTTTCGATCTAAGGTATTGGGTTCCCAGAAACGGTAAAGCACAGCATATACAGTTGATTTTGCGAATTTTTGTGTTTTTAGAATTATTTTTCTTCTTTTGAGTTCCATTAAGCATAACTTTCTATAAACTTCGCGTACCAAGATGGAACTTTCAGCACTGAATGTTGAATGTTTACTCAAGACATTGCTGTCAAAATATTTGAAATCCGACCACCAGAGGTGCTGCTAGAATACATACAACTTTTCCCGATTTAAGTGGACCATACTTTAGCGAAGTGGTTATTATTTTTCAACCAAAAATCTTCTACATTCTTTCGTTCAATAAAAGGGACATCAACACTGCGTTCCTTTACCCAATTTTTCGTATTAGCAACAAATTTTTCATTTGAAATAGTCGTGCTACACTCTGCTGTTGTTGGGAAAACGCCATCACCGAAACCCGAATGCAACGATCCAGTGTTGCACCAAGCGACGGCCGAATATTGCGCATTCCATCCAGTGTATAATTTCTTAAGGCTTCATTTTCGTTTCCCTTTAGCCACCGGGATCCGCAGGCATTCCTTGCCCGGGGTGCGACCGGGGTGCTATGCTGGCTGGTGGTAGACGCGGCTTCGCGAATGCTGCGGAGCATGGTGATGAAGATGGTTTCATTTTATTATTTTCTCCATTTCGTGAGACACTTTTGCCCGCCGCCGCCGAGGCCGCCGGCCCAATCGCTTGCCCGAGATTGGGTAAATGGCAAATGAAATTTAATTTCCGCTGCACAATAAACCAAACATCTCGTTTTCCGGTCCAGCGCAGAAGATGCGTCCCGACAGAGTGCCACCGGGAAAAATGGTTTCAACGGCGCTCCGAGGCGCAGCGCTGCTTTCGTGGTCTCTCCGTACGATTGGTTAGAAGATTTGTTTCGAGTGAAGAAGTTTTATCAAAGCCCTTCGATGTCATCCGGCGGCAAATCGCATTCGGCGGGGGCCCCCACGGTTCCCGGAAGCGCATTCTTACGGCGGACTGAAATTGTTTCGCTAAGAATGAAATTAAATTATCCCGTTCCGCCGGTTGCACCAGTCGTTAGTTTCTTTCCGTGTCACATTTTTTATGAAGTTTTCCACTACCGCGAAGACAATTAAAATGTCCGTGTTGTTTTAGAGCACACATACCGCGAGAGCGTGTGGTGGGTTTGGTGCTAGGTTTTGAAACAAGAAAACGAAGCATAACCAGAGACACGCAGCGAGTTGAGCCTTTGGGTCGAGGAAGCCGAATTGATTCTAGTGTTAAACTGAGATTGGGAACATCCACAAGCAGAGGACACGAATAAGAAAAAATGCTCTCGGCCAGACACTTCGAAAGACACGGCGCGTTCTAGTCTCTATGCTTTGATGTCATGCAAGAAATTGTAGCAGAAAACACAACATTCTTCATGCTGTTGTCTCCTTCGTGGATCAGAACAAAAAAAACCTACAACTCGAAATATTAAAAGCATTGCGAATGGCAAATCCTTACCCTTCTTCGCTCGGTGGTGTGTTTACACAAATGACAAATATCCTATTCGTTAGCCGAGTCTCGGCAGATCCGAAGACTGCCACTCCAGGGGAAGCCCCCCGGGGGCAGGCGTGCAGGAGCTCCGTCGCTCTCGCCGGGAGAGATAATAAATGCAAAACACTCAATTATCTGCCCAGATTCTGTGGCAGCAAATCCCGGACAAGTACCGATGCTAAATCCAGTTGTTGCGCCACACCAGGCCACGCTGCAATCCGCAAGCGTTATTCATAAAGACATGATTTATTTGTGGTCGAGATTTTGAGTTGTCCCGCAGTCGCCGCCGCCGGTCCCTGCGCAAGCCTTTGCACCACAGCAGCAGCTACCCATGGCGCGTTAGATTATGCATAGTACTTTCTCTCCCGGCCGGCCCAGCGGGATTTCGGTTCACAATCATTACTTCTACTTCGGGTCTGGACGAATCTTCGACTCCGTTTTCGTTATTGTTGAAAAATTTCGTCCAATTCGAAACCGGTGCCAAAAAACCAAATCCCTCTCGAGCCGACGGTCTCTACCGGGATACCCGGGGGGAAAGTTTGGTTTGGCCAAAGCAAAATTGATGCTGCTCATAATGTGCCGACCGCCGGCACAGACCCGGCCCCGTTCCGCTGTGACTCGGACCCCTTCTGGCTGTTGAATGTGTCTCCACCGCGCGCAATGCACCCGACTTTCTTCGAAGCGCTTGGCTTGGTGAAGGCTTTGCCGCTTCGCTCGTTAATGCTTCGCAAGCCCAGAACGCCGTCGGGCCGGGGTTTTTCTTGTGCAAAAGTTTATTTTGGTGTTTATCTTCGTTGCGCCTGTCCATTTCCGGCGACAGGATATCGCACTCTCTTGTCTGTGCGGGCTTTCTTCCGTGCGCTGCACTTTACATCGTTAGCGAGCGCTTTTTATTCGACTTTGCCGACCCGAGGACAACTCGTCCGCGAGAATGTGAGCAATTATGTTTGTGTGTGCGTGGCCTAGAAACGGCACTGTTCCTGGACTGGAATAACACTGAGCCCCTAGGATAATCCGATTGTTTTGGCAACCGGGACAGTTGCTTTTAGGCTAAGCTTTTGCTTTTTTTCTATCGCGCGTTATTTTGCTGCAATGTTTGTATAATCCTTTGTTGCAAAAAATCTGAAATCTGTACCGCCGAAACGCCGTGTGGCGGTTCTATTTTTCTTCCCCTTTTCGGTGGCGCAGCACTACGAAGACGGCCGGTAATCGGTGGTTGGACAGCTGCAAAGTGCACTTGTCATCGTCGCTACCAAAACCGCCAGACTTTTGGAGGATACTTTCAGTGCACAAGACGTTGGAGTCGAGCGCCGAGCTAAACGTGCTGAAGGGCTCGAAATATTACCGTCGCGGACGAGTGTCCCCTGCTGATGACTGGTCCATGTGCCGATAAACTCCTGGAACAGGGGACTTCCAGGTTATCACCGAGGCAGCGGATTAATTTAAATACAAATTGCTTGAAAATAATGAACCTGACCCCGCTGACCGTGCCGAGGCTGCGTCACTAGTCCGTTGTCGGAGCAAAGAAAGTCGTGAACTTTTTGCTGTGAGTTTTCACAATTCTTTTGACGCCTTTCGAACACGCGGTATAGTTTCCGACGAGAGCGCCACGAGAGTTCGGGATAATGTGGTGTGCTGTTCGTCGGGTTGTGGAGTTTATCAAATGCCACCCGAAGAAACTCCAGTCGCCAAGGCGCTTTCCTTGAATGACGCGGCGCTTCTCGAGAATGACCAGTGGTGGATAAATTTTTAATTAAATTTTCAATTTCCTTCCCCGGAGAACGGTGGTGCGCCGAGCGTCGAGTGGCTGAGAATACCTGGAGAGGTAAACAGGAATGATAAACGAGGCGTAAATCAAAGACCCGACCCCAAGAACATGCGTCTTCGGCCACCGGGCACACTACTGGAGCCAAACGGGGGGTAAGCCGTTATCGCCGAGGCTCCCCGAGGACTCGTTACCGTGACGAGCCGGGGGTTTGCGGGCCACCAAAGACCAGTCCGGGGCGCCGGGGCTTTAAGAAGTCTCATGTTTCCTCGTCGCCGGGTCGCCGAGAGGGTACTTTTAACGATGTAATGTGCCGGAGATTGGCAACATCAAAGAGTGGTGGTAGTCGGCTTGTCGGCACCTGACAGGTTCCGGGGGCCAGCCAGAAGAGACCTCGAAGGAAAGCTCGCACAGAGAAGTACTCGAAATACAAGGAGCGTACGGAACCGGTAGTTTGTGGAAATGTGAAAGGATGTGTTTCGCCATGAAGGATACAGGCTGGCAGGGCTGGGCCGGGCTGTCAGACAAGGCTCAGACTGCGATACGGTCGGTTCTTTTGCTTTTCGTTCCATTTCTTGAAAGACGACGCGAGCTGCATGTGATTGACTGCATCTGACAATGTTGGGCAAACGCAAGACGGGACGCTTGCGTCAGAAGCGCACGCTTTAAAGGGCGCACCACAAAACACCACTAGGTTGTGTATTAAGTTTTGCGGGTCGATACCAGGGGGCGCTGCTACGACCCTATTTTTTTTTGCTACATTGGTACACGCTTCATATGAACGAATGTGAAGTCTCATTTCAATCGGTCACTTAATTTTTTTTACAAGCCATTTAGTATCAACGTGTCACAGGACCTTCTTACAGTTGTTATGACGTCATCATTTGATGAAAAACGCTCTTCACGCATGTTTTTTTTAGTTTGAAAACAGATGGAAGTCGTCAGAGGTCAAATCTGATGAATACGATGGATATTCTAACAATTCGAACTCTAATTCAAGGATTTTTGTCATTTTCAAAGTGCTCTTGTGAAAGGGTGCATTGCATTCATCAAAGAGGATGTTTTACTTCTTCAAACCGGGTCTTTTTTTTCACGAATTTTCACTTTTACGTCTTGTAGGCTTCAACATTAATCGAAATTTATTGTATTATCGGTTTGTAAGTAATACGGTAACAAAATTCCATTCGCAGCCCAAAAAACTGATGCAAACATCTTTTTTGGCAATATCTGGACGAACTCGTTCCGGAACCGAAGAAAGAGGTTCACACAACTCCTTAGGCTCTTGTTTTGATTCAGTATCATGATGATAGGCCCAATTCTCATACATAATGATGATTTGATGCACAAAATCCACGTTATCCTATCCAAAGCGCCTTAAATGTTATCAAGAAAGATTGCAAACAGCTTTTAGGAACCCAAAACTTCAGTCAAAATATTGGTTATACTCCACAATGAGATGGCTAGGCTTTACACTAAATTTCTGTAATTGACACTACATTTTTTATGATTTCAGATGATGTGTCTGTTTTTTGACGTTTTTCACATGGATCGTCTTGAAGGCTACTACGACCACGTTTTAACTCAGAAACCCCCCTTTTAACCCCCAAATTAAAAGTGTAGAGTCCTTGTACACTTTCAACATTCGTTCATAAATCTCCTTTTACAACCCGCAAAACCTAACACACAACCTAGTATATCTATCACTCTCAATGTTTAAAGCCCCAAAAATGGAGCAATTGGCCGAAGTAGGTGTCGGAACGTATTTCGAGTGGATCCTTTCAGGTGGCGCTCTGTGAGCTCTAAATTGAGATCCATCGACGATGGGGGAAATGTTTACAATTGAATGAATTCAACATTAGCCTAAGATTCATTTGGCGCTATCGATAGAGTAATCTGGCAAACTGTTCGAGCCCCCCGGCTGTTGCTGCCATTTATATTTTGCGGAAAGCAACCCCTTAACACTTCCCAATCGCGCCACAGGCTGTGTGTGGTCAGATTGGCAATAGAGCACACAACGGCGCATTGTGCGGTGAGCATCAAAAAGCTAAATCGAAACGATTGCGCACGGATTGGGCAATGGCGGCAGCACCACATTATCGGTCGCCATCGCGTTCGCTGCACACGATGAAAGCCTATCGAGTGGGGCCAGTCGGGGAGAGTATTTTGTTTCCCAAATTAACGGACGTGGTGAAAGATTTCATGGGGCCGGCTGTGGATGATGTTTGCGGTAGCCTGTAAATCGTAAAGCTTAGCACACCGGACCCACGCCCAAAGAACGCCAGCCCAACAAAGGACTGGCTTTTCCACGCTTTAATGAGCGGGGGCCGCCCGAGTGGAAGCGAGCGCGGGGAACCCACCAACACCACACGGTCGGTAACCGTTAATTAGCATATGAAATACGCACGCTGACATCGGAACCATTCGGATTCGGAGTGGAAACTGCCGACGGCGGACAGCACGCGCCGTCCGTGTGGCCGACATCCTTTTTTTGCTTGCTTCCATTTCCACCGAGCCACCGCACCAGAATACAGGAATAGAGCAAGCGAAAAAAAACACAAAAGTTTAATAAAAAATATGGGAAAATGTTTTACCAGACTGTGCGCCGCCACCACCACCGGAGTAGTGTTAACTTTTTGTGGCTTAGAATTAATGTGGCTTTGATTCCGAACGGCGGCGGCGGTGGCATAGCTCAGAGGCCGGGCAGCAGTTTTCCGCTTCAATAAAACATCGTCAGATTGAAATACGCAACTGCCGGCTGGAGTGCATTCGTGCTTGCAGTGCATTTGTTATGGTTCCAGTTCCAGTGTGTTATGTTTAGTACCGGCTGAGCATAAGTTTGACGCCCCGTTGAGCATAGGTTTGAAATGTGCGTAAACAACAGCGCCATCATCGGAGCGAGTGGCTGTCCTAAAGTGTTCCTGATTTCGTGTTCGACAACCGTTTTGTACCTTCGTCTGGCCACGATGGACAATTTATATCGATAAAGCTTAGTACAGCCAGTCATTGGCTGGCCAATCAATGGCGCGCACCCGAAGGGTTCGTGATGAAGGATAACAGAGCGTAAGCTGCTTATGTCGAGGGGTAAGAGCATCCTGTCGGACGTCGTGGACGTCGGCCTTTGCAAACATATTTTTTTTTGGACTGGACACTGCCAACGCTTTGGGTCGCGCACCCAAACCCGACGACCACAAACCAGTCGAAACCACCCGTCACAGCTTCAAACAAACCTTCGTTCGGCGGAGGGTGTATGCTAAAGATGAAAGCTGTCGAACGACACCAACTCTGGATGGTATCCGCATTCGAGTCCGATTGAGGTCGGCTGAAGCTTTCGCCGACATTCTTCAGGTCTTCGATTGTGTCGCTGGTCGGCCCAGTGTCAACAACTGGGTTTGGGTGTTTGCTGCTGGGTCTTCCCGTGGTGGGTGGCTAGGAATGTTGGGCCATTTGAAACGTTGGGCCACATGAAGACGGGTTCGCTAGTTTCGAATCATTTTGCAACCACTCGAAACGGGAAGGTACCTTCCCGTTTGTTTGATGTTGGGCCCAAAAACTGACACAACATGTTCGTCCAACTGGGAGATCGCTCCGGCGGCGAGTGGCCAATGTAGACCACGATGCGTATTGGGGACGAATCTCATGCGACACGGTGTCAGGTAACGGTAAACTCCAAAAGCGACCGAGAAGTCGATCGACGCGCGTAGACACCATCTTCGCGCGGCGGTGTTTGTGTGGGTCTGCGATGCTCTGTGGACCGGCCAGCGGAACGGTCAGCGAGTTTGTTGCGAGACGCGCGGCAAACACCTGTCAAGCCGGTCGCATGAGAAGCGAACGCGGCGGAGACATGCATGGTGTTGGTGAGAGATGCTCCGGCCGTTGCGATGATGATCGTGGTGATCATTCTGACGAAAGCACGTTGCGCATGGCAAAAGCTCCCATTCACACGGCGACTCTCACAATGTCACGGTGGCGTGAACTGCGCCCACCCGGAGGGATTGTTGAGCAATCGCCAACAGCAGAGTGGCGTTAAATGAATTCTCTCCGACGGGGAGACGCTTCAATGTTGCAGAACCCCTCGAGCCTCGGGCGTGTGACGTAGCCGTCCCAACCACTGAAGGGTGGCCGAAATTGGCAACCCGTACGGAGGGTGGCCTCCTGCATCACGTAACAGCAGCATCAAACTTTGTTGGCTGCTCGACACCGCGAAATGTTTTAGTGCTTCGAAATTCCAAGAAACGTAATCCAAACGAGGTTTTGACAACCCTTTAATTTTGTGCGTCCTTGACTGAACATTTAAACAGTGAACTTTCAACACCTAGTGATAATTCCATTCCGTTTTTGTCAATATACAGGGTGTTTTATTTGTTGTTTGGATTCCGAAGATGGGACGCAAAATAGCGGTTGTGGTGCTGTCGCTGTATGGCAAGTAGTTCCATCCTGTTAAAACCAAATGTCGCCCAAGTTTTCAGCTTAAATTTTGCTGAAGAACCATTCAATCAACATTTCTCGGCAGCATAAGCCATCGACGTTTACGTCGGCTCTTTCTTCATTTTCGAATAAAAATGAGCGTATGATGTCGCCAGACCAAAAGTCATGACCATCGAGGTGGAAATAAGCTTTTCATACATGATTATGAGAAATATCGCACTGTTTGAGTTGATATTTTAATAAGTTTTTAATATTTACCACTTCTGCCAGCGTCTAGAGTTCAATTCTTAACGGGTGCTACATTCCAAATGCCAGTGTTATCTACTAAATGGAAGAATGCTCAACATGGGTTGTAGGCTGTTATCGAAACATGATTCGTTGGTCATGTTGCCAGCAACAGATTCGATTCTGGCAACTGCATTCAGAATTGTTTTGTGCGCTTGTTGTGTCAGAATTGGCCAGCGCTGTATTGAGCAACAACTTTAAGTTTTTAACTCAAACTGATGCACTGTCAGAGTCAGACAAATGCTAAGGAATGATTTCCAATAAAGTGAAGTGATGTTCACACGTTGTTTGTGCTTATAAGTAAGGCTGAATTGACCACAGGAAGCATTCTACTTTTCCACCCCGTGTTGAGCATTTTAATATAGTTTCACAAATGGGCCGCAGAACGGCAGGAAGGATGCTATCGGCTGCTTCCGGCAGGTAGTCTTCCTTCCGATTATTTCTTGCGTCTTACACGCTCCATTTGTGTAAGGGTAAGATAGACTAATTTCGAACCGATCTTCTTCAAAGTAACCAGCACGTGGTTTGGAAGTCTGTAATATGATCCTGGATGTTTAACTACCATACTGACACCTGGTGGTAGGTTACCCTGTACAAAACATGGTGTTAGACCAGAAAATGTTCATCCTCTCCGTCCGCACTGCAAACAAAGATGCATCTTGTTAGCCCAAATACTGTTGCTATCATGTCGACATGATAAGGCAAGTAAATTTGTATTGATTTTCCTATTATTTTTTTGCATTCGTACGCCAACGAATAATCCAACCATGGACTGCAGCAAATTTCGAGCCTCTTGAGCTCTCGAAAATTCCCATTGAGATTATATTTGCCGAATGATTTTTCTGTTTGAGCCATTGCTTTTGGTTGCATCAAAATGGTAAGCTTGTGCGAGGTTCCTATGAACAGATTCGCCACAGGTATGGAACTAGAGATGTACGAATCCTGTCCATTTGACACATCAAACAGAATGCAAACTTTTTGCTTAACTATGAAAAAATTCGTCAACATTGCTCGTGCACGTAAGAATGAGCATTTTCAAATAGAATAATAAACAAATGGCTTTTAAACCTTACTTCTAAAACAATCTGTTCTTGGTGGATTTGCCATTCAGTTGAAATAGTTGCACATGGTAATAAAGTTTTGATGCATAAAATCAATCATTGGGAACGCTCTCTGTCATAAAATGTTCTTACATCGAACGACATTTACATAAGCCATGTTTATGTATCTACTAACTTGTCGTTCCCATATGTTGCAGGCAAACATAAGTATGCGGCTGATAATTAGACATATGTATGTCGAACATGTGTTGTCTTTGCCGATGGTTGGCTCCCTCGATTCTCATTATTATAGCCAAGATGTTGTGGTCTGATTTGTTTTATCTTCGAACGCAAACATCAGGTCAACTGCTGTACTCTATTGCCGAGTGAGTCAATTTTGTACGCAGCTACGACATCAACAAACGTCGCTTTACGCCGAGAGCCTGTGGTGGCGTTGTGTGTGTAACGTTACTAACACATACACTGAGCGTCTTGATTGGCGGAACCGGGCGTACCGAATCATCCCCGACGAATCGACGTCCCAGCAAAGGTAGAAACCGACCGGTCGACCAAACGCTCGGGTCCACCCGGTTCCGAGGGTGCAAATTAGAAGCCAGCAACGGTGCCAGCAATTAGCCACACGACGGCGATGACTTTTAGCATCCAACAGCCCGACCCGACATCCACGCTGTGGCGTATGCGCGCGTCTAATGCGCTACTCCTAGTGCTCGAATCGAACCGCCCACCAGGGAGGGCCCACTTCTATTGCGCACTGTGACTAAGTATGGCCATTTTACAACGACCGCGCACTGGTCCCGTCCCGTACACACCCGGCCAATCTGCGGCACTTAATTGAATGATAATAGACTGTCGTCCAGAGAAATGTCCAGCTGCGCGGCCCCGACCGGATCGACCTGATCCGTGGGACAGCCGGCCATTCCGTGTGCCAATTAGCGTCCCTCGTCGCGCGCGATGTAGCGGTGGCGGATGAGGTCAGGTCATTCTATTAATTGACTCATCTGCGGCCACTGTCACCGTCCGTGGTGACCCTCCTGTTCCCCCTCCTGAACCCCTGTCTCTCGATCCCTTCCGAGTTCAGGGATTCGGGGACGTAAATGGCGGTCATCGTTGTCGTCGTTATCTTGGAACGCTGGGACCAGATGCAGGGACAAGACATTCGGGGACGGGTGGAGGCCGGGCGATGGCGGGTGTGCTAAATGCTACTCCAAAAAGAAGGGAAAACAAAAAGGGGTGGAAAAAACTTTCCCCAAACCGGTTCACTCCGGTTTTCATCTGAAGCAATTTGGCAGCCGGGGCGGGTTTCGGAGTTCCCAAGGTTCTTTTATGCTCTCGTGGGCACGGGTGCGGGTTGAGGGGGGTCTTTGGGGTTCCGACGGATCCATATTAGCTTTCCCGTGCCGCCCGCGATTCCCGCGCCGAGAAAAGCGGGAAGCGCCGTCGTCGTTGGGTAAATGAAGCGGTTAAAGATCTCCCGAATAAAGTAATGAATAAAATATGGCCAACCCGCGCCCGGATACTTTGCCGGAGAGAGAGAGTTTTCCTGATTCATGTCTGGCCCCCTCCTTCATGAGGTTGGCGGATAAATTGTTTTTCGAGTCTCGTCTCGTCGACCACTCACTCGCCGCGCGTCGACCGCCGCTGAGGTGCAGGATTAGTGCGCTGCGGATAGTGCTTCCGGTTCCGGTTGCACGGATGTTTCGTCGGGCGAAGAGCGAACGACAGCGATAGAGAGAGAGAGAGAGAGAGAGAGAAAGGGGACTACTTTTGTTTCGTGGTTTCATGTGCATGCTCGGGATGGCGGCGAGACGGTGTGGCAAAAACTAGGATGCCTCATTTAGAATAGATGAGGGTTTGCAGGGAGTGATTGTTTCGCAGCTTTTTGCCGCCCTTAATGAACATGATTTTTGGCCGTGTGCTTCCGTGGCACGAAAATGGGTTGGAGTACTTCACGACACAGCCGCTTGATTTGCTGGTCGCATTATGATATTCACCGGGAAATGGCGAAACGCCTGAACTTGGTGCTCATTTTGACGGTGCTCCGGTTCTCGGGAGTTTACATCCTACGCAAGTCCTCAAGTCCTTTTCGAAGAAGGTCCTTGGCTGTTTTTTCGATTACACCGACTAAAAACCATTGCCCATGGTGCGGACGATTGAGGTTGGTGGTCAACTATAAATTGCACGACTGAGACAAATCCAGCAGTTGCGGAGAGATATGGCCCAAGTTTTGTGCTAATCTTCTTGAGGAATGCCAACTGGTACCTCAAGTCGTTCATCGATCTTTTGAAATTGAACATCAAACAATTGGAAAAGTCGTTGGCAGCCCCACATATTTGAAACCGTCGTAGTGGAATTCAACTCAACAGATGACGTATCATTCGTTCGATGTTTATCGAACGCCAATAACAAACGCCAATAACGCACAAATAAGTGCTAAATAATACACTAGCAAGATCGTGTGATTGAATCAGTCAAGATTTGATTCAGATGAGCATTCAAAATGGTATTCCCTGATGATCCATTTGAACTTCGAAGACGCTCAGTAAAGTCTGCAACAATTTCCAGCACAAAATCTTTGATTTGATTCGTCCTTTCTCTTTCTTTCTCTTAAACACTTCATGCCACTCATATACTCGTGCCTTCGACATAGGTGATTCACCGGAGGCTGGCTGGCACATTCCTAAAAATGGCATTTTTGTAGATTTGTGGTTAACCTGTAAACATCGTTTTAATTAATTAGTAGCTCACCTGGCGAACTGTGTTCCGCCTTTGAGGTGATAACTAGGCAGATTTTGGATTTTATTAAAATAAGTTTGAAGTCATGATGAAGTTTGCGAAGGCACAGGAAGTTCGCCAGACTAATCGGAAATTGAAGTATTTTAAACTCAAACGGCATATCGATTGGGATCATAGGAATCTTCAGAATGAGAACTTCTTCATCTTCGAATTTTCCTATCAGTATCGTCGCGAAAATTCATTGTTCATCAATTACTCAACCATTCACTTTTTTTGTAGTTGGAAATGATGTTTGAAAATGCTTTCTTGAAAAATGAGTTGTTAAGTTGAATGCAAAAAAAAATCGTCTTTCGATGGAACAAAGTTACAATAATTCTGAGGAAATTAAATCAATCCGCTTACTGAAACTCGACCATTACCGATTGTTAGCAATAGCTCAAAGAAATCCTCAGCAGATTTATCATTAAGCAATGGAACTCTAATGTTTGTTTTGAGTAACACATGCCTTCGATCAAAAGTCAAAAAGGATTTCTGGAAATGAGACGAATTAAAACCTTCATAATTTTTGGAATTGAGATCTCGTTGGGTTCAATTTACTGGAATCAATTGTGGTGGGAACCAATTGCGTGGATCAGTTATCGTTACATCGTTATTCCATGTCAGATGCTTTTTGTTCTTCCACGTTTTAAAGTGACTTCAGGGGAACACAGTTGGAGAGGATAAATATCGGATAATCGGATCGAATGTCCGTCTCCTGCTTCTAAATATCCCGACCTATTTTCTACCAAATCGGTTCAGCCGTTCTTGAGTTATATGTGTTATCACTAACACGCCTTTCTTTTATACTTTTAGATTATTAAAACGGGCAGAGCCGTATTAAGTACATACTTAAAGTGTTACACTCAAGTTGAAGCTCTGTTAAGGGTTCGAACTGACGTCTTTCTCTTAGAAACCGATTAATCGTTGCGAATGATCCACACGGACGAGCCACAACGCCATCGTAGGTAACGAAGAATTTTAGGGAACGTGCTGCCGGTGACCAAACAGGAACGTTTGTCCTCCTCGAAATACCACCGCACTTTAAATTCAGAACTGCCGGTAATTTTTTCCCCCGGCGAACTTCCAGCCAGGAGTGGCATTGGAATCTGTCACTGATTGTCTGACCTATCGAGAGTGGGCTGGCGGTGGAACAAAACCCGGAAGTACGGATGGGATGATAAGCTCCATTCAAAAACAAACACCGCTGGTGGTTAGCAATTTAGATTGACTTCTGCTTGACACGTGTCCCGGTGGGTGGTGATAATCGCTTTTTTCAACACAAGCAAAAAGGCACAGTAAAACTGCATTTCAAAAGCAACCGCTGACAAATCGCTGATGACAAATCGATGCTCCCGAGTCTACAGCCGCCGCGTTCCGGGTCCGCAGGTCTGTCCCAGCCGATGATTATCGGGGTGCGGTTTGTACCATTCGTAGACCACAAAGGCTACCCCCGGGGGTGATGGTGCTTATCGATTGTGCCAATGGGACATCGCCGATCAACCGCAGACCCAGTGCGTGGTGTTGGTTGTTGTGTCAAGCCACCACCTGGTTTGGCCCACCAAGCCGCCTGGTTTGCTTGCCGAGCACTAGCAAACAAGGGCTACGACGGAATGTTGCGTTATAAAAATAAACCTCAGATTTGTGTAAAAAGCCCCTACATAGTGGGCAAGGCTGCAACAAAAAAGAAACATGCAAACATGCTCTCCAAACAAGCCTACATCCCACACACAGGGTGCAAGTAAACAAAACCATTCCGAAGCCTCCTATTTCTCGGGGCCGGAAATTGTTGTGGGCTCCCGAGTGTCAACCGGCCGGCCCCGGTTGGCCCTCGTTCTTCGGGGTCAGGCAGATATTGCGGTTATGTCGACCTTTCCGCCGCGAGACGCAACACCGAGCCCGGTGCCCCCGGACCCCGGAGAACACAAACAACCCGGGTAGAACACGGGCGCACCGGTGGAACGCATAAATATGTAAGAATGTTTGCAATCGTGCAAAATTTCTCGGTCAAATATTTGCCACCACCAGGGCGGGCGCCGTGGCCGAGACAGGCGTTTCAATCTCCGTCATCGGCCCAAGTCAGCAAGACAGCCCCACCCCAAGTCGTCCGGGGGCAGGTCAGGTGTTCTTTTTCCTGTCCCGGGCCAGAAGGAGGTCGCCCAGAAGACGGTGACCCCGTGTTGTCGGTGACCACGGGACGGCTCGAAAAGTGGACATGAATCGGAATTTGGCTGTGAGCCGGGAGATGGCGAGACGAGATCCCTGGTAGCCGAATTCTTCCCACATCGGGCCAACGTCAGGTCACTTCGAAAGCATAACACTAACCCCCTTGGCAAAAGTTACTTGGGAAACCCAAAGGGAAAAAAGGGAAACACCAAATGCACCTCGGTTTAGCCGGCTCCGGGGGACCGGGAAATGCATTGTACATTTTCGACACACACGGCACAGGTCTGAAGGGCTACTGGCTACCGAAAAGTCACCGGGGGCCGTTTGAAGTTAGGATCAAATTTAAATATTTGTACTCCACAAACGCTGGTGTGGTGGTTCTTGTTCCGGGGCTTGTTCCGACATCCTTCCTCTCGGCCGGGTGATCCCCGTCGGATTAGCTGCAGAGCTGGCGACTTCAATTCTTCGCCTGTTAAGGAGTCGCTCCGTGCGGTCGAAGGTTGCCGTTGGCTTTTTGAAGCCTTATTTGTGGAATGTTGACTTCCTAAGGTCATTCCGAGATGAGCCTGCCGTGTGGATACGTACATGTGTGTGGACTTGATGCTGTTGTGTCTTAATTTAATTTATAACACTCCCTAACCGAAGCGGTAACCCCGGGCCGGGTGCCGGGTACCGCCATCGTCAACAAAGGTGAGGTCATTAGAGCGGGCGTATCATAAATTAAATGTTTTCACAACATAATTGAAGTATCATCATCTGTCTGGAAATAATTCCTTTCAGATGAGGGGGCTGGCGGGTGGGTGGGTGGCGTTAGGATAGTTTTAATACTATTTGATTACACACAAGAGCTTGCCGACGGAGCGAACCCGAGCTAATAAATGGGTGAGAAAGGCAAACAACTGATGACTGTTCCGTAGCCGGCCAACATGAGCAGCAGCGCAGGATACATATTGACGGTCTGTGAGTGGGTGGTACAGGGGCCCCACCGCCAGGGTGGTCTTGGTTGTGTGTTTGTTTTCTGAAACTAATATTAAGCAAACAACCAGAGCCATGCCACGCGGCCGGCTCCTGCTGGTGCTTCGCCGGTGGAAGGCTGGGAAAGCGAAGGCGTACGTTCTCGTAATGATTTGATACAATTTCCAAGCAACTCCCGGTTTCGGTCGAGAGTCTGGCGGCCACATGTGGAGCACCGCACGGATCAGCATGGGGACTGCACCAGGACACTGGGCCGCCTTCCGCTGGTCGTGACAGGGAAATAGATAAAATAAATTAATTCATTTCAACTGACGAGAACGAATGGCGGGAGTCGGGCATGCGTCGGACAAGAAAAGTGGAGAAGCCACCAGCCACTAGCAGCGGCCATGTTCTGTGGCGGGCCATGTTGCCGGGGGCGGGTAGAGACAAATGAATAAATATGCATGGAACACACGGTGCACGACGCAACGACGGTTGAACGCGACGGCAGCATATTCGCCGGTATGCTGAAATATGGTTTTCCGGAACCAAACGCTGCCCGAACGCATCGCCACCACTGAGACGGCCGTTAAGAATTGAGGAAGGAAAAAGAACCCGAAAGAAGAAAGAGAAAGACACTCCATGTCTGGGAGCAACTTAGGCGAAAAACTTCTCTCTTCAAATAAGACATTCTAATGAGGCACACCATAACACATGGGCTAATGAGTCCAGACGTGCTATGTTAGAAATATGTTTTCCGTAAACGGATTACCCCATGCTTTCATGCTTACCTCAAGATAAAGATCATCCGTCGACGCTGCAGCGATTCCGGATCAGGGTCTCCCAGGGAACATGACCTCAGAATCTCCGGACACAACAGTTCCTTTCCATGTGGTTTAAATAGCTTCAGGTCTCTCTCTCGCATCCCATGAAATGAAAATAGCGTCATCTAGGTGTCACCTTGTGAACTTATTGACCCATGTGTTAGTGTTCCCGTGAAGCGCGCAGGATTCGTCAGGAGAACATAGAAAAGGATTGGCAGAGCTTAACGGAACAGACGAAGTACGAGTCGTTCGCCTGAGAGCGCGCGCAGACGACCACGTGGTTATTGATGGTTATGTTTTGGCTTACTCATTTGCTGAACATCAGCCGATGAATCAGTTGGTTTGTCGGATGCCAAACTAGCGGCTCCGATACGTTCCAATTAGCATTCAAGCATTCCCGCGTGAATGATGCTATTCGGGATGCAGTGAAGTAGAATAAATTATTGATTCGCCTTTTTCCTGATCGGGAGCTCCACATGTCTAATGTGGAAATCCAACCTCGGGAAGGTTCGTTTACAGCAAGGGAGTACATTACCATTAACGAAAAAGTAGATTATGTCCATAAAAGTAATTTTCATTCCGAGTCCCCGAGTCCGTGTGGAATCGTAACCCTGCTTTCCCATAGTTTTGGGGACGAGAAACAAATAACTTGAATCACTAAATCATTGCCGTCCGGTCCGTCGGCTGGACGGACCATAATTGTTATTTCACGGTCGTTTCACGCACATTTAGTCGAGAGTAACATTTAAAGCTGTGCCGCCCAGGATCGTCCCCGGCCATCCTGGCAGTCGGACGGATGTCGGCCATAATAATTATGGTGGCGATAGCAGTGCGGGCTGCGGTGGCTCATGATTTGCGCTGCAGCGTGATAATATGCAGAAAGGAATCCGACGTCCGAAGGGACGGTAAACTTCTGCAACCGGGGGTTTGGGATGCTGGTTGGCTGGCTCGCTAGTAAATACCCCAGCCCCAGCCAACGGTGGTGGCGGCCACAATGTACCGGTGCCCGGTCCGGGTGGAGATGCTGACCGTGCCAGGACCAGGAGAGCTCAGCTCATCTGCATCCGCATGATACTGCTAATGAAGTTCCGCTGCGGGTGTGCCAGTGCCAAAAATGCTTCTTTCGCTCCCTTAACTCGCTCCGAAGCCACGCTGCTCCCTGCGGTGAGCAGTTTGTTAGTCCTTATCTCCTGCACCACCCCCGGGGGGTGGTCACGGAGGTAGGTGATGGTGGGGCGAAAAGTTCGCTTTGATGTGGGTTCCGTGTTGCGTCGGCCCGCTCCCCTTCGAGCGCCTGCTGGTGTCCGTTTTTCGGTCGCAGGCAGACATGTCGAGGAATTCGGCAGCCAGCACACGATGGACGGCGATTCCGGTGGAGTTTTCATAATTTTTCTTCCGGTCCCGCGCACCCCTTCCCACCGTTTCGTTTCGAAGGGTCCGGACAGTCACTCACCGGGCGTATGTTTCCCTTTTTGCGTTCGGTTTGCGGTTCGGTTTTTGTGGCCGATCTCCGGTGTGCGGTGTGTCCAGCAAGAGCGGTGCGCAACAATTTGGCAACCCTGCTGCTGCTGCTGCTGCTGCTGCAACGCTGCCTGGCCTACAAAACGGACACGCAACGACACAAAACAAGTAAATACTTTAAGGGACAAAAAAAGGAACAACCGGCATGGAACAATTCCCCGACCATCGCCTACTAATCGTCACCGTACACCGATCAGCTGTCACAATGTGTCAAAAAGTTGACCGTCCTTTCGCGGAGATTTTCCGTCCATCATCCATCGTGCGCGGGGAGGTTGAGCAAAAAAGGAAAACTCGACGGAAAGTTTTCGGTCCAATGACAGGAAAATTACAAATTATTTCTGACGGCCATTGGGGAAAATAAGGCCGAGCGTAGGAAAGTTTAAATAAGGTGACAACCACGGCAGACGATTGACGATTGAACGGCTCGAAGATTTTGATAGAGGTTATTGATTAGAAACTCTGTTCAACCATTTCTTGCTACCAACTGCTACTTGAACTGAAACTGCCATAAGTACTGGGTTGTTGTTACTACATTTAATGCAGTTTTCGTTTTAATTTATTTTAACTAACAATTAACGATTGTATGGAAGCTATGTACTTATTATTTATTAAGGACTATAAAAATTGTTTACAGATTGCACTTCACCAATTTGAATTGGATGGTGAGAAATTTTAGAATGATTTACCAGTTTACAATGTTTATAAACGGTTATCATGCTAATGAATACAAACATTTACAACACGCCGGTGACTGTTGGTTGAAGAGACTGAAGTGAGATGTTGTTTAGAGAAGTGATTAAGATGTCCCGATAAGTGAAAGTTCACACCGGAACGTCTGGAATAAAATCAAAGTCCTTAAAAGTTGATGAATCTTAAATTCAGCTTTCAAGAATAATATTTGAGTGTTAGGCGTGGTTTGCGTAATTCTGTGCGTCGAAAAAGACGAGATTTTTTTAGGGATAGTTCTCGGTTTTTGAATTATATTTTCGTGCTCTTTTCTTGATCATTTCGCCACAAACTCGACTCCATAACCACCGTTTTCGCCCGAATTGGCACAATGTCACTATGTCACTAGACTCAAGAGACCGGTCCGAGGACACCGTTTACAGTCATTAGTTGAGATAAAAGATTGAAACGAAGAATTTATTGAAGGCTTGTTAAAAAACGAACACAGTGCATTCCATTTTTGGCCACAGTACTGAATGATAACAATTGCTTACAGCGGAAATACACCGCAATAGAAAATCAGCCAGGAACATCAGCCACCACTTGCTTTAATCTGAAGAAGATACTAAAATCAAACGAAAATATCCCTGTCCATTAACAATTAATTTTTCTCACCAGTCCCTTGAACTAGGAATAAGTGGAGTTGGTTTCATTTTGGTTCACAGACTAATTGCAATTGCCCAATATTTGCATGTTTAGGTTTCACACCATCGTTGGTTTGTTGTAGGGGAGTCAATAGAGTGTTAGTTGTAATAAAGCCGTTATTTATGTAGGATAAATTCTATCCCCGTTGTGTACGTCTTATTCACTGCTCAGATATAACATATTCATAATTTTTATATTGGATCAAAAATGTTTTTTTTATGTCTTTCTTTGGTTCTATATTTATCGAAACGTTTTCAATCTCCTCGAAACAACGGTGACCAAAATTTAAACAGTCACGACTATGCCTTAGTGTTGGTGTTGATGGCAAATACTCACGATTGGACGATTCAAAATACTCCACTATGAAAATCCACTGGCTCAAGATGTAACACATAACATAACTTCAATCTCAACTAGTAGCGCTGACCTAGGCCTACGTTGCTATGGGGATCCCAAAACGTAGCAACCTTAGCTAGCATAATGATAATCCAGTCCTTATACACCACACAGAATGTAGTGTAGTGCTCGTTGTGAGTAATTCTCTATTTCCACTCAAATTGTTGTTCAATCGTGGGCAGGCCAATCTTACAATTCTGGACTCTACGATTTGCGTTGTTTTCAATTGCTTCCGCCGTCTATAATAAATGGGATTCTTTCTCTATCTGCTTCTAGGGCTCTCTGTGCCGTCAATCTCGTGTCCATTCGTGTTTCCCGTAGTGTCCCGCGCCCCTCGGTAAAGGAAGTGTTTAGTGGCAAACGCAAACGCAATCAACAAGTGTTCCGCGCGCGTCTCGTCTCGCGGGTTGAAGGTCTCGGCCGCACGGCCGACTGCTGGCCGCCGTTAAGCCGACGACGACCGATCGGAGCCGCCGATAAGATTTCGTGCGGCCGGCCTAGAAGCGCATCTTGCACCTCCATTGCTGGTGTGTGTCTGTATGCGGCCGAGCGTCTGGTAAGTAAACCGCTGTGCTGTGCAATTGCACTCTAATTGCATCATCGACCGGGAGCGTGAGTGGTTATCGGTGCTCGTGCAACCCCACGGTGCATCGCGCATCCGGACCGTGGCTGTTGTGGTCGGGATTCGGGCTACGGGTGCAGGTGTTTCAAAACAAAAATGCTCTCGGGATGCAATCAAGGATGTGGAGCGTGCCGTAAGAACCACGATGATCGGACAGCATGCCCGGTCCTGCGCATCGGAGGGTTAACCGGCGGAGATAGTGGCCGGCCGACGGCGGTCATCTCGGTCACCCGGGTGAGGGGATCGTGATAGTGACCCACTACTGACGCCTTCGGACAGCATTATCGCTTCGGAGCCGGGTTCGTAGCCGGTGGCCTTGTGGGGTTGGCAGTACCGTGACAGCCGTCGGCCGGACAGGATGCAGGTGAACATTGGGCAGTTCTTTGCCGAGCACGACATCGTGCCGGTGCTGATCGACCGGGCGCCGCTCGTGTTCGCGAAGGTGGTGTACCGCGCCAAGAAGCTGGTCGACGCCGGCAAGGAGCTCACACCGGTCGAGGTGCGCGAGGAGCCGAAGGTGGAGTGGTGCGCCGATCCGACCGCCCTCTACACGCTCGTCATGCTGGATCCGGACTCGCCGAGCCGGATGGAGCCGGACAACCGCGAGTTCGCCCACTGGCTCGTCGGCAACATCCCCGGCCGGCACGTCGAGCAGGGCGACACCCTGTTCCAGTACATCCCGGTGTTGCCGCGGGCCGGCAGCGGCTGCCATCGGTACATCTTTCTTATCTTCCGGCAGCAGTGCTGGAACGATTACGCCGATGCGCCACGTGCCTCGAATAAGTATAAAAGGAGAGCGAGCCGGCAGTCGTTGTCACGTTGTCTCACGCCCTCTTGCGCTGGGCGGCTCTTTCTCTCTCTATCCGTAGGAACCGCACGCCCCGGGTTCGGTTCAGCACGCGCGACTTTGCCCGCCGGTACAGTCTGGGGCTGCCGGTGGCCGGCAACTTCTTCATCGCCCAGTACGATGACTACGTGCCGCTGATGCTGTCCCGGTTTCCGGATTCGAGCGACTACTGACCGACCCCGGCGGGGCCCGCGGGTCCCGCCGAAGATCACCGCATTCAATTACCGACATCAAACACGGTGCACAACCACGACGAGCGAGGCGCGCGTGCGATTGTTTACCGATCCGGCGGTCCGATTGCATCGCCGGTCGCGAATCTCCGCGTCCGCGCGTCTATAATTGCTGTGTGATAGGCCATCTGGGAGGGCGCCATGGATTGCAACATCAATCGGCGAACGGGCGCTGGATGGGATCGTAAAACTCATTACAACAACTTCATTCGGTGGCCCTCGGTTCCGGAAACTCGCGGCCCAGGACATCGTATTTGGCTGCGTCCAGCGCCGCCGGTACGCTGAAATATTAAACCCGTTAAGCCTATAATCCGGCTGCTCAATAAATATTGACCGGCGGGGGCCGATGGTGGGGCCCGGCTGAACTCGGAAGCAGTTACATGTGGTCCAGTGTTTGCTTTTACGCTGCCGATGATGATATGCTGGATCCCTTCGGTGCCTTTGCGTCACATAGTGTCCGACTGCTCCCCGCGTGCATTCCGATTGTTAATTTCGTGCCCGTGTCTCTGGGTCTGGACTTGGTGGCCTCCGGAAATGGTGTTTCATGTTTGGATGAATTCAATTTTAAATTGTTGCCGTTGAGCGCCGGCCCCGAGAGAGCCGTCCGCGTCCCCTGTCCCGGTGATGGCATTATCCAGATGACTTACGACACCATCCCCAGCACATGCGTCAATAAAGGCGAAAGCTGGCTCGCAGAGGCAAATCGCTCAGATCGGTGCTACTGTTTATGGTTTTACGGTCTTGCCCTTTAGAGAGTGAATTGTCGGCGATTTCGGCAAGATCGTTTGGACTTTTCGACTCATGCATTGGCAGGACCACATTATGCATTATGGGGAATTTGTATGGGGCAAAACTGGACTCTGTTTAATTTTGAAGATGCTTTGCGCTTGCGTTTTTATCAAATTTAACAATTTATCTGTAATACACCCGTTTAGAAATGCTAAATTATTTTTTACCCGTTGTTTTGAGGTATTTTAACGCCCCAAGTTATGCAATCGGCATGACAACTGCACGGATTTCAATTCATCTGATGGATTGTCATGTGCAAATATCGAAATTCTGATAAAAATCTAATCAGTTTTTCGTGTAGACATATATAGGACTACGAAAGGACTACTTCCTACCAAGTTAACTACCTCATTATTGCGTTCTTTTGTGGAATTTTCATAAAGGCAATAGGTTTTATATGGCCTTTTGTTCCTGTTTTTGAAGAGACCAGGCGATCCTGGTACAGCACAGAAGTGCTGTATTACCTTTCTGATGATTACTGATACAGGTACACTATCGTTTGAAGATCATTCAATCGATCACTTTGAAATACTCAATGAAAGCTATAGAGAGCAATTTTTGATCAATTCTCGAAATCTACGCAACCCAGGCGGCTTAAAATTCGGTTTACTCATAGTTAGCTTATCTATTTTATGGAAATATAACTGAAATCCTCAAACATCGATGTCGATTCATATGTCTGATGTCAGAACCACAACCTTTTCCCCATAGTGCACCGCATTCGCGAATGCAGTTTTTGAACGCCCTTCACGATGGTCGTTTGAACTGAATCCGCCCCTCGTTGTATCTTCAATCAATGCAAATTTCGCTCTCTGAATGGTACCCAGATTACTGTCGGACGCAACGCGCGTAGCGTCCGCCTCTGCCTGGTTGGCGTAAATTGGCGCAAAGAGCAAAAAAGCGAAGGCCACCGGGCCTAATCGCGCGGCAGATCCGTCCCAGGCGGGACGTACATGACTGGGGCCACAGATTCCGATCCCGATCCGCTCCCCGGTGGGGAGGTTTGTGTTGTGTGCGCCTGTAACTAACGCGTATGAGTGATTTGCATAATATGATTTAGCTCCCAGTGCGCTTTATTATTGCCACAGCAGAGCAGGGTTGCAAATCGTACCCGATGCCCGGTGCTTGCAACCGAACCGCGGACCCAGAGATGATAGTAACTGACAAATTCTACTAGACAGCCGTAACTAACGCGGCGCGCCTGTGTGAGCTACAGGAGCCCACACAAAAAAAAGGAGAGTTCCGCACCAAAGCCGGCCACCAACCGGAAGCAGTTTTCGTAAATTTTCAATTGGCATCGTTTTTTCTGTCCCGCTCTTGTCGCTGGCTCTGTCTGTCCTGCGCGATTGTGCACACGAGAGCATGTAGGTAACATTATTAAAATGTTAATCTCTCTCTGGCTTGGGCGCCGTCCAGAAACGCGAAACTTGGGATCCGATAGCGAAAAAAAAACTGGAGGAAAAATTCATTTTCCAATGTTCTTGCTGCGGCCTTTTCACATGCTGCCGCGTCCGTACGCCCGGTCCCAGTCGGAAATTGGCCATTCGCCTGCACCGTTCCTGGGACTCGTGCCCAACAAAAACACACGACGTACAGGCGTTCCCCCACAGCCAACCCTTGGAAGCCCTTCAGCGGATGTGTACCGTGCTTCACCACTTTCGGAGAGTGTTTTTCGGATTTGAGTCCATGTACTTTTACCCGGGCGCGCTTTTTTTTTCGGGGCTCACGGTGCGGTCCGGATGACGGGACGCTCGCGAGCCCAGCGCAAGATTACACGCTTAAATATGCTCGTGTGCCCTCTCGAAGCGAGGATACCCAAAAACTTAAAGCATCGTGAGGCCGCTCGTGGCTCACGTGAAACGATGCGAAACGATCATTTTCAATGAACGATCCCGTGGCAACGATTCATTACCCTCGGATTGCTTCCAACGGTTGTGAAGGTGACACACGTTCCGTACCAAGTACCTTCGGGCTGTCCCTCTTAGCCTCTTTCGTCCTGCCAGCATCGCGGGTGTCGTTGGCGCAGTTCCGCGAATTCCGGCGCATAAATAGATTAAACATCATCAACACAATTATTAACAGCCGTGTGGGGTGAAAAAAAGGACGCGAAATGTAAAGCGCGTGGTGGGCGCGCGACCGGAAACCGTTCGCGGATGTGACACTCTTTTCTCACCTGACGCGCGCCCGCGTGTTTGCTCGTTATAACGAATTCGCGTATGTTGGCCGGCCACACACACATACACACGCGAGCGCGCCCCGCACAGGAGGGCCAGATGGAAGGATAATCCGGCTTCGGCACGCGGCGCCGCCGGAAGCACCGCGGAACTCGAGCGAAGCTGCGGTCGGAAATGCGAGTGGTTCGTGATGACAAACAAAATTTAAATTTAAGAAATGGTGGCCACGCCACACACACATGTGTGTATGTGTGACATAGAACGGCACAAATTAAATGCGGGGAATTTAGTTTGTTTGCTTAATTTTAAACCGGCGTGGCGTATCAGTTGCGTTATATTTGCGCAGAAAAAATGGTTGAATTCTGTAGAACTTTGGACTTGAACGGCAGGCCCCTTTCGAATGGGATCGATACCCGGGGTATGTTTCTAATGTTTTCACATTTATTTCAATGCCCAGCCACCGTTTTGCGGGGTTTCCGATGTTTAGCCGGCGGCCAAACGGTTTATATTAATTATCGATGTGCCGAATGGATTCCGCTGGACCTGCTGGGCTGGGGGCCTCCCGGAAAATGGCCGGCTCGGCTAATTACCTGCTCATCACAGTTGATTGAGTTCTCGAGCTAAACGGAAGGCCGCTGGCCTGGCTACGGCATCCTTTCCGATACACGCCAGCTGCTGCCAGCTGGCTCCGCTCCTCGTTCTATAGATTTGATTAATCAATCTTGCTGATGATGGTGTCCACCTGAACAGATTTCACATTTTGTGCAAACGGCCGGTTCTCGGATTTATGGCCGCTTCTGCCTTTGATCCGACGAATATTTTCATCTCGCAATACTAGGAATGACAATAATTTGATCGAGAATTCCGCCGCCCTCAGACGGTGGTTACAGCCGCCCTGGCATCGGTTTCCTTCGCGCGAAGTGAACGGAATGAACGGCCTCGCTTGACCGTTCAGCCGCCGTGTGGGAAATACGCCGCCCGGCGGCCGGCTACCGGGTGCCGGTGTCTTGCCCGCTTCCAGTCGGTGCGATTTTGTAAACAAACCGTTCTCCTTCGACGGCCATCCGGACGCATGCGCCAACACGCGTTCCCGTGATACATCCGCGAGGATATGCGACGGAACCGTCGTTTGTATCATCATCAGGCACGACGAAGCCAACGGGCCCGCCCGAATTCGGCTCTGGACTCCGAGTCCTGCATGAACTGGCTGTTGTTAGTTTACGTCGTGACTTTGAACGAATCGGGCATCGCTCAGCAGCAGCAGCAGCAGCTCGTCGGCCACTTCTGGCGGTCGGGCTCGCGACTCTCTCTCTCGCTCAGTGCCGGGAAGGATCTCTTCTAGCGCCTCAGGCTACCGCACCGGTAAGCTCGAAAGCTGCCCGGCCGTCCACGGTCTGTCTGTCTGTTTATCGGAGTGACGGGTCAGTTCATTCCGTCGTTATCGCTGCCGGCCGCTGACGATATCCGATGCCGCCGCCGCCAAGACAAATGCGAGCGACGACGTGTGCTGCAGGGCGTGTGTGTGTTGTGCGAAAGTAATGCTCTTTCGCTGCGGGAATCCTTGTGCGGGACACTACCCCTAGTTTAGTGGCATGGATCCGGTCACTGTCCGGGTTTGAAACCGAAGCAATCCATGTGGATAAAGTTTTGTTCTTTGATCATCGTACCTTCAGCGATACATGTGCGTGCGCGTGTGATGTGAGCATATTCCTGATTCCGCGCGAGTGAGTGTCCTCACAGCTTGTTGCTGGAGTTCGGCTTTTGGCCAGTGATTAGTGTCACGCGCTCAGTGTCTGATTGTGCTGTGGGCCGAACAAACACCGGCTCCATTAGTGTGGCGTGTGGCGCGACCGCTTACCAGCTTCACGTGGCCGATAGAGCATACGCAACTGCGAAATGGAGGCGCCTGGCACTCCACAGTCCTAGGCGGCGCAAGATACGCCTGAATGCCGGCAACAACAGCTTTCGCCTCAGAGCCTCATTCGTTCAAGCGAGGCGGCGTGTCAATCTTCAAACCCAGTTAGCGTGTTGCAAGTGTGTTTCTACGAGACAGTGTATTCTGTGCGTGGATTGGTAAATTGATTGTTCTTTGCGCAGCCCAGCCACCGGCCAAGGAAGCCAACAACAAGGTTGGGCTAGGATTACGGGACGAGTGCGGAGGTTGACCGTGAGCGCAATCGTTCGGCAGCACATGCCTGGTGCTCTGCCTCTGCCGTTGTCAATCAATGGTATCACAACGCTTCGAACGTCCCCGTGATCTGCGGTAACCCAGCAAGTAGTGAAAGCTTGCCCCGTGGCGAAGAGCCCATAATTGGCTGCAACTTTGGGTGCCTACCCAAAGCGCGAGGTAAGCGCACTCGAGAAAGTCGCCGGGAAAGCCAACTTTCGAACCAACTATTTTGCCACTCAATAGCACCCGCCTTATTTCCGTTCCCAACCCGGAAACAACAGGGAAAGTTTTCCCGATCGGTCCGGCTCGGTGGGCGCGACAAAAACAGTGGCCAGTGCTTCGGCCGTGCACTAATGAATGAACGGGAAGTAAACAAGAACTCATTATTAAATTTTTACTGTTCATAATTAATTATTTCGATGATTACGACTCGGTGAGGGTTGGGTACGCGAGTGCCGTGCATTTGACCGTGGGTCGATTGGCGCATCCGTGCCCTTCGCACTTCTGAGGAGTGACTTCCCGGGCCATTTCTTGTTCGTCTTTCACGTTCGGTCGTCGACGCTGATTCCCCGGGACTGTCGATAGACTGTCGGCGGGGTAAGCGCAAAATTTATAATCCCAACCTTAATTAGACTTTGACCGGCGAAAGTAATTATGTCCGGCTGCTTCCGGCGCCTGCCGCAGCATTGCACCGGGTTTGCTTCGTCCTTGCGTCCAGCTGCTCGGTGTTGCTTTCGGTTGATTAACCATTTCGAAAAAACAGAAACATGTATACGGTTCGCGCATAAACATGGGAACCCGCGCCAAAAAAAACGGAACCTCTACACGGAAGCTAATTAATTGTAAACAATGAGCGCAGCCCACCCCCGGATTTCCGGCCCCGGGTATTTCCCGTACATTATTTCGTAATATTTTGTGTTTTGAAACAGATAAAAGAATCAACACACGCACGGACGGTCACGGCGCACCAGGTGGCCGAAGCGTAATGGAATTATTTTATCCGAGCATTTGTGCTGGGCATATGCAGCCCGAAACGCACCGGACACATCTTCGAAGTGGCTTTGCCGGAGCTGGTCCGGGTCCGAACAAAGGGCGATGATTTCAGTTCCGTGTTCAAGAGAACCTCATAAATTTAATTGAAGTTTGTTCAATTCGTTCCCGTTTTGAGTTGTGTGCTTCTAAGAACTGGGCTGTCGAATCATTAATCATTTTCCAGGCTCAGGCTGACGGATGTTGATAATTGCTGGCGAGATGCGAGTGACGTGGCGGTTTATTTGGACATTTAGTGGGGTGCTGTTGTTTGCACTGCATGTGGTTATCAATCTTTAATTTTGTATTCTGTCGAACGTGGCATCTGCCGCCATCGGCGGTTAGAATGATCGCCCTCCTTGCTGAGGTTCGGTGTGTGCGCGTCCCGCCAAACTCTGACTCTGGCTGATTTTATTCGGGCTTCGTGTTTCTCTGTTATTTTCAATTGTTTCATCGCTGGGAATTGCTGGGAGTTGGCCGATCTGCTAGCAAAGAAACCATTTTGAATGTTGTTTGAGGGCCGTTTACCTTATCCTTACGTAATTATGTTACTGCATCACATTTTCCAACATTCATCATTACTAAAGCACATCATTACTCACCACAAACTCGACCTGTATTAGTCCGAGTTTGCTCCATGGAACTTCTGCCCATTAGCTGCACTCAAGCAACCGATTAGTGGACATCTTTTAGAGTATTTAGTTATATTGAAATAGCTGGTATATCTAGTGCTAGAGATTATGAAACAAATTGAGAAGGATAGAAAAAGATTTTTTGAGTTTATAACTTCGTTTATAACATTTATTCGCGATTATGAGCGAATTCCCGGTACTATTTAGCCACACTAGTTTGATGATAATTGTTAAGCCAAAAACGTTGCCCCAGCTCAAACCGGAAAGTCATTGACCGGTTTCGTTGTACTGTAACATGAAAAACTATGATAAATTCCTGCAATAGCGTCCATGTTCCACGTCAACTGGCACACACAACACGCGAGAGCCTAATTTAACGACATCGTAACGACCTAATTCACTAGAACGCATCCCTTTGAAGCGCCGACCGACCGGTTGATCGTTTATCATGGAGAAATAATTTATTTGGAGCCATTGTTTTCGTTTGAAATTTATCTTAAATCGATCCAATTAGGCGCCAGTCGCTTTGCCGGCCAATTCCTTAATTCGTCCGTTTATACGTCTGTGCTCCTGCCGGGGCTTCCTCCTCCTCCGTCACAGCCCGAGCACGGTTCTATTGTCAACCCGCGTTGCTCACGTTTCGCCACCCCCGATAAGGTTGGGGGGGTGGCCTCCCCCGAAATGGGGACGATATTTATTGCACCGGAATTAAAACACAAAGCTCGAATCGGCGGGGGAGCTGGCATCTCCCCGGGCATCCACTACAACCTTCCTCCCCGCCGGGTTGCAACATGGACGGGGACGGTCAATCAAACGGAAAAACTCCGGTGTGTGCGACACCGGGAAAAACAAAGGACCACCACCACCAGCGGAAGTACCGGGTTGCCACAGCTCGCCCGCAACCGCCCCTCTCGGACTTTCGCCCCCTCTCTATCCACTGCCGGCACCCACGACTCATTGACACGCTCGGCTGTGCACGATTGTCGTCAAGCTGACACGAAGCCTCGGGGGACGGCCCTGGGGCCGCCGGAAATGAAGAAGGGGAAGATGATTTTTTTCCCTCCTTCGCCCACCCCCTCCTCACGATGCTCATGTTTCGAACGACCCCGTGGAAACCTTCGAAGGGCAATCGGCAAAAGTTTTCTTCGCACTCGTTGGGGCCGGGTCTTGGTATCGCTACGATCACGGGGCAAGAAGTTGTCCGTTTTCTAATGAAATATTTGCCATGATTTATCATCGTCCTTGCCACTTCATTGGCCGTGCGCGCGTCATAAGGCACAGGGCGGGCGGGGCTGGTGTTGCGTGGTCGGCGTCCGAAACAGGGTGCAGGGTTTTCTTCCGTTTGGCGACTTTTGCCGGTCGCTGGTGGATAATCATTTTGGCCCAGCTCTGGGCCCCCGATCGGAGGTTCCCGTCACGCCTTCCGCTTTATTTCGTTTCGGTTTGATTCCGGTCCTGTGCCTTATCACTTCTGACATTCGAAGGTCCGCGTTCCGTCCGGTCCGGTTTTCACGATCGAGGGCCCGCGATAAAGAGCGATAAGATCTGTTTGGTTGGTGATGGGTGTAACTCAGATTTGGCGAGGGCGAACTCATGTTTATTTCAGTTCGAAGCACTGCCCTCCGGTCAAGCCATGTTTTCGCGGCTTCGCTCCGAATTCATATCCCCAGCGGAACGTGCGCAACTGTATTATCCGAGTTTTGGGGGTCCACTTGGAGGTCCCGACGCTGATTAGATTACTGAGAACCGCGCGGCCGCGGCAGGAACGTAAACAACGTGTCGTCCCTGGTCGTGTGAGTGTGTCCTTCGGTCTGGTCTCCCCGGAGATGGGAGCGAAAGTTTTATTTCGTACGAAATGTCATTTCCCGAACTGGGTCGTCCTCCGGGCCGAGATCGGGCCAGGCAGGAAGCGAACAGAACGAGCCACCGGGGGAAATAAATTGAGTGACGGGCCCGAAATCTTGGGCATTTGTTTCACCCTCGCCCAACCCGGGGGCCTCCCGCTCTTCATCACGTCCCGAGTCGCTCCTTCGGGCGGTCGAAGAAAATCCCGGAATAAGGTGGTAATTTTGTGTGGAAAATATTCCCTCCGGAATCATAAATGGATGTGTCGCACCCGCCGTGACCCGCCCGAGGAATGGTCCGTCACGGCAGCTGACAGCAAGCACCAGCGAGGTGACAGGTTTGTTTGGATTTGGCGGACACTTTGGTGAATTCCGGCCCAACTTTGATTGCGTGGTAATGAGGAACGCAGCGCCCGGCGGGCAATGTGTGCAAACTTCGGTAACTATGTCAAAACATGACGCTGCCGTCCTTTCTGGCGCGCGTGGAGAAGGGGTCCTTTGTAAAGTTTAATTCACTGTCAAATACTCCACAATCCAATTCGGTTCAAGTTTTCGGTTCGAACGCCTTCGGAGGAAAAACGGCGGCAACTAAGTTAATGTCCCTGGGGCGTAACAGGCTGCTCTCTGTCCCGAATGCTTGACGTGGGATTTGCTGACAAATGCTAGTTTATTTTGTTTGAGTTTTTCGGAAAATTGACCCGTTTTGAACTTTTGTGGAGCCTTGCCGGTAAAAGGACTCTGAGATCTTGAGAACCACTTGGCGGATCTTCGTCATGTAAATAATTGGTTTGGCTTTTTAAATAGAAAATTGTTTTCGATAGGCTTGATGCTGCGTTCATAGGCTGCGTTCAAAGTTGCTTATGCACGGAAGCAGCTGTTGACGGTACAAATCTGAAATTAGTGTTTTGCCATACAGTAGCAACTCATAATAGATTAATCCAACTCAACTCATAATAGATTCAAGTCACAACAAACACAAAGGAAAACCTTCTTCCTGGTTGTTAGTTCTGGTTTGCCCATAGGTTGAGCTTTTTTCCCACGTTTTTACCTTGATCGTTTTTGCATAATATTGTCGTATGTATCCCATTTGTCATCCCCAGTCTCACCATTCGTTTAAGAAGTGGGTCGGTTTAGTTCCGTTTGGCCAAGGCTTCGATGTTTTTAAGTGTTGATTGATGTGACGCCCAAACATCGAGATTCTTTTAGAATCGGACATTGCACAAAGGCTTAAAGCACACCCATGGTCGAACTTTAGCTCTAGGGCAATGCTACGATTAGTTGTGTAATTTTATCGACGGTTTTAACGACGGTTCTGTGCGACGAAATTAAAATTGCGCGTAATTAACTGTTTTAGTATTGGTAGCACAAAAACCACTCACAATTAAAAACCGCCAGTCACCGAATTTTCTCTTTGTTGGCTTTCATTGTTCACATCCTGTAACTCACAACTGAAGAAAACAAACTAAACCCGATAAATGATTTATTTTTAGTGTGACGTGTCACGTTGACAAAGAGCATAAACTTGAAGTTGGAAATGCATTTTAATGCATATCTAATGCAGGGCTTTTAATGCGATATTCCTGGAACTACGTTACTTAATATTGTAAAGCTCTCTGACCATTTTGGCCTGAAATTCGCTACGAGTACGCGTACTCGTGCAAAATCTCTCCGTTTCCCGTTTTGTGACCACATTTCCGTCATTTCGGTGGGTTTTAATTAGGATGCATATTTTGGCGAGTGGACTTTCAGCAACTCATTCATCTGTTATCCGCCTGGACCCATCCTGGTTCCAATCCCGGACATTTTCCGGTTATTGGATGGCTGGTCGGTTTTTTGCTCCATAGAACTCTTTCATTGGGCTACGTATTCTGCACCGTAACGAGCGTTGCATTCTTGCAATAAATGCTTTGGTTGATGCTGACACCCTAAAAAGATTTCCATTTTTCTACTATAGCGACGATAGTGACGATAAAAGCTTTACCAAAGGAATAAAAAAATCGTAGCAATTCTGCCAAATAATTTGATCACGAACTTCGTGGATGGTCCGCGACGGTGCCACCAATTACCCGTTACCGCAAGCAGAAAAAAACGGAGCAAGTAACTGCGCCAATGATGATTGGTTTGATTTTGTTCCGAACCATATAATCCAACCATCGACTCCATTGCTGCTGCTTACTTTTTTCTCTCTGTCGCTTCCGTTTTCCGAAATAAATTCGGTAAAACAAAATTTATAACGCCTGCAAACCCGGGGCGGACAGCGCAATCGCTATCCGCCAACGGGAGATAAAGTGGCTCGTGGTGGTGCCTTTCGAATGGAACATTGACCGGGAGCAACCCATCCGTGGAAAAGGATTAACTGGTTAGTTTTTGCGCGAATGACTTGGGGTCACCCGGAGAGCGTGGAGAGCCGCGTTAGGGGAAGGAGCCTACAAGGGCGATAACACGCGGTGGCTAATAGAAATGCGCTGCAGCTGCGCGAAATTGCTCGCCGTGCGTGATCGCATGCGAGAACCAATTTTTATTCATAAAATTGCCAGTGCAAACACACTGCACGCCGGACCACCACTGCATACCGCGATAACCACACGAGACACTCTCATGGTGCTCCCGACCCGAGGGTGGAGGCGACGGCTGTCTTTCAAAGCTGTTGAATATTTATTAGCACCCCGGGGCACGTGGTCGCCGGTGGAGATAAGTTTTCCGGACATTTAGTTCCTGTGCTCCGAAAGGCTGGCGCCCGCAGTCCTGTCCAGTACTCTTAAAGTACAATTAATTCCTGTGCAGCAACCGAAGGTGACCAGGCGCAAGCTGCACCGAGTGCTGGCCCACGGGTCCTCTCGGGTCAATTAGGCTCGACAAAGTGCACATTTTTTCGCATGCAGCCGCATCAGTTAAGGAACGAAACATAATACCCAGCGGCGTCGCGGTGCGCTTGGCTTGGCTCACGAAATTACCCCAAGATTGAGCCCGAGCCAGGGGCGAGTCTCTACGACACCGGCTTTGCTCCATAAATATGGCAACACTTCGTGTTAATAGCGATAATAAACTGTACGTGATTGAGCCTTCGCCCCACCGCCACCCGCCGAGGTCGAGGAGGTCGTCTTGTGTTTCTGTGCCAAATTCACACCAATTTGCCTTCCCCGGCCTTCACCCTCCCACCACCACCCGGTTTGGCCGTCACGGAGCGCCCTCGATGTGGGCGAAATAGATGTCAGAATATGGGCTGGGCTGGGCTGGGTTTTGGTTTGCCGGCGATGGCGCACAAGTTGCTGCTACGGCCGGCGACGGCGACGGGCGGCCGGATTTTATTGAGGTTGACGGTCCCGGTGGCTGTTGATGGCTGTTTATTGCTGCATTCTACAAACCACACCAATAACGGATTTTGCATAAACGTGCTCACCCCGTGCGGCGCCGCTCGTCGGGTGGTTCTGGGGCAGTTTTTCTGCTTTCCCCGGGCTGCTCGGGCTTTTCCTTGGACAGTGTGCCAATTTATGGCACATTATCATCCCGGAGCTGATGGCGAAGTTCGTCTTTGTCTGGTTTTGATGTCTTCCAACTTGAGATCATCATTCTGCCGTAATATTGGTAGATTTTCATAAAAGCTTTTCGATGAAGAGTTAAGCGTAAGCGGAGGGTTAGCGGAGCATATCTCGGTTGTACGGAAACTAGTGATGTTAATGTATTTGCTAAACCAATTAAACTACATTTTGTCTTTAAATAAGATGAATATTTGTACCAAGGGAAAAATCCACTTTGTCATGAAACGCAGTGTGGCAGTTAATCAATATTTTATTCGTAATAGAAAAAGGGGACTGTGTTCGTGCACTCCAACATTCGTCGCCCGGTGTCTGAGCACCGGTGGAGGCGCCTAGTGGCGCATAAATGTTTAACGTGTGCACCGCATAAATCAGTGCTGGCCACACGATGTGTGGTCCATGAGTGTATTTTTCGATTGAGCTAAAAGCATAAAATTCATAGAATACTTTTTATGTTGTTTTCAACTGCAGACAATGTAATTGAATATTGCAGTTATCGAATATATTTAGTACGGCAAGCAGCTAACTCAAAAAAGAAACTCACGCAGCCTCACGAAAGTATCATTTTACTGAATCCCGCCAGAGGATGTGGAATAAATAAAATCACCCATTGCATTGATAATCCGTTGGCAAAGTATAATAATATTTAAAGCTTTATTTCAATCGCTAAATGTAGGCAAATAAAGCAATAACCATCACGTGCTGTTTTGTATTATCCAACCACACGTTTGTGTCTGTATGTTTTAGTTATGTGAAATCATAGTTATAGCTGTATCAAATAATGTATTCTGTTCTTAATCCTTCGTGTGTCTCTGTCTCTCTCTCTCTGTCTGCGATTTGCTTCGATCAGCATCGCTACCGTATTGACATTTTCTGTCATTGCTGCATATTTCAGCGTCACGCTTCAACGCGCTGTTCAAATGGCCGATAGCAGTTTATATCCCATTTTTCATGAAAAACCAGCTGCTTTTTTGTTTGTAGACCCAGTTCTACAACAGAGCTCCCGTTCGCAGTCCAAAATCCGGACTGGATGACGTCGGTTTGTTAGCGTGTTGGTGCTGCGGCGGTGGCCAGTTGGTTGGCCAGTATTGATGTGTGGTTTGTTGTATTATGCTTGCTAACCACTGTTGAAATAGGTCACGCGCGTAATTTTCCACCCGACGTACAATTTTGTGCGAGGCAATCACTGGCCCTGGTCGGCGACTGGTTGGAGTGGACTTGTGGAGCACATGTAAACCAGAATTCAATCATTCGGTGGCAGGTTACGGAATCGGTTTCAAGCGACAAACCCGAAAGCCGTTCCGATATTTTTAATATTTGCACGTTTTGTTTGGTTTCGTTGATTGAAATTTTGTTTCCAGATCCAGGTGACCGACCTGGAGGCAACAACATTTTTTGGGACGCAACTTTATATTCAGTTATTTAAGGGGATACTTCAACACAACCAAAACCAAACATGCTTCCTCCTAGAAATTGCTTCTTCGATATTGAAGAAAAGTAAACTACGTTGCAGCAGATCCAGGGCAACTTTGAAAATCCACCGTACTCCTCAAACCCAACCGCAAGCGGGTTAAACTTCAGGCCAGAGTAAACTCGGCGGCGCAAAACTTTATGGGCAGCATACCACCACAACAAGCATTTCTTCTTCGCACGCTCTCGCTCGTTGGTAGATCATGGTCAAAACTTTCAACGGTCATGGAAGGTTTCCTATCTGCACACTCTCTGTCGTAGGCTCTCGAGGGCCGTTCCCTCATCAAACAATAACAAAGGCCGGTTGATGGTCGGTTGATGCAAGCTACTTACCGCTCAAAGTCCACGGGTGGACAAAAAAGAATACCGCAATACGCCCGCCAACATGCAGCGTGACAACCGAGCAGCAAAAACATAACACTCGCAAGAACCCCAACCGTCCACGCCCGAGGGAAGAGCCTTTTTCCGTTCGAGCGCACCAGGCGTCTTCCAGACGATGGAACACCAGAAGTGGGGGGGCTTTCGGTCGGATAGGCAACCACGGACCTTGTGGGGCTCGACTCGAGCGTGCGTACGTGAAGCAACACTGTGACAATTGTCAACATCGGTCGCCCGAAGGGACGCCACGGAGGAGTAGATAATGCTTCTTAAGGGATTGCTGTGGTTCTCAAGATGACCACGAGTGGCGTTGTTGGGACCGGTCGGTGTGGGCACTCACTTACCTACACACATTGAATGCCCGCGGGTGTAGTGGCTCCGTGCAATATCCGGAAAGAAAACGCACCGGCGGTAACCAGCTGGGGACTTCGTTTCGTAAGTGCCGACATGGCACGATCTCCTCCGTACTTGCGGTGCTCGCTAAGTTTTCGGGTGGAAAACGAGTTTCGGTTCGGAGTCTATCATCCCTTCCTTATCGCCCATTCCATCAACCCATGGCGGCAGGAGTCCATTGTGCTATCAGATTGAAACAGCATCGACCAGATGGTGATGTGGGTTGCCTGGCTGGCTGACGGGCTGGCTGGGAACTTGGTTCCCGGGGGTCCGGGGTCTCGGTGAACCGAGCGGATAATTTTCATCGCAACCACGAACTGTTTACAAAAAGAGCCCCATCGCAACGAAACTGAGCAGCGACAATGCGGACCGGGCGCTGGTGGTGACCAGAAGGTATAATCTGTGCGGTGCGGTCGGTTTTTGGCGACAAGGGTAAAGAGTTCGAACGCTCCGGTGGCTCTGAAGCGGGAAATTTCCAACCCGGGAAGAAGTTTTTCCGCCTAGTACCGAGATTATTGATCTGTGCGGGTAGCATTCGCTTTTTTCGATAAATGTCTGATCGGACGGTTGCTGGTCGAACTTCGGACTTTGGTTGGCCACAGTTTTGGCGATTTTGTGTTGGGTTTATTCAATTTGCTGCTCCAGTGTCAGGATTATCGTAGCGAAGGGCTACAGAACCTGCCCAGCTTGCTTTAAAATCGTTGAACTCAAATTATTCTCAAGGAACGCGAGATACTTTTGAATACAGTCGGATGGAGCGTCGTTTTCCACAACCTCTTAACGGGGGCCAGGCCTTGCAATTGAGCCCCGGGGAAGTATCATGAAAAGTTCCTGTGTTCCCACGCCCTTCGTGGCAGATCATTTCTCACGCCGGTGGGCTAAGTATGATCCGTGCAGTTCATGCATTATTTATCTTAACCGTTGCCACAGCTTAGAGTGGTGCAGGCGCAAACTTTTCGCGTACCTGAGAGCAGCTTTGGTTGCGCTCGAGCTGCTACGTGGTATGCATCTGCTGCGGGTTTTCAGAACTCGGGGGATGAATTATTATCGCTGCTCCTGATGCCGCGGGTAGCCTGCGTCCCCTCAGTCGACTGTCGATCAACTTCATTGTGCTGAAAACGGTAATTATGTTGTAGTAAAGTGCTGCACGGAAAACTGCGTTGAGCGTTCGATGATACGTTTGTTACCACGGATCTGATCGACGAACTCGAGAGTCTGTTGCCCGATGAAGCGCAACTTTTTGAAATTAAAGGAGAAGATAACAGCTCAAGTTTTATATTAGTTTGGGGAAAAAGAACCTAATCCGAAGCTATTCTTTTTGGGTTAAATTTTAAACTTTATTTAAGAATAGATTTGGGTCAAATATGCATCGTTTTGTTGCATAATTTGTTGTCATTTTAAAGGTAGATTCATGGAATGCCTCATGGAAGTCTTGGTTTTTGTAGGTGGATAGCTCTAGTAGTCGATTTTCACAATATTCTGCAGATCCCAATTTCTTATCAGTCAGGATATTTTACAAGCCGAGAAATAGGTAATCGCTAACCGCCTGGTGCCAGGTCTGGACTAGCCTCTTCTGTCTCTTCTGTTGACCAATGATGGCCGTTTTTGATCAATCGCTAGCTTGAAACGGTCCAGTTGTTGAAAGTAGAGATCCGTATTTAGTATTTAGCTGTACGGAAGCAACTCATAATAAACGGTTCACCCAATTGTAGCCTTTATAAAAGAAAACCTGTAAAATGCTTCGAATTTTCTCTTTGTTGACCTACATTGTTTAATGCCCTGTAACTCAAAACTGAATGGATCAAACGAATGACCGTGAAAGGATTTTTTTAGTGTGAGAAGTCACTTTTACAGCGACCATGAACTTCAAATTGTTTTATATCTTTACGTTAGCTACGAGATATCGAGCTGTTGATGAGGCAAGCGTAGTATTTTTTAATTAATGGACACTTCCGAAAAAATGCTGTAGACTTCTTCTTCCAAGCGCCAAACTGTCGTGTCCGTTTAGGTCCAAATAAATGCAATTACGTGCGAATTTCTGCCACTCGAACCGGGAAAACAACCTCCAAATGGTTGACTTTTACCTTCTCCACGCACTTCTCAAATTGTCACACAGAACAGAGAGCGAGAGAGAGCGAGTTCGGCAGCACTCAAAGACTTCCACAGTAACGGTTAATGAAATGAAACGCTTGCTAAGGCCGCCTGTCCTGGCTTGCGCTTTCCGATCACGTACGAATGCGAGTCACCGGTACCGTTTAATCAGGGTAATAAATTTTCTCTCGCTTCTCCAAAACGGTTTCGGTGCCGAACCTCCACAACATGCCTGCCGTGGGTTCGCGGTTGTTTCACGATTCATGAACCACCACGCATCCGTTTGTTATTCGTCGTCGTCGTTGTCGTCTCCAGGAAGGACACGCTTCTGCGCTGGCCGTTTCCTGAACCAGCCGCCGAAGCAAACACCGGAAGACCGGATGGAATAAAAGTTTTTTATTTTTTCCTAACCAAGTTGGCGAATCCGGTGGTCCGGTCGGTCAGTTGTTGGATGGAAAACTCAATTACAATTCAATTATCATCTTACTGCCCACTCGTTTTGCGCAACGTGTACCGCCGCACGGTCATGTACATGTCACCGGGCCCGCTTTCCAGTCCGCAAGCCCCTCCCTGGCAGCTTCCCACCCGGAAGTTGTATAGGAACCGCACCGGGAACCGCAGGGCGACACAGCGGCATAAAACTAACTTTCACGTGCTCTCGGCGTTGTTCCGCCGGCCGACGGCGTGAATGTGCGAGATGAAGATTATGCGGCCGGCCTGGTGCGGGCGGGAACGGCAGCCCAGTACCGAAAGGTGTGGTAAGTACAAGTTTCGCACGTTGGAAACTTTTGCTCACCTCTGTCCGCTTCCACTCCCCGTGCCACTCTTCGAGTTCGTAGCTGGCGGCTGTCACTGGCACAAGCACAACTTTTGGGGGGAACGGCACCGATCATCACACACGAGGGACGACCCACACCCTCCGAAACCGCCGAAGCCCCACACACGCTAAACAGGATGTGGTGGTTGGGTCACAGCAGCACTTGAAACACGGAAGCTGCCCGAGCGAGGCTGGGATCAACGATCGTCTCGTGGTCGGGCCAACAACTATCCTCGTGTATGAATTGGTTATGACAGTCGAAACTTTTCACCTCCAACAAACGGTGCACGATGCAGTGCCCGAAGGGTTGCACGGATCAATCAAAAGATATCTGGGCGAGTGCTGGGCTAGTTCTGGCCCATGGACGTCACGAGCCCTGTTCGATGACAAACGTGGTTCACACTTGCGGTTTCGAAATTACAACAATCACAGCGAACGATGGAAAAGTTCTTGATCCGGTAGCTTCAATACTTCATAGAAATTACGAATAAATGAACGGAGCTTCACGTATAAAATTCCAACACTATTTCGTCAATTTCGAAACAGTTTACGACATAGAACGTCTTGCAGAATGCTTTCGTTTTATCTACGGCCCCATTAAATGGATATATTCCTCCGAAATGCCAATTTCAAAACCCTTTCCCGGGGCAAAACCAATACCCGGTGAGTCCGGAGGAACCGAGGCCCCCGCCGGCCTATTGCGTTTGAATAAGCAATGAGGTGGTAGACTCAAAATTAATTTTGGATTTTATTGATCGTTCTCCGCAGATTTGATTGCCGTTCGGAGGCTGTTATTGATCGTTGGGCTGCTCGCAAAGCAATCGATAGGCGGGAAGGATACAGTGATTCAGGGTAGATTGCGTGCTTGGAAGGGTGATATCTTAGCTGGAGAGGCACTCCATATTTACACCGCACCCCGGGCCGGACGACGGGGCAAATATTAGTTTAAAAGAACGTCTTAGTCGGGGTGTGCTAGACTGTGGGTCCCAGAGCAACCATTTGGCAGCCCCGACGTCGACGGGAGTGTGTGATGATTTGTGTGGATTTTTAATGCGTTACTAAAACACTCTCCCGAATGAAGTGGCAGCTCCTAAAGACGTGCTCTCTTTCATACACTTTGCACTACTCCACGGGGATAATGCCACGAATGCTTCCAGCGACGGCATGTTCTCTCGGTTACGGTGGTACATAAAAGGATGTCACCTTCCCGGCAGCCATATGCCGGAGGGTGCAGCTCACTCCCGGGCCCGAAGCCACGTCGGGCACGTCTTCGGGCTAGTGGCCCGTGGAGAAAGGCACTACGCTTAATGATCCTCATGAAGCTACTTCTCGTTAAGACACACTCCTGCCCGGGGGCACAATGGGTCCCGGGGCCCGTGCCGCAAATTCCACAAAACAAAGGACCAAATAATGTGTGTTGGGCCCCATTTTTTAAACTTTACCCGTGACATTCCGTCGACTTGTCAGTGTCGCGTGCTGCGGTGGGTCGGGCCGGGCCTTCGGGCAAGGACCGGTGGAACAGCGCCACCTAAGAGCTCATCATCATCAAGAGCCGAACCCGACAGGGATCGACGTGGCAGCCGCCGCGTTGTTTGGGGAACCCGTTATGCTAGTAATTTTCTCGGTCCCCATTTGTCCACCGTTACGCCGCCGGCCCTTGAAAGATGCTGTCTTAAGGTGTAATAACCATCAGCAGTAGTGGGAATCAGAGTGGTTCGGTCCTAGGCGACGGGCTGCCCACAGGTCGCGTTGCTACACAGAGCCCATCGTCCGGTTCGGAGAACGAAGACCCTCGGAAAAAGGACAGCGTCTTTTGGGGATGCCGTTGGCGGGGCCACTGGGGCGGGGCGAGCACTGGAAGCATTTCGCACCGGTGTGTAGCGAAATTAATTATCTGATTTTGAGCGGCGGGAAATGACAGTCATTATAAAATTGTAACTGCGTAAACGTCCTCGTCCTCTCGACCGTTGTCGTTCGGGGCATCCTTCGAGAGGAGAGTAGTGTTGCCAAGACGTTATCGCCTGGCTGCGGATGTGGCTGATGGTCACCGCGTACCGTGTTTCGGTACGAGAAATGGATCTCAGGCCCGTATCTCGGGACGTGTCTTGGGCCGGCGAACCCTAAGCTGCCCGTTGCCATAGCGGCCTGCCGAAAGTCTTCACTTTCGATATTCTGCGCGGAATGCCTGAGACACGGTCCGAAGATATTAAGGTAAGCTTAAAGGACACCCCGGAAACGGTGGTCGGTGGTCGGCATTTGACGCACCGGCGGGGAAAGTCTGACGACGAAGAAGAGCAGAATGTGGCTCAAAAAGGCAACCTTAATTAAACAAGAAAATTGGTAGGTTTTATGATGCTTGCCGACGGAGCGGTCACAAATGGCTGGTCTCGAGCGTGGAAATCGACGTCGCGGCAGGAAAGGCGTCATTTTGTTTGATGTTAGCGTACTACGCGCCTTCCCAAGGGGCACGGAAGGGACAGAGGCCGTTTGGGTTCATGTTTATGGTGGCAAAATGAAAATCAAAAACGACTTTCGGTTGCCCCGTGACAGGTCCGTCACGAGGCGGTCCGCCCGTCCGACGGTTGGCACAGGACCATTTGACCGACCCCGGCCCGGAATGGATTGACTAATGTTGGTTGGCACTAATGATTTTGGGTCCCGGCGACTTCCCCGTGGCCGCCCTTTTAGCGCCACTATCTTGTTTGCAATGGCCACCGTGGCAGCGACAAAACCCTAATAATACTGCGTAGGCCTTAAACACACCGAACAGTTCGTCCCTTTGAATTTGTCACTGCGATGAAATGTGGCCCGGCCAGGGTTAAGGATAAGACAATTAATCATTGCGGTCTGTGTGGTGCTTGCAGCGGATGGCGTCGAAAGGATACGCCTGAAATAAAATTCGCAAACAGCAATTAACAATCACTCAGTAAACAGCTGGCGGTAAATGGTTTACTAAATTGCCACTGTATCGCAGAACGACTTCTTCCGGAACTCTCCACACCGGACAAGCATAAAACAACTATATCTGAAGCGCAACTTTACTGTTGTCCATATTTCCGGTTTCTCAATTTTTACACTTACTTAGTGGCTTTTTTCGAATCGCTATCATTTCGGAATCTTTTGGGTTATATATTTTTGCGTATGCCAATTTAAGGAAGTCGTAGCCAATGGCCGGGCTCCAGTGGGTGTCTTGACAACGTCGCACGACGAAGTAGCTCCCAAAGCCTTCTTAGGCCGTCTGTAACGGCAGAGTGAACCATGAGTCTATGTTGCAAGCCAGCAACGCCCGACGGTTGTCGCAGCCGGAGCCGTAGCCGTAGCCGTAGCCGTAGCCGTAGCCGTATAAGTCAAGTCAAGTCAAGTCAATACAAAGTTGAACACAAATATTCTTTCGTCTAAGAGTTTTTAACAGCCATTAGAGATTAGTCGTACTGAACACACAATTTGTTTCTTTTTGGGCCGGCTTGTGGTCGTTACGGATTGGGAATCGTTTTATTTTTACGTTTTCCCAGAAAGATCCTCGCAGAATTCAACCAAAAGTGGGCATTTGTGGTATCCATTTTGTAATTAGCTGCTTCAAATGTTAATCTTTTCGTACCCCAAGGATATCGCTTGATGTAAAAGCATTTTGTTTGCCAGATTTCCAAAACGAATGAATGCTTCTTTTCCTTTTTTCCGATAATTCTGACATTTTCTTAATTTGTTAATGGCTTTGGTTGTAATATTTACTATTGTAATGTAACGAACTGTATTTGAAGAAACTTGTTTTTCCGTTGGGCAATTTCATTCTAAATCAACCAAGAAATCAACAGCAATGGAATGTAGCGCTCCATCGTGGCCGCGAGAAATGCAACCCGGGGGTTTCTATCCGTGCCGCAAGTTCCACCAAAAGACCATCAACCGTAGTAACCATCACGCAGCGTGTTGCAGAGTTTCGTTCGCATTTTCCGACGACCGCACCGTGAATCTCGTTCCGTTCTCGCGGGAAATCAGAAACAAAATTGCAACTAAGTTTGAGTGAAAATTCGTTTTCACTGTTTGCGGTGGCTCGGCCGGGTCCGGGGCGCTTTGGTCAACCATCGTTTTGTCCGAAAAGTCCTTACAACGTTGCAGTAGTAAGGTAGTGAACGCAATAGCAATAGCCATAGAGTAAGTGGGGAAAAACCCTGGACCTCGGCGGCTATTCCGCCCACGGACGGACCTGTTGATGAAGGTACACCACGCGTTTCCGGTGTGTGTGTGCAGAGCACCGGGCTGCACTCTAGAACCATTTGTCCAATTGTCGTAATCTCATTACAAAGCGCAAACAGTTGCGTCGCTTCGGCGAAACAATCGGCCCATCATGATTCGTACTTCCGTTTGCACCTCGTTCGAGATTGCGGAAGTTCCCGCTCCCCGAGGGGGCGAAAGCGACACCAGTTCCGAGTGGCTTTCCCGATGCCCGTGTCTAATGTCAACCAAATTCAGCGAAACGTCAGCCCGTCTCGGGGCTTATGAATAAGTGCTGATTTTGCTTTCTGCTCCGACTTAATGTCATGCTGATGAAGCGCACCGAGTTTGGCGAACACGAACAGCCATGAACTCTTATGTGAAGGCCGCCCTGAAGGAAGGCGGATCCCGTGGATGATGTTTGAAGCGAAGATATAACCTCCCAACAGCAGAGCATGGGAAAAGACGCCGTCCGCCATGAAATGTTGCACTCTGTGGCGGGGATAAGTTTCAGTTTATTAAACATTAAATATGAATCATCGCGACCAAAGCAAGCCATCCGCGTGGGTAGCGCAAATAGACCTGCATTCCCGACTGAGTTGTGGTAGGTTACAGCGGCACAGCAGAAGGCAAATGACATGGCCAAGGATCGACAGGATGTTTCCGTCAAGTACGCGAAACGGAGCACAGTGTCATGTTTGGCGAGATAGAGAAAAAAAAACGAACAACAGCGATAAACTTTACGGCTGCAGCATTAGCTGTCCGAAGTGCGATGTACTGAGGCCCCAAGACTCACTTCTTTATCACTTACCGCACGGGCCGGGCCGGGAAAAAAGACGTAAGGAGCTCCATCGCAGATATAACCATTGCTTGTGCCGATGTACCGGCGACGTCACTGACTTTTCCTTACTGTCGGGCCTCGAAAAGCAGAAATTAATATTTAATGCCCTCACAGTTTCAAACTGCTGCCGGTTTCCGATGTTTCCCGCGTTTCCCTTTGAACGAATGCATCAGCATTAAGTGGCTCCCCGGGAGATGGGCAAGTTGCGAAAGCTGGCGCGCCAACGGTGGCCAAGTCAAGCGCTTTCCTGCGCCGTGTTTGCCAGGCTGCGAATGAGCAAACCGCCGGAAGTGCCACTCGAAAGTGTGTGCGGAGTCAATCTGCAAAAGTGCACACTTTAATACGAAGGTTGTGGCTCGTCATATCTTGGTCTACGCAGTTCGACCGCGTTTTCAGTGAAGCTGGTGAAATCAGTGAAGTTTAAAAAGAATGTGAAGTCTTTTATCAGTGGCTCCATTGCTTGCAAACTTCTTTAATGGTGGCTTTCGTAAGTACTAGGCTGTTCAATAAATTCGTAGCCTCGACAAGAAAAATACATTTTCGGGGTTTCAAATACACTTTATTATGCTGTATAGTCTCCCTGAACATTAATACACTTGTTCCAAAGAGACTTTATGGATTCCATCCCTTAAGTGAAAATATAGAAGTGTTGCGCCTCCTCCGCAGCTGTTATGACGTTATCGTTTGATGAAAAACGCTTTTCACGCATGATTTTTTTTAGTCCAAAAACAGATGGAAGTCGCTAGGGGCCAAATCTGGTAAATATGGTTGATCTTCCAACAATTCGAACTTTAATTCACGGATTTTTGCCATTTTCAAAATGCTCTTGTAACAGGGTGTATTGCCCTGATGAAAGCGGATGTTTTTCTACTGCAAACCGGGTCTTTTTTCACAAATTTTCTGTTTCAGTTGGTCTAAATGGTTACAACAATTATCAAAATTTATTGTTTTAGCGATTTGCAAGTAATCCGCTATTTAAATTCCATTCGCATCTCACAAAACTGATGCTAACACCTTTTCGGGCGATTTCTAGACACGAATCCGTTTCTGAGTCGAAGAACCAGCTTCACACCACTGCACTGCTTAGCCTCTTGTTTTGATTTACGATCATGGTGATAGACCCAAGTCTCATCCATAGTGGTGATTCGATGCGATCCACTTTATCCTACAGATAACGCTTTAAATGTTCTCAAGAAAGATGCTTTCGAATGCGTTTTTAGCGAATGCGGTACCTATTTTGAAAAGAGCTTTCTGAAACCTTGAACTTCAGTCAAAATATTGGTTACGCTGCTCAATAAGATGGCTAGGCCTTTTACTAAATCTTTTTCAGTTTTTCAATGATTTTTCAATACAATATCCTGTTTTTTTTCTACGATTCCAGATGTTGTCTGTTGTTGGACGCCTTTGTCGTGGATCGTTGCGAAGGCTAGTACGACCACGTTTAAACTCAGAAACCTCCCTTTTAACGCCCTAATTAAAGATGAAGAGTCCTTATACATTTTCAACATTCGTCTCCTAAAAATCCTTTGCTAATAAATCTCCTTTGCTAAACTTTCCAAAAATAAAAATTCAATTTGTCAAAAAAAATCAAAACATTTGTGACACGTCGATACTAAATGGCTTGTAAAAAAATAATCAAGTGACCGATTAAAATGATACTTCACATAAGTTCATATGAAGAGTGTATCAACGTAACAGAAAAGATTGAACTCTTAGCTTAGCTTATTGAACTCTTTGTTGTTGAGGCTACGAACTTATTGGACACCCCAGTGGATAAGTGGCCAACGGTTTAATAATCAACCTTTCCTAGAACTCCTATTTTCCGCATGCTTTTGGACTTCATACAGGAAGCGACAGGTTCATACGATTGTTCCCTATTAACGAATACATAAGTTGATGTAATTGTCAGAGTTCGAACGGATGTCTTACGCTCCGAAACCGACCAATTGGTGCATCGAGACGGATGATCTACGGACGGGCTATAAAAGTTTTTGATATCACCCGCCCAAATAATGCTTTTTCATTATTTACAGTAGAAAAGCAACACGGCAAATCTGAGTTGTTCGATGTCCTGGGGAAACTAAATGGGGAACTCCTTCTACACGTTATGCACACTAATGCCTCTCTTACGCTTTTGCTGTCGCAAAAATTCGATTTCGGTTCCCCGTATCCGTTCCCGTTGCCAAGTTCTGCGGCCAGAACTTGGTATCGCCCGTGGAGTAGTTTTAATCATAAAACATTCCTGATTCTAATCGCCCTTATGTTTTCCCTTTGTCTCCTGTTCCAGGTACACCGCAACGAGTTTCCTGTTTGTAAGTAGAACCCAAAAACACTGCACATCGCTTCCCTAATGACCCGGGCTGCAGTACTAATCGAATCGTTACCGCACGAGGCCACCGGGGATTGGAATGGGCTCTCTCTGGAAGCTGCAAACAACAGAAATGATGTGCGCCTCGGGGAGGCAGCGCTGCTTCCAATCGCTGGTCGCCCAAGAAGGGTTGCTACGGCCATGTGAACATAATGGTTCTTCCAACGTAAGGGGAGCAAAATTGGAGTTTTATGACTTAAAGCAGGTTCGGCCCCCGGGTGGCTGCGAGATTCTGCTGAGTTCGGAAACACCACCATCTATTAGAAGGAGGGCGCGCACAGCAAGGATCGATACCTGCAAAAAGCTCGATAAGATTCGGAGATAGAATAAATTAGCTCCGCCGGTGAACTCGGGGGTCACTTACAGATTCGAAGCATCGTGGTTTCGAGTTCGCCTTGAGAACGGCACATATGGCTTCTGTTCCACGTTTCCGAAATTGGCAAACTGCACCAAAAGAAAGCACTTCAGAGCGTGTGGCCTGCGGTCCCGGTTCGGCTCAGCGTCTGGCAATTAATACGGTCCGAACAGGGCGGTAAGGCGGCGAACGTTCATTTGTCTAGTAATGTGTGAACAAGTTCAGCCTGCTGTCGGAACGAGGAAACGCTGGCCACTGCCAGACCAGTGACAGGATTTTGTGTGAATGCCAGGCCGGCCGCACAGTGACACTTGTGAGCCGTGGTCGGCGAGACCGTCCGGCATCCGGATCCGGACTGTGAAGTGAAGCACCTAATGTCATTCACACGTCGAGCTTCGGTGGCCGAGGTCGATGAGATATGTGATGTCACGTTCGAGGGCTCTCGGATGAATCATTAGCCGAGCCGAGCATAGGTGCGAGTATTTGCGAAGTCAAGCACACACACTCCGTTGGCTTATGCTGGAGGCGAACGCCTGACGGGCGGACGGCACACAGTACGGCCAAAGTTTATTAGCTGCCAGAATTCCTCGTGTGTGTGGCGTTCTGAGGTTCAACCTGGCTCGAGCATTTCGTGTTGCAAAAGTTTGGCCAAGAATGACAGTACCTCCAAGGGTTGGTTCGACTTAAGCCTGATGCACAAGAACCTCGGCCGCCGTCTAGTCGTCGTCACTGTTCAAGGGATTGAAAGCTCGTTCAGTCAATTTAGCTCTGAGAATGTGCAAAATTGCCGTCGGCATTTAGTACGACCACCCATTCCATTATCGGCACGGTCGCCTGAAGTGAACCTAAACATTGTTTCGACGAAGATGTTCTCAATAAACAGAAGCTTAAAAAGCCGTCGGTTGCTTCATTGATGGCCATAGCGCATATTTCAAACCCTCCATATTTTTAACAAGTTATGGGAGTCCCAATCGAAAATCGTTGTAGGTTGTGGGGGTCGCTTGGAGGAGCAATAAAAATAACTTTATTGGCGAACTTTTCCAAGCAAATTCCCGGGAAGCTAATTTCGATTAGAGAATTCGTTATTCACCGTTATTTGTCAATCTATGCTACAATCTTCTCTGGATATGAAACGCTTCAACGATTTTAAGTGTTTTTCGTATCGATAATTTAAAAATATACATTAAATTCGTTTGCAGTACAAGGAATCGAATCGTATCGTCCTTTAACCACGAGTACGGTCAAGTACGATCTCGCTCGCGCCGCTTCCTGTTCGTTCAACAATGCCAGCCGGCCTTTTGGTCGATTATTGTGGTGTATTTTGGCCAGCAATGACTGTGACGGGCCACCCTTTATCAATTGTAATGAAGTGCAATGCAATTTTCCAACGAACCAACTCGAATCAAATGACCCTAGAGTCCCTTTTCTTTTGCGTTTCATTTGATGAAAAATACTTTTTTTTTCGCCAGCTTTCGATCAGTTTGTCTGCCAAACAACATGGGAAAGCTGCACCACCGGCGGCGTGATCCTTGCGTTGATAATTTTGTGTCCTGCTGCGTTGATGAAACTGTAACGGAACCCACCGGCAACAGTATCTCGTGCAAAGGTCGGATAGGGCAACCGCTCTACGGTTCGATATCAACCGAGCGCGCAGAGTACGGGCGCGCTGCTTTCAGTGTCCCTGAAGGGACGAATTAAAATTAATGAACGAAAGAGGTCGAACTCGCAACGGTCATTAAAAGAGGATGATGGATCGTTCGGGTGAACGTATTCAGCCGTTTGATAGGACCAAATTAATCCCAAAAGGTATTCCAGGAAGGATTCGATTTAATTTCACACGAAGAGCGACATCAATTGTTTGTGTCGATCTATTGCGAAACTTGTTTTGTATATTTTTTATTCGATTTTGGGAACTGAACTGAATTTAATGTTTTTTGACGAGTTACTATATTGTGCACGATTTGAATGCTATTCGTCGATGTCCTACTTTTCTTAAAGATGTTGTCCAGATTTCATATGGACGATCGGTCTGTAGGTGTTACAGAAAACTGAATGTGATTTTTTACGGTAAACAGTTCAATACCTCCCAGCATATATCTCATGACCAACTATTTATCACTTATGGCACCCATTATCTGCGTTTATCTGCGCATCCGTGGCATCAATCTGAATATTTATTACCTCACCTTTCAACAACCTAGATTGATGGCACAATGTTTAGCGAGAGCGGGCCATAAATATTTTTTTCGCCATGTTTCCATAACGATTGGGTGGCAATTTCCACCTGGCTTAGGAGTCCGGCTGCTGTGCAAATTTGCGACTCGGTCGTTGCTGCAAAAGGCGAATGCAACGAAAAGCAATGATTAGCAGAGTCGATCCAGTAAAGTGCAGGGTTCTGTCGGATGGTTAAAGAATGATTTGTGTGGTTGGGTTCCAGGAGCGCGCTACTGCTGCACCGTTCGGAAGGATTTTCCGGGCGGAATCGTTGTCGCTCATGCAATATACATCGCTTGTGAATCGCTATCAGATTATTCTGCTTCACTTTCCATGTGTGGAGCGAAGCCTTGAGCAGGTGGGCGGAAACCATTTCATGAAATGTCTGTGTGTAGACCAGTTCGATTCGTACGCTCTCGCTGGCCTCTTACTGTGCTGAACGGAGTTGCAAATTTATTCCTCCAGCTAAGCTGGGTTCATTGCAGCGTGCACAAATTTCTTACGTCCGACAGTAGTTCCGACTTTCAAATAAGCTTTCCCCACCCAGGTTGGCAAGAATTGATACACAGGGTGGGCTGGACCGATGCACCGATCGAATGACAATCGAAAACGTGCGTCCTTATAAATGGTGCCGCTTTCGTGTAGCCTTTCATGGACAAAAGCAACAAAAGCATTTGCGATTGTGATAATGCTTTTCATTGAGATTGGCCATTCGTAGTATTTTTTTACACTATTTTGAAAGCACACGGAAACAGTGTTGATTGGTTTCAACAGTATTAAGCGATTGTTATAAAACAATTGTTTGTTGCAATTTCAGTTCGACAATGCGTTGTATTTTGAAACAGTTTGTGTTGCAGTTGAAAGTACTATTCGTGCTTACGCTCAATCGTTCATGAATATAATTATTCTTTTCATCTAACAAACACAAATTGTTCACCAGTTGGGAATCGCTTTCATCGAATAGCATAATTGTGTGGCACTTTATCATTTGGCTCGTTGATAGGGTAGCTGAAAAGATTTGTTCATAACTCGTCCAATGACACCATTTACAAATGAATGCTTTGGATGAACTTGCTATTAACGGGGTTGTTTAACGAAATTGCTATCAACTCTAAAATGGGGGCATGGGTGAATGTTAAATGGCTGAAACACTAAACTTACGAACAGAATATTTCTTTCCTGTTTTTCGTCGAAAACTCGAAAGGTGACCTGTATTAGTGAGTGGCGTAGCTCGAAGATAAGCTACCCTTTGTTCGGTGGATTAAAACAGCGTTACTTCCGCTACGCTCCGATTTAATCCTCGCACGGTCCTTACAACCGTTTCACGGTACTCACCTGTGTCTTCCGATGTAATACCAAAATGGTCGCAGGATGTAACCAACTGTCGCCAGCAGCTCAATGACGATGTGGAATATTTGTTAACAGTAATGTCAGAGTGGCCCATGTGTGCCGCTGATTCAGCATGTTGTGCTTCCATGTTTCCGGTGCTGTTCATTTTGCCCGGGCAGTGGTGGATTCGTTGCCAAGCTTACGGATAACTTTTCATTCCCTTGGGCATTCGGTCTGACAATAACTGCCTCAGCATGCGTCTATTGGTTTCAGCGCCAACCCATGATAAGTGTAAAATACGTTTTACGTCCCGAGAAAAGCTCGGGACAAAAAGTAGCGCAATTTCATGTTGCCAGTATTTTAGAATCTTCAAAGATAATGAAAACTATGTGGCTGTTGGTTCCAAACGTGCGACTATGATGGTAACAAGCGTATCGTTGCAGAACATTTCCAATATACGCCTTGTTACATCATTTTGTATGTGTCAGCACTTACGAAAGATGATTAGAAGTTTCATAATTTTAGAAGACATTTTTAATGAGCATTTTTAGTTGCCATGTTCTGTTTGTGTGATTAAGTAAATTTCTGCAGATGTTCCGATAAAAGCTTGTCGTTTGAAATAGTCAGTGTTGTAACTGTGAAGAGCCCTAGCTTGGGGTCTTCCTAGGCAGATGTCACTATGACTTTCTGATCAACTCCGCCGTCACTGATTGAAGCGCGCCAATACTTGATTTCAAGCGGTCTTAGGCGAAAATAGCGCAAACTGTCACCTTTGACTCGATATGAGTCTTTTAAATCTCGCCTGGAGCTGATGTTGCTCCAGGCGGACTGGAGACGCTCGAGAATAAAACGACTTTACAATCCTCTTCTGTACTTTATTTTATGTTTCTTATATATTATGTATAGTACGATGCCGATAACTTCACTTCCACATTCCAACGAACTTTAATCTAGCATTTGCCTCTCGCCAAGTCATGCCTCCAGCGACATTTATTGTCATATTTCCTATTTAAGATACGATACCGATTCCGCGGCTGGCGCCTAAGAACTATTTCATATTCTTCTGCTTCCCGCTAAGACTTCCTCACGTAGTTCTTCTACGGCGTATTTTTATAATCCGTAATTATTATGCCTCCTGTATGGTCTAATTTTGTATGTATCTTTTTATAGAAAAATTCCGATTCTGCGGCTCGTACCTGCCAACTGTTCTAATCTAGCGTTTGCCTCCTCCTTTTTTTTCCTTCTCCTTTTTCCTCCTTTTTCCTCAAGGATGAAAAGCCTTCTCATTTTTCCAGCCTTTCAAGCGGGGGACGTATTTTTATGGCGCGACATCATCTCGCTTGTTCTATTTTCACCTTCGGACCCCCATGCTTTGTCCTGGCCGTACAAGTTTTACGTGTAAGCAGTATGTTTGTTGGCTGCTTTACGTTTTACGAGTCTGGTTTTGGGTCAAATTTTCTTGGCATTGCTGGATGGAATTCGTGGTCTTTTTCGGAGGTCTTGATCTTTGCAACTGTGTGCGGTGTAAGTAGCTATCAATTTAAACCATCACTCACAATCGATATGATATGGTTAACTAATAGCCTACTAATCTTTGTGAAGTTACGGACCCATATTTGAAGGCTAACACTGACAGGCCAACAGCATACCGTCTTCCGGACAAACTATGCGGCATGCTTAACCATCGGTAGGTTTACTGTTTTGAAAAGCCGAAACCGTAAAATTGAAACACAAACCTTCTGGGGTCCGTCTACGGAAACCTTACTACTCCCGGTCAGAGGTCTCCCATGACCGATGCTAATAAAACGCTTTGTGACGGGGCATCATTACTCACTGAAGTGTGCCTGCCTCTCGGCCGTGTTCGACATTTCCTCCAAAACCAGGCGTAAGATCGGGCTCACAGCCATGGCACCGGAGACAAAAATGAAATCCACACTGTCCGTGTCATTTATCACCGCAGTGTGCCGCTTCGGATCGTAGTACCTGTCCGATGTCCGCCTCCAAGACAGACTTTGCTTCTGCCTGCCGTCGGACGTTCGGGCGCCGGCGCCGGAATGGAACGTGTAACCCTTATCAAAACATCCAAATCCGGCCCAGCCCAACCCCAACCCCGGGCGAGTTCCTGCGTCGCTGGCGTTCCCTATTCCCGTCCTAACGTCCGGAGGCTGTCCAAAAATCAGATATTCAAAAGTAAGTGCTCCACTTCACACGGCACCAGCACCAACGTTCTACCTCTGGCGGCAGTATTAGTTGGAGGAGCCGTCTTCCGGATCTTCCGCAGTCCGAAATCCCCTGTGTAAATCCCTCCGGAACAATAGCAACAAATTCACCCGCATACGTAAGACAAGAGACAAACAACCCCCCCCCAGTTCATCCACGACGTCCCTTTCGCGACTCCTTTCGCAACCCCTAGACAATGAGTCAGCCTCGCCAGTTCGAATTGTCGGACCGGGCGGTCCCGGGGCGGTAGGAGTTTGCCGGGAACTTCGTGCCCCGAATTGGTTCCTTGTTTCCTTGGCTAATCTGGGGCCTCGCTTTGGCCTCCGTTTTAAACCGAGGACCATGCTGGTGGTGGCCGCCCCAAGCGAAGGAATGGATGGAACCGCCAAAGCCACGTGCAAAGACACAACGAGTCGCACGTTTCCTGCGTCCATTCCGCGCGTAGTTTGGCCGCAGTTTGCGGTGACGAAGGGCGGACGGGAGAGCGGGCGAGTGGGTCGGTGGGCTGCGTTTTGCATCGTTCGCTCCCCGGGCGCGGAATTCCGTTTTCGTTTGCCATCATTTTTCTACACGCTCATCCGTGACACGAACCGGACGCGGATCGGCCGCCCGCCGCCCGACCTTCTATGCGAGCTGTTGCTTTCCGTCCCCACGGCTGTGAACGGAAGCACCCCACTGTCTTTGGCATTAATCTTTTTTCTCTTTCTGCTCCGGAAGGCACGAAGGGAGGATGCCCGAAGGGAAAGCATAGAAAAGCCCGGTGGAACGTGAAAGAAAAACGTCAAGGACGCCGCGTGGAATCCGGCCGCGGAATGGCGAAACGTCTTCTAATTCGGCGCAGCGTAGGGTGGGGCAGCAGGGTGGATTTTGGTGTGGCTGTGTGGGCCTGCTGCCACGATAAGGACGCGCCACGCTCCGGAGAAGGATAAATATTTCATTGAAATCTTCTTAGCCCGCGCACGGAGCGCGCTCCGATTTCCGGCCGCCGTGGCGGTTCGTGGCGCGTATGATTTGCGTTTTCAAGCGGGCTTAGAAGAGGGAGACGGGGGTGAGGGACCAAATCCGGGGACAATCGTCGCCCCAAAGGCTGGCCGGTGGCTTGCGAAGACGGCGGCCGACAGGGCGAATATGAAAGAGCATAATTCGTAATCCGATAATCTTCACACTGGGTGCGGGTGGATTAGTGAATATTGAATGTGGCCCTAGGTGTGGGTTGGTCGGAGGGGAGTGGGGGTGGAGATAGGCACCCGGCCCTTGCCTCGAGTGCGTCGGCTGACGCCACTTGTCACGGTGGTAGTTTTGCCGAGCTAAGCCACCGTGTCTGAATCTCCGGCGCTTCGCATCCAGACCCGCAGGACCAGTGCCTTCGAGGCCCGCGACGGTAAATGATGAGAATAGCCTCGGGCTGGCATCGCTTCAGTCGTCTCGCCGGGTACGATGGCTTTATTCGGTCGCCTTCCGGTGCCGGGGATCCGTATCCGATTTTTAAATTTCTGTTATTTGGCTCTATTGACTCTGTTTTTCTTAGGAATCGCGCTGCGCTCCCACGCACCGTTTTCGCGTTGGTGGCAGCTTTCTTACCGCTTCGGAGCTTGCCGGCACGACGAAATAGGCATTTTCCGCTAGACCTGCTAGAATCCCGGTGTTCATCAACTGTTAATAGAACATTGAGTTTGGGGAGGCATTCCGATTCCAGGAGAGAAGAGGAAAACGGAGGATGGGCTCGAGCGAAGCGATTTTTACGTTCACAAAAGGTCGCTTTAACTAGATTTAGTCCATGAAAAATTCGCCGAAAGTAGGCAAAATCACATTCGCTTAACAACAATTGTCGTGATTTGTTAAAAGGAACCTAATCAAATGATATATGGTACATATCTTGTTAAATAAACACGTGAACATTTTGCATAACATATTTCAGTGAGTTTAATCCGAAATTTATCAAATCGCCGCTCTCTTTTAATCGTTTTCTTTGTGTGAACATTTGAAATAAGTGCGAAGAAAGGGCCTGTTCTTTACAAATGGATTATTGTGAAAATATGTGTATATTTTCTTTTTTAATTGCTCTTTAAAGATATTGAATGTTAGTTAAAGGTTTCAAACATTTGTTTGGTTAAACCTTTGTCTTAAACCTTTAACTAATGGGTCAAATTATAACGATTAAATGACACTTTGATTTTAACTCTTGTATTTTCGAGAAATGCGAGGTAAAGAATTCACGTGGCATTGATGATTCGTTTTACTTTTTTAGTTTATGAGATGGGAAAAACCTTCAAACATTGTAAACCAATCGGCTGTTAATCGGCTTAATAATCAAGAGTTATGAAAATGAAGCTCGTGTCCATCGTTTTAAAGCTGGTGGGCATAAGAAATCGACATTAAAACGAATTGTCGAACAAATCTGTCGTCAACATCTCGACTTCAAAACCTATTCTATCCGCCAAAAACATTCACAGAAAACCTCAATAGGGATAAAAAAGAAATCTTTTCGGTGCATGTTTTCCTAGTCTATATGAGGTTGCCACATCTGCCCTTGTTTTCAAACAGTTAACGAGCCTAAATAGTACAATGTGAGAAAAAGAATGACACTTACCATCGGCATACTTTTAAACTTCCCTTGTTCTGGGAAATGGTGCTCACAACAGACACATTTTTGTTAAGTTATTAGAAGTTAACTTATGTGGGGTCTACATCATCATTAGGAAACAAATTACAAAGGCATTATGGTCTTAGGACGCATTTTTCACGAAACTGGCAAGTTACTGATATTCCCTGGACGTGGTGACTCGAATGTTTACCGAATCCTTATGAGCGATGAAATCAGTCTTGAAGGAAAACGTCTTCTTGGTCAAAAGTTCACCCTTCAAGAGAATAATACGCAAATAATAATGCACCCTCGTAAGAATACATGATTATTGAGTGGTCCGGAGGATGCTAACACTCAAATTTAAGACTATTCATCACAATGCTATTGAGAATATCGGGAATTGTTATATTGGAATATCTGCATATTCTATTGGACCCCACGTAATCCAAACCACCAAACCAAACCACGCGGTCTATTGCCTAAGCTCAAATTGTTTTTCCAAGTATGAAATTTTACGTGTCTGTTAATGATTCCCAAAACAACAAAAATATTCTACAGGATGTAGTCGATATTTTGACTGATTTTCGATTGACTAAGATCAATTGTTCATGATCGTTTTCATCGAATCTTTTGTTTTCTTGAACGGAACTTTTTTTCGCGGGCCAGTAGCGTATTTTTATTATAATTCGGACTGAATCTTTCAAAGAAATACGATTAGTGATTAAAATATAAATATAGAGAGATCGCACTCTTCCACTTTTTGATTACATTTGAACATTTTTGCAACGTGTCCACAATAGTCGATTAGTGTTTTATGTTGTCAGTTTTGCAACTATGACGCAACCCAACTTTTGCTATAACGACAGACCATACGGGAACGCCCATTTCGTCGGTCGGCCTGCGCAGCTCGTGCCATCCGTCGCTGTTTGGGGCCGTTTGGTCGCCAATGCAGCATAAACTGCCCATTCCGGCAGATATTGGCAGAATATTGATGGCGCTCCGCTAAGAAACCGTCCCGCACTCCTTCACTAGCCCTAGTTCCAGCGGTGGGTGAATCGGCAGATAAATTAAGGTATTTTTCTTGCTATCCACTTAATTTCGGGCGAACGATTTCGCTGCGATACACAATTTATTCCCGATTGGCCTCGATAGCGTTCCGCCGCACATTCCGCAAGATTAGTGGGGGGAAGTTGGGGGTGTCCAGTGTGTCCGGCCGAAGCCCCGACTCCGACCGTGCGGAGTTTCTAAGCACCCGCCGTTACATTTGATTGCGACGGAACCGGGTGACGCTGAGCTCTAAAACTCCGGCTCGTTTATCGTGCCCGACGATGCTGGGGAAGATGTGTTTTTTTCCTCTCTCTCTGCACCATCCTCTATCCACTAAACGAACAGGGCAGCAGAGCGGCCATGTGCTCGCTCCTCCGGTACGTTGGGATGCATGAAGTGTCGGAAAATCTCATTAGCAACCAAATAGAGCTCGAGCAGAGCGCGATGGCTCGTACCGTGGAATCGAAAGTCGCTGCCGGTACCGCCTTTCACCGGCGAAAGTACCGAGCACTGGCATACACACACACAAGCACACACACATACTAGTGTTCCACTCAGCGTGGCACGAGATGAGCTCAGGTCACGGGATCGACGTTAGTCTTCGATACATATCAATTTTCTCGTCCTCTCGCGTGTACCGATTGAGGTTCGATCTTTGCGCTCTCCGCGAAAACATCCATCCTTCCCCTGTGTGTGGTGTGGTGCAAGGTTGCTACATTCGTAGTCAGTGTGCGAAACAAGTGTGCTGAAGTGCAGTTGATGATAGTAATTTATTTCATTAATTAAGATTTCATCGACCGCCCGCTCGAGCGAGCGACGAGCGCTGAGATGCTGACGAGTACCATTGATGACCAAACCGAATCCGCAGGATTAGTGCTGGAAAAAGTAGTTTGAACCTGCGGCTGGGTACGATCCCGGGAGTGAAATCCTGGGCATCCTTCCAAAAACCGTCGTTCCGATCGCTTTTGCAATGGGTTAAACCGGGGGCCACCGACGCTTGTTGACTGCTAGTTGGCCATTACTTCATAAATTCTACGCCAGGCTTGAGCTGGCAGAATTCCGGATAAGAAAGGAATGGAATGGAAAGATAAGAAAGCATAATTAAAAAGTGATACAGCTCCAGACATTATCAGTTAATCACAGATAATGATTAAAAAACGCGCCACGGCTCTACGTTTTAAAGTGCACACAATTAGAACGAAAGCCCGCCTGGTGGTGGTGGCCAAAGAAGCCATATACCACCTCCGAACCGATGCTAATCCCAGCGTTTGCACGCTACATTATTCATGAGAACACGGAAAGTTAATTATGTTGCCCTTCCGCGTAGCAGAAGCAGCATAAGCGCGTCTGTCCGGAGAGCTTCGGCTGCTGCTGCTGCTGGTATCGGAAAGCCATCGTGCCAAGCCCGGACCGGAAAGCGCCCGCTACGCTGCAGTGGATGGCATGAATAATTCAGGACATTTTGTTCTCCGATACGGACGAACAGAAGTGGAAGCGGAATTGTAAGCCTAGCAGAAGCGAGTTGTTTTGATTGCCACCATTTCAATTAGGGCGGGCGAGCGTTTTGGTGGCATTCAAAATTTGTCTTCAGACCCCGGACCAGGCCCCAGGTCACCAATCAAATGATTTATCGATTACATCGATTGTCGTGGCTAGTGAAGTAAGATCGTAAGAAGTTTGGCATAATTAGCAAAGGTTACTCTTTAGAAGAAGGCGTCCTTCTAGCGCTATTTCTTCGATGAGACACCTTCGAAAGTTCGATTCAATTATAGATGGAAGCTTACACGCGTGAAGCGACCGCGGCACTAAGTGCTGCGCTAGTAGATGATCATAATGGTACGACACTTGTTTTACCGAGTGACGACCATTACTTCGCAAAAGAAAGCTAAGCCGTACGCAAAGTCACATAACGACAGTTCTTGCGCGCGCGTACACTCGTCAGGGAAAACCTGAACGCGTGCGGCCAGCCTCATGGTCGATGGCAACGGCAAGTGAAAAACACAGCCAAAGAAAAACAATCCGCCAACTCCTTCGGTTTGTCGATTCCGTCCCGAATCGGTCTTCCTACCAGTCTTGGCCACGCTTTGTCTGTCTTGGCCTCAGAGTGCGAAAAAGAAAAACTTTCGCGCTCCGGAATCGCTTTTCCAACCGAACCGAAAGCAAGTAAAGCGGAAAAAAGTAAACTAAAACACCGAAAGCTCGCCGAAAAGCTGGTAGCGCCCACTCGGTGGGGGGCCCGGGCTATGCTGTCGGCGTCTGACCCCCGCACATATGAGGGCTTTTTGCCGGCGGGGGCGAGGAAATTGTTTGGAAAAGGCACAGGAGGATGATGGATGTGTTGGCGTTGTTTTCGTGACGCGCCCGCCGAAAGCTGGGGTGGGCTAACACACAAAGACGAACGGGAAAAGAGTCAACAAATAGTGGCCGGAAAATTTGACCGGGAAATGCTGACAATTTTACATTTCGGAGCCTCGTTGTTCCGCGAGTCCCTTCTTCAATCGAACGGTCGCAGTCAAAGACCATGCTTGCTCCTCTACACACGTGTTTGGCCGGCTTTAGTTTTTGTTTTTTCTTCCACGGGATCTTTGGGTTGAAACAACCTTAAAGCGATATTTTCTTTGCCGGCATTCAACTTTCGAGAGTTGAGAGCCACCCATCTCGCTTCGGCGGCTTCGCTTTTCCCCGCGGTCGAGTTTTGGTCCATCGCTTTCCAATTTCCTTTCCGAAAAGGGAAAGTTTTCCTTACATTCCACTGACTTTGTATCTTTGGAGGCGGACTCGCCAACCGGCCGTGTGCGAATTGGAAGCGCTGCGAAAAGTGGTAACTGCTGCTTCTCCTTGCTGGGGCCTGTTGGCACAAAGTTTGCCCGTGCTCGGTGAATGCGCAACTTCGCCGAGCAAAATGAAGGTGCAAAGCATATCGCGTCTTCGGCTCCAAGCCTTTCTGCCGCAACGCCCCACTCTACGCAGCGGCGGAGGTTCTGGAATGTTTCGCGTGGTGGCCACGCGCTTGCTCCACCAGCGCCGCAATCCCGCCACCGCCGACCGCTGCTTGTCAAAATAAGCGCATAAATCATTCGATGGCGCGTAATATTTCCTTATTGCTGCCAGTTCATGTAATAATAAATTTTTAATAAATTTATACACGCAATACGCAAGCGGCGGCGGCGACGGGGGCGAATCGGCAACGATCTGCGCAGACATCCCACCCGTCCCATCCTTGGGGCACCCCTTTTTCTCTCTCACACACATACACACGCGTATACTAGGCGGCCACTTTGCCCACCGACCCGTGGCAAACTGTTGATTGATGAGTGGCGTAAACGGAGTGAAAATGATTTACTACTTCGGAATGGAATTTCAATAAAACGACAACCCGCGCGTGACACACAACGCTGCCGTCGGGAACGCTCCTTGCGAAGACGTGATTTCTGTCGCATTTAAGGAGCGGTGGCTTTCGCGGTGCTGTTGTGTACGAATTTATGTGTGTATTTATCGGTTTCTTTCGCGAGCTGTGGCGGCTGATTTTGGTCGAGTCCGGAACTCGACAGCGGACGGTTCTCGATCTCGGCCCGTACCTCGGTAGCGTTGGCTGCCACACTAGGGCACCACCACATATGATGTGTTGTTTGGTTTGTTTTTTTTTTCTTTTCTGTGTTCGGCATCGAAAACCGCACCACCAGCAGGTTTTGGCCATCGCTACTCATAAATCTCATCGTTATGCCACCTCATCATATCGTTTGGCGTGGTCACTGTACTTTTTTTTTCCCTATCCTTTCTCGGCCCGCCCGGGATATCTTTATCCTTCTTTATCCCTTCATTTAGCTGGACCGGCGGACCAACACGCTCGTGCATCGTGTATGAACGGAAACTAAATGGACCCACCGCGGACGGCGTACTCCGGAAGCATGTCCGGCATAAAGTAGAGCAAGCCCCCACCGGCCCAGACTGCCCTCCGGCGTTCGGGCCATTTTTATCCACAACCCAGGCGAAGATTGATATTTTTCCGTTCACGGGCTCGTTTCTTACTTCACTAATATCTGGACCGCTATTTCACATTTCATTTCCCCGTGGCCTTGCACCAGAACAGAGACGGAGCGGAGTGTCTGGCACGGGGTGGCCGCTCTAGTGTTTGTGACCGACGGGAGTGCTTCCCACGCCGCCCACCCCCCACTGCTGCTCCACCGGCTGACCGATGGTCATAAATTATCGGCAAAATTTAATAAAATTAAAAGACAGTGAGTTATGGTGGGGCCAGCCAGGCCCCAGGCGATACCCTCAGTGCATGGGCCAGCCGGCCCAAATATTGAACCTACTAAGCTGATTAAAATAACGTTACGTGAAGGAACTTCCAGGAGAGCGACGATACCGTTTCGAATCGAATGCCCTGTCATCTGGAACGTTTACTCTTATCACTTTCGGCAGTTCCGCAGTATTGCGTCAGTTAAGATTGAATTTTTCATTGCTACTCTTAGCTGAATACGACAGTAAATGCCTTTTTCTTTCAAGGAAGGACCCTCAAACACCACACGATCACTGTAGAACATGCCTAAACCGGTTTTGTTGGTTTTCCGCCTTTGCAGCCGCTCGTTTGCTGATCTTCACACTCATTTATGTCTGTGAATCTCCGCAATGCGTATCTTCAAGAAATGCGTCTTCGCCACAATAGCACTCTTTACATTTTTGCCGAATTTTCCATTTGCCTCTTGCGTGTGGAAAATTCACCGCGGCCGCTGCATTCGCCACCGTAAAACCATCCATCAAACGCCATGGTTGGTTTGTTTTCTTTCGATATACCCTGTGGCCCACCAGGCGCCTCCATTCGCTGCACACGGCCGGTTCGGCACAGCACGGCACGAATCCCATCGATTGATCAATTTCACGCGCGGATCGAAATTCATTTTTAATCTCATTTGTCAATATTTACTCGTCTGCTGATGATCATCTTCTATTTTGCTTTGCGCTCCCAGGTTTTGTTTGATAGGGCTCCGGGGCTGGAGCCCTAGCGAGCGCCCTCGGTAGACAGCCCTCGCAGGAGCTACTTCAGATTTTTCCGCTTTGGCAAGTGCCCAACGGGCTACCAGCCTCCCAGACCGAAAACGGAGCCAACCGGAGCGCGCGACGTGATGCATTGGAATCAATCGACTGATCTTCATCTTTTCCAACTTCACAGCACACGGTTTAATGTAAATAAAAGAAATCGCATTATCATCTATTGCTTCTGTTCTGTTCTGCGCCTCGCCGTGGGCCAAAGGGAAAGGACGTTTGCTTGTGCGTCTGCCTTCTTCGGGTGGTCCTTCGAAATGATTACCCAGCGGTGCAGCGGAGGGCACAAAAGCATTGAAGCCAAACACGACGACACGGAGACTATCGTGGCCCGCTTGTCGTTGGTCTTGTTTCGTTTAGCTCCTCCGACGATTCAATCTGGTATGTACGGGGCATGTACGACAGTACTCTTCTCGACAGTCACGATGTTTCAACAATATTCGAACTCATCGAAAGGGAATTTCGGTGAGCGTCCAGCAAAGAGGACTGAACTGGAATCGGCCAGAAGCCGCGTATCGCTGCCGGAAGTTGGAAGACTTTAACCAACCCTAGACAACATATGGTGCCGGGATGATATGGAGATTTTATTTGACCATGTGTGCTCGGTTCGAGAGTGGAAACACGCTGATATTGAATCTGTTTTCGATAAGACAATATGCATATCATGAACTGGAAAGGTTTTATTTGATTTGTGTTGCTTTCCTTATTATCTTTGCGAAAGAAAGAGCTCAAACTTGCTCGCTGCTGCTCGGTCGGCTATTGGCTAACGATTCGTTGTCTATAACACTGAGAATTTCCGAAGAATAAATTTAAAGGCATGAATCTACGTAAAATTCTGCACCAAATTAACAGCTTGACTAGAACATGAAAACACTTTAGCTCTAGCTCTTTGCTAATATTTGATACAGCTCTGGGTATCGTAAGTCTCGCAAGAGTCGCGCAATTTGTCCAACCGTTTTCGGTCTTCTGTAAGTAGGGAGAATATTAAAAGGAAACTAGACATAATTTTATGAATTTTCCATTCACCCACATCCACCTGGTTGGCGTCGTAAGGCGCGCTTCACGTTATCTGCCTTTTCTGGCCCCATACAAGGCCTTTCCTGCACGTACCCGGATGGAATGGTGTGTCTCCGGCGACAGCCCCTGGGCCAGACAGGCTTTGAAGTAATGCTTCTGCGTTTAAGGAGGCGTACATCATGGTGACCTTCGCCGACCGGCTGCTTTGAACCCGATTCGGCGGATACGTTTCGGAAAAATGACGACAATGGATTTTTGATTTACCATCCACCTTTTCGGTCCATCGAAACCCTCGTCCTCTGTCTTGCTCCAGCTTCAGCAAGTCTTTTCTCTGGCGACATGTAGCAAGCTTTTCGCGTCTGCGAGGCTAGCCCGTTCGGGAGACGCGTGATTCGAGGGCAACTTCCGCGAGCCTGTCGTGTTCCGGTCGAAGGCGGCTCCCGCACAGTCGAGCACCAATTTCGCTGGATTGGGTTTTTATTTTCTCCTGGTGGCAGTTTTATTAACACCATGACTTTCGTTTTATGCTCCTCACGGCACCGGGCACGGTCGCGCGGATAAGAAGCTGACCGAAGTCGACGTATTTTGCGCAAGTGGGTTTGATCTTTTGGAACAACCCTGCCACCGGCTCGGTCCAGCGATGCGTAATCAATTGATTTGCATACTTTACGACTTTGATAGAGCTATTCACCGCACCAGCGGTCCTTCCGTTTACGTAGCCGTCGAATTTTTTGAATCCTTTCGGTTCGTTTTGACATTAAATTTTTCTACTTCACCACCGTGCGCGGCGGCGACATGCCGACCAAATCGATTGGTGGATTTTACGAGCGGAAGCGCGTGAGCCTCGTCGGACGTCACGCAGCCACACAACACTTAGTGCCCTTAGGGAGGATTGTGGCCGGGTGGGGGCGGATCACGAGCCGTGGCTGGCCAGGAGCCATTCCTTAGCGCCCCGGATCCCATGCCAACACGCACCATCAATGAACAACCCTTTTTATGAATCGCCCTTTAAACCTCCGCCTGTTATGGTCAACCATTGGGGCTGGCGCTGTATGTGCGCCGGGTGCCTGTGTAGAAAAATGTAGCATAGCGGCAAAGGCTTTCCACCCGGGCAGGTTCTTATCGCTTCATTCCCTCCGAAAAAAGCTCTCATCTACCCTCATCAATTTTAGATTGTATTTCGCATTTTTTTTCTTGTACCGAGAAGCAAGTGGCATGGCGTGAGAGGGACGAAACGAAACGGATTATGCTATTAACAATTCGAAGTCAATGCTTCGTCCATACGCCCATACACACATAGACACCCATTCGAACGAGTTCCCCTGTGCTTAGGTGGCATTAGAGTGTCGATTGCCGGTAGTTGGGTTGATCGTCGGTTTCGTCGCTTAAAAATACTTTCACATCCGTTCAGTATTGTTATCGACGATCAGAACGAGCCGAGGTCCTAGGGTTATCATAGTTTTGAAGCTCGATATCCTGGCTCTACTTTTGATCCATTTTTCATTTGTACGGGTTCACAATACGGGTTAACAAGGTCAACCCTATTTGAGGCTTATCATGTTGATCCAGCTAACGAAACAAAGATTGATAAGTTTTTGTAGGTCAGGTGCCCATATTGGCATTGAATTTAAATTAACGGTTTGGTATTTACTACTATGGCCAAAAAATAACGGAAGCGGGTTGTCTTCGTCTATCATGGGTTGGTGCATAACCGGCCAAACTGTTCATGAAGAATTTGAATGTCCTTTGCTTAATGCTGTGCGTAGAAAAAAACCGGATTTTTGGAGGAACAATTCTTAGTTCAACTCCCTAGTGTTTTTTCATTAGATTTTCGTGATCATTTCGTGATCATTTAAATATAAAATTTGCTAAAAAGTAATCCATTATTTTAAAGTGAAATTCAAAACTATATTTAACAGGTTGCCAATAGACCGATTTGCTTACTTATTTGACGGATTACTTTTTAAAGAATCATATTGCATAGAGCAGCGAAAACTTTAAAGACGAATAAGTTTACAAAAATAAACAAAGATTTTTCTATTTATAAGTGAATTCCCAATATTTTTTAAATTAAAACAGAACGAATGTCATTCTAATGAAACCAAAAACAATCTCATGCTGCAAACCATGTATACTGCTGATTTCCATAAGTTTGATTGAAACCGATCCCGGCAACATGTAAAGAGGCAATATTGCTTGGCAGATCCTTCGTAGGGCGCTGTCCGATCTCAAACCGGTATGTTGTAATCTTTACGGGCAGATCAACTTTATTCAATATTCGCTCGCTACTTTCAATGGAACATGTTACACCAGACCTGCCAGACCTGCCAGACGCTTCATGCATCGGAACCGGTTGTCGTCGTCTTCCAAAATCGAACCGAGGAGCGAATAAAACTCACAAACACCGTGACAATCGAGCTTTACGATCGTTTTTTTTTTTCGGGCCCGTTTTCAGTGACGCAATGTGTCAACTTTTCACGGACACGTGTTTCCGGGCTGGCCGGCCACTGAAATTAGTATAAATATTGAAAAACTTTTGCTCGCTTCCAGCTGACGTTGTCGGTCCAGCAGCACCGTATGTTGTCACTCCACACTCTCCTCAATTGCTTGTTGTGACACATATGACAGCAATATACGAAATTGGCGTACGGTGGCGTGGTCAGGCCCCGTCGCCAGCCAAAAGGCACCGTGACAGCTCGAGCCCTGCTCTCGCTACTCCTGCACGACCACACGTAGCAACTGGCACACTAATCCTTTTCTTCTGTGTTTTCTCTCTCTCTCTCTCGTTTCATTGCAGGAAGTCCATATTGTCCGGCGACCGGGACCAGCGGGGAACGATGTTGCCCCGATGGAACGTCGTCCTATCGCTCGTTACGATTGGCCTCCTTCTCGAGCCATGTAAGTAATAAATTCGTCCCCAGCGTTCCAGCTGACAGGGGCCGCCCAAGCGCTAGAGCCAGTCAGTCGAATGAGAATGGATGTGTCCGCCCCGACCGGAGGAGCGCTCAAGCCGTTCGAAGTTGAAGTGACCGTGGAGCGAAACAGAAGACGCCAGTGGGTTCGGCCGAGTGCGTGACCGAGCGTCAAGTGACAGCCCAACACGAGCCGAGAGATCGAGAGTCGAACCGAGCGTCACCGAAAACCGGGATCCGAGCGGGATGTTGTTGTTGTTGGCGAATAAAGTGACAGCTTTATTATTGCCATTGTTGCTGCCGCCACCAAGGACGACGACGTTGCGTACGCCACCGGGGAGCTTAACTCCTCGTTGACAAGTGGCCCCGTTGTCTGGGTTTCCGGCGTGGTCGGTGTCAGCGGTCCGGAGCTACCTGAGCCCAGTGTCTCCAGTGTTGCGCCGAAAAACCCGACGTGCCAAGTGCCATCGCGGTCGAGGCACCGGAACTGACACCGCAAGATGTCTGCCGTTGACTTTCCAGATGGCAGAGAGGCCTTGCAAAAACCGGTGTTTATTTGCGTTACGCTTTGTCGCCCTCCCCGGGGCCGGGACATTGGCTCCAGTGGGCTGTGCCGTTGCGGTTTCGCTTTATTGTACACCTCGTGCCGTGGAGAACGTCGGGGCTGGGTGGGCCACCCGAGCCGCACGGGGCCAAAGGATCAGGAGGCGTCCATCGAGCGCTCGCTCGCCGGTGACAAATACGCCGGCGAGCAGCGGAGCAGACCTGTTAAGGACAAGAAAAGGTGCATGTCATTCACAATCTTGAATTATTTACTTTGACTTCGGTCTTCGGGCCCCGTCCCCGGCACACGATAACCGCGTGCCTTGGCGCCTTGTCACACCGGATTCTTGCCGGCAACCGGCAGCAACCTTGTAAACCGTGCCCGAAACGAGGCGGTTGATTTGTGCTGTTTGTCTGGGTTTTGCTCCATCCGAATCGGCGCGCACCGCCCGGTGAACATTATTCGTGGGAACTGTGTCGGGCCGTGTGGAACGATTTTCCGCCCCACGGGAAAATTAAGGTGTACACAGCGCTGATTAGCTGAAGAGATTTAGGGGCGATACTTATTCGGACAGGCGTGGGTCGAAAAAAAGGCCGAGAGATTAGAACAAGTAAAGTTTCTGATATGTGCCAAGGCGTTAATGATTTGTGAGCTTCCTTCGAGATGCCTGTTCTGTTCTGTCCAAAAACTGTTTCAACTCAACTCAATTTTGCCTACTTAAGATTGACCTTTAACTGAAATAATTATGTGTTTGGCGAATTTCATGGCGTATCTGGTCTATTCAAGTGTTTGAAAGTGACTTCACAAAGTATGCAGCAGCACATCAAGTTTTAGATAAAGTAATTACCAAATGTATTGCCGATATCCTATTTCATAATCTTGATTTAGTTCTCAAATGACAAAACTCAGAGAAATAACGTTTTTCGGTACCCATGTTCGATTTCTTCGACTTCTAGAGTGCGCCCATTTTTCTCTGCGCCCAGCGCACCCATTCTGTAATCTTTCATATCTGAAGCGAAAGTAATCTTTCATTCATTCACACTTTGCCCATGGGAACGTGTCCCTGTAGCTGGCGTCATGACGCCATGCGTCCCGTGAGTGGCACCGAGCGCCCAACAATAATACCGTTGGGCTGGGATTATTGTGAGGCGTACTGCAGAAACAACCGAGCCCCAGTTTCAGCCCCGCGGTGGCGGCAAGATTTTCCTGTAAATCCGAAGGTCGCGTGAATTGTCTTCTCGCGTGTTCCGCGCGAAAGGACCGGCGGCCTCGTTTGTCGTTGGCCCCTTTTGCAAATCCAATTTGCGGAAAAGTCGCGCTCCGTTCGTCCTTTTTGCCCCGTCCCGTTTTGTCGAGTGCCGGAAAATTTAGTACCGACGAAGGTTGATGGCGAGCTCGTTCGCGACAGATCCTTCTCGCATCTTTTATGCTCCGGCCGCTGCGTCTCCGTGCAAAATCCCCCAACACAACAGGTCCGCCGGGGGACGATGGGGAGCGTAAATTTCTCATTCACCCACTTCAATTCGCCGTATGCCTAAGCTGGGGTGGGGCGAGAAAAAGGAGCTACCTATCATCCCCATTCGGGCGACACGATTTCCGGCCAAACTCCGGAAGCATAAATTTCATAATTCCGACCAGCGAGCGACTCTACCGGCTTTTGGCCCCGTGTCAACTCCGGTGACCGAGAGTCGCCAACGTTACCAACCGGGGCTCGTACAATTTCTCAAATTCAATTTACCTTCATTTCCCAAATTAACACTAGCATAGTTTAATTTGGTAAAAATGTTCCCCGAGTTCCACAGTTGCGTTGCACGGGGCGCGTTGTTACATGGTTCAACCAACTTCCGGAGCTCATCCAATGGCTCCGGGATTGCAGGCTAGACGGGCTAGAAGCGGAACGTAATTCAATTGGACGGTCAAGCTTTCACTCCAATTAAGCGTCCACGAAAAGTTACGACAGCATGCGACACATTCGTGCACAGCTCACTGATACGCTTCTATTTGCACTTTATTTGTTGATCAAAAAGTTATCAAACGAAGTGTAAAATGTTATCAAACGAAGTGTAAACTATAAATCCTCAGATATGTTTTGTTAATTTCGATAGAACAATTACGGCCGCCAATTGTCATGCCGCCCTAGGGTATCATTTGGAAGGACAAATAGCTCATCCCGTCAGTGTACCTGTTGGCGTTTAGTAACATAATGTAAACTTTTTAGTCTTTACTTTCGGTACAATATGTAAATTGATTCAATAGAGCAAATGAATGTAATTCAGCACGGTGTCTGACGTTACACCCGTCCGAAAATGGCCTGAATGGAACAATGCAGGACTCTGCCGTCAAACGACTGCCGCCGAGAAGCAATTTTGCGGTTCCACGCAGTACATTTTCAGCATGCGTCGCCCGGTCGTGGTGGCCATGCTGTGTGCGGTGCTGCTCTGGACAATTGCAGTCATTTCATTCTTTATCATGTAAAACCATCGACCATCATCCCGTTCACTGGACTTGGCCGAAGAATGATGGAGGATGCCGGACGCTGTAGCGCCAGAGCCACGCCACTCAGCAAAGGACACGACAAAACAACACTACCAACACCAACACCAACACCAACATCATCAGCATCAGCACCGTCATCATCATGTGGTGACGAAGAGAGTGACGATGATCGCCAACATTACGATGATGCACGGTCCACTAGGGACCCGTACAATGGTTGTTCATTTCATTTTTTATTTTTATTTTTACTTTTTTCAATTCTCCAGCGAGCCACTGGCGCGATGGTCGTTCGCTCGTTGGTCGTGCTGCTTCGGTTTTTTGCTACCGTTTTTATGGGCTGCGGACACCGGAAAATGAGCATTTATGTGCCCGGCGTACATCCGTGTTGCTATCTTCATGAACATATTGACACTTGTTTTGCCAAGGGTAGTTCTCGTAGCACATTACACCGGTCTCCTGTTTCCGAATGCCGTCCTTTTATCGCCAGTTTGGAGACATGCCAAATCAAGCAAACTTAAATCCCGCTGCCTCCGGTTGTTGTGGTAAATCCGCTAAGCAACAAACACCTCCCGGTTGTGGGCTCCTCGAAGCGCAAGGAATTAAACTATAACCAGAGCCATTGCAGATTGGTGTGAAGTGTGGTTTTCTTTTATTATCCCAAGAAATAATGGAAAACTTTTTTTTCTTCCACGTTCTCCACGTGGTATTGTTCACTTCCGATTGGCAGTCGCCCGTTATCTCTGCCTTTCCGACTTTATCGTGCGAACGTTACGTGAACGGTGCGGAAGTTCCAAAACGGTTGTTGTTCACTTCTGACATGTGACGTAACACTCCATACGTCCTGCCAAAGAAACGACCGCCGCGCCATGCTCAGTCAACGAAACAAACCAAACAATAAAACTGACACAAATTGCAGAATTAAATTTAATTAAATTTCACCATCTGCCCGGCAGTGTTCCGGTAAGAAGCCCTCGCCCGGCCCACGGCAAATATGAGAAATGGGAGTAGTTTTGCGAAACACTGCATCATCCGACCTGCTAGCACCAGCAGGAGGACACGGAAAGGACTTAAGCGCGCGCCGGCGCCAGCCAGATGGAGCCCAAAATAATACACTTTTCGACGGTGCCGATGCATTTGCTGCCGGCCGAACCAGCGTTACGCGTGTTCCGTTTGCGTCTAAACACGGGTGTCCTGCTGCGGGCGAAAACGGCTATTGTAACACTTGTTTGCCATTGCTTTTCTAGCCACCTTCACCGCAGCACCGCAGCAGGACTTATGCTCGCGAGGAGAAAGGAGAACGAGCGAGTTTGCCCATAAAACAAAGTGAAATGATCCAGGGCTCGCGTTTGGCGGAGTGCAAACCACATCGTGGGACCGTGCGAGGGGGAGCAGCGGGGTCCGGTTAATGTTGTGCCCCCAAGGTCGGTCGAGAGCAACAGCATTTGTGCCACTAACTTTCACATGACAAACGATGCAACGGCAAAACTCCAGTACTAACACTTTAAAGGGGCATTTAGAAAGGGTTGAGAAAAACTTAGAAAATGAGAAAATCAACACCGCGAAACTTATGCTAAACGTAGGCAAGCATTCTGATTCTATTTATTAAATATATTAACAGAATAGCATCGGTATCATTTTACAGTCCGAATGATGATAAAGCATTCAGCCAAAATTACAAACCCGCAGGACTTATGCCTATTATCGAACGCATCGGCACCGGCGCTGGCACTTAAACAAAGTGCCTGGTCGAAGTTTCCCGTGCCCGAACCGACAACACCAGGCGTTTGATTTTTGGCCTCGGAAAACTTTTATTATCTAAACCTTCAATTTGGACCGGCTTAGCAAAGCTGCATGCAGCGGAAGATGACCCGGGCAGAGCTATCGGACTTAATGGCCAAAGCTGACATCCAAGTTTCTGGTGTGTATCATTGCTTCCGCTTCCGTCCGCTCTCGTGCCGTGGAAGTTTGGGCTACACAAAATTGCGTCCAGTTCATATTTCCAGTCCACGCAAAGAGCCAACGGAAGGGCTATACGTGCGAATGCGAGCTGCTGCTGCTGGTGCCACATCCCGACGGAAATTCCGAGAAGCGAAACGAAGTTTGATCATTTATTTATTCTTTTTCCTTCCTTCCTGAACCGTTCCGGGGCATTCGGGACGGGTGACGGGGCATTGCTCCAACCGAGCTGCGTGTGCATAAAATGCACCGAGCCTTACCTTAAAGTTGTGCCGGGAGAGTTTCTGGAAGCGAACGGAAGAAAGTGGTAAACGTTCGGATTCTAATTTCCTGTCCTTCCGCAGCAGACATCCACCGAAATGATGAATCGCCCAACGGAGACGAATCAATTCTTTGAACTTTCGCCCGATCGGTGTCGGAACACTCACTCCACACAGCGAGCGAGCGTTGCCCGGGTATCGATGGAACGTTCAAATCGAATCCCTTCCAATTTGCATTCTGGCCCGGAGGGAAAAATGCAAACGAAGATCGATGCACAATGCTGTGTTTCTCCTTTCGGCCGACGCATTTTGCAAGCTGCCTGCGAGACGGCCCTTTGGCGGGGCGAAAAAAGACCACAACATCATGCCCATGGCCACTCGGTCTGGGAGAAGCATAATTTTTCACGTAGTTCAACGGGTGCCCGAAACCGGGCGAAGCTACGTGACCACCGGCGTCCGTAACAAGCCTTTTATTACTGATTCACCGATCGTTTAATCTGGAAACCATAAATAACGTTCATCAATATTCATTAGCTTCATCTTAAAAGAAACGACCACCGTTTGCTGCCATGTGGGAGGGCCCTACGGTCAATCGACCGTAGATGTGATGGGTAACATTTATTTATCGAAACACATACCGAACATAAACCTTTGGCCAAACCAAAGAGGTGTATTTTAAATGCTGAGTCCAATGTTATGTTGAAATAGTCGCTTTCATTTATTGAGGTTTACTTCTATTGATATGCAACATTCCGGTACGAAGCCTTGTTTTGTGCGATACTTTGGTATAAAAGTGTTTGCCCGACAGCGCACAGGCTAATGGTTAGGAATGACGTAGCAAATGGCCACCGACCGACCAAGAAACAAGAGCAAAAACACATCACATCGCATGATGTTGTGGCCACGCCCGAAATGGCAAACTCATCGACCGTCGGAAGGCGAGAAAAAATGAACGACGCTTCTTCGCACGGTTCCAATCGACAACAACAACCGGTGCGTCGCCGTGAAAGTCGGGCCGGAGTTGTACCACTGCGCGCTCATAGTTCGTGCTCTTTTTTCCAGATCTTTGGGTTAGAACAACACAAACGGGGAGCTGCGCAAGGAGAAATATTTTCGTTGCTCATCCCGGGGAGATTGAAAGAAGGAGGCAACGGCTGGATCGATTGGCTCGAGAGTCTTGCGTTCCTGCGTATCACCTTGTCCCCAGCAACAGTAGCAGCAGCAGGAGCAGATGGGATGTTGGAGAAAGACATGGTATCAATCAATTGCTATGGCCTCGTGAGCCGATTTCTTCACCGTCTGAACTGTGCTTTCATGCAAGCGTGTCGGATTGTTCTTTGTGCGACAGTTTGCTTGAACCTAGAAACAAAAGTAGACCGCCCGTCAACAGTTGAGACGGTTTGTTTGGCGAATAAGAAATGGTCTGATCTAGTCCAAACCTTCACCGGTCGTGATGAACCAGAGCCAGTACTTTCACGTTGTGAGCTCTGCTCTACCTACGATGTGGTGTAAATCTACCATCGAATGTCAAAAGTTCAGATTAATCAGCTAAAAGCCGACGACAGTTGCGCCGAGAGACGCTGGAATATTTTACCGTGTCCTGCGACACGGCTTTCCAGCACTCCGGCCGCCCTTCGATGACAGAGGGCGGGCGTACAATGGACGCGGTTGTGTTCGGTTTCGCATTCAATTATCAGCCAAAGCCGTAAATTGGGGCGACGTTTTGTTTTTACGATAAAATGTGGCCCCGGCGCGAAACACGGCGATAAATATTGGGGTGCCACCTTTCGGTTGCCGGCGTTGCCGGTTCGGTTCATCGCCACGGTGTCTGATTGGTTTTGCGGCGTTCGACCCCGACGCTGACGCAGAGCGCAAAAAGTTATGGTCATGAATTTGTTAGCTTTATCAAAAAAGGAAAAAAAAAAGGAAAATGGTAATAACATTCTCGCACTTCTCCACTCCGGGCAAATAAGACTCGGGACCGCTGCTCCGAGGTGCCGAGAAAGAACCCAAGACCACCACCGCGGCATTACGCCCGGCTAATGTCACATAATGTCACGGCCGAATCCCGCAATCTGTCGCTGATCGCACATGTTACTTACGGCCGTAAACTTTCATCATCAAAATGCGCTCGACCTTTTCACCGAGCGACGACCGAAAGCGTACGGGAACACTGGCAACAGCCGGCGTTGCCGTCGGTGGCCGAGTCTCCTTCGCATCCTTGTCCTATCGTAAATTTGGCGACCAACGAACGGCACAGGTGTCTAAAAGCTGTCATAAACGCATCGCCCGTTTATTAACGGTATTACTGTAGTGTAATAGTTTATGGTGTAATGATGCTTTGGTTGTGTGCGGACTCGAACCTGTCACGCGGGTGCCATCTACGCCCTTATCACCGCTGCCATTTTGTTACTGGTACGTCTGGGCGAGCTTTCGTTAATGTAGCTGAAGGGATGATAAGTCTAAGCGCAAATACATGTTGCTCAACCAGGGTTTTATACTTTTTCTTTCATTTTTACAAACTTTATTTTATTATGCATGTTTTATCGATTCATATTTAATCTTTGGTTCAAATTCGGCGCATTATCGTATGTAAAAATGTAAATGCCACGCGGTGAATCTACCATTAAATTCCATCTTTAGCACACGCCAATACAAAAATGTTCGTTTTACAATTTTGTAGCAGCCAAAACATGCGCCGCCATCGAAGAAGCGCCAACAGCCCTGCTGGGAGACGCACAGAACGTTTTCAATTTATAACTTTGAGTCAATCAAAATTGAAACTTCGAGGGATTTACGGTTGCAAGCATTCTTTTTCTTCCATTTTGGCAATTTTAAAATAATTTTGCTACTTTGTACGCCACAAAATACAATGTGGCTTTTGCAACAAAGCATAACACCTGAACATATGGATAATATGTGAATATATGTGTATTTTTTTTTGAATCGCTCTTTTACGATGATAAATGTTAGTACAAGGTTTCTAGAGACGGATTTCGAAATGTACAGCTATTTGTAGTCATAGATGAATTTTTGCGTCACCTTTCAAAGTTCATTTCAGAGTACATTTAGTTACTTATGAGTAATGATAACGTGAAAATCTTCAACCAGGAGACACACAAGACTCCGTTGTGGATGTTTTCCTGTGCATGTTGATGCAGGCAACACTGGCAGTTTCCGAACCAATATAAGCCAATTTGAAACATGGCTGATATTTAACCATCGGAATGTTTTGAATCTCCCGTACTCTGGGAATGACCTGGGAAAAGATGCTGCAGTTATGGAAAGTTAATCTTTTCTCCTGTATGGGGTTTAAATCAACATTTTCCCATGAAACTTCCCTGAACGAGGTGAATCGCAAGGCTATCAAAACTTGACGAAACAGTTGAATAATTCATGTAGGGAAATGTCCTGTTGGTCGAGTTGTAAGCCTACAAAAGGATAATGCAACAATCCACAAGATACAAGTAGTCATACAATATGTCGAGGATGATGATAGACTTAGTTTTGTTAGGAACAGACTTTATCCTCCGCCGAATGCCCATACCAGCCAACACTTTGAGAACATGTGGGCATTCATGAACCTTGCAGCAACAGACCCTACGTAATTTAATAGAATTAGCTCAATTAATCAAAACAATCTTGTGAACAGTAATATCTAAGGCTGATGACTACAGAAAGGATCGAATGACAAAACGCCGCCCTTTGGAAATATCGTTCGAGTGCAATGGCATGTTGTTCTAAACATGTAATTATACGTGTCTGTCAATCAGTTACATTAACTACACGAGTTAATAGATGTTTTTGACTGCTGTCTGATTGATTAGAATTAATGTTTCATGTTTGTTTTTCATAATTTTTTTGTTTAGTTGAAGGGATCTTTGTTGCGCTTCCCACTATAACCAACATAGGATTGACCAAACTGATAAAACTTGATTTGCTTTATGCTTTTAGTAGCGAATGTGTGCCGCTTCCTCTTGTTTATGTGTGTGTGTGTGTGTGTGTGTGTGTTTGTGTGTTTGTGCAGCAACCGCAGCAGAGAACTGCCACGTCCCAATCGTAAACGGATATGTTTATTCCGCGCATTTGCTCTAAATTTCCGGTTACACCGTAGGTCGGTGCGCCGCACGACGATTCTTCGGTTTTGCCGCGCGCTCCGGGAAGGCTTGACGCCGTCGACGACGACGACGACGTGACTGCCTGCGGTTCCTTGTGGACCCACGGGTAGGCACAGCCGACCATGCGGCGGGTAATAGCCATGGCGGTGTCGCAGTCCAGACGTTCCCAAACGTGTTTCTCACAGCGGGAGCGGAACACACGAGCTAATTCATTTGCATGCAAACGCGGTTCTAACGAAGGCAACCGTTTTCGCACCATGGCTGAATTTCATTGACCGTACATTTTCCTCATTGTGGTTCACAGACATGAACTCTGTGTATGGCCGTTCTACTGGGAGGGTGGTTCCATTAAAGGACAGTGACGCTTCGTGAGCATTTTTTCCACGGCAATTATGGTTGCTTTCTGCTTCAATTATGGTGGTTTTTATCTGGTTAATATATGCTCTTCCGCTAGACCTGAGTCAATCCTAGCATCGTCGTCTTTAGTGCCTAATGCTTCCTGTTTAGCAACAATAAACACCCCCAAAAGTCACACGCATTTCATATTGATTTTTATTCAATTTGTACGGCCATCAACAACTTCTAAAGCCACGCCGCGTTTTTGTGCCAGGGGTGCCCGGCGTTTTATAAAGAACGCAAGTTTTCTCGTTAAAACTCCGACAGGAACCACGCGCTAACCACCGACCGGCACGCCAGCAGCGAACGGAGATCACCTTTGCCCACCCGGTAACCCGATGGTAGGCCCGAGCCGCCCGGATTCCGACTTGAACATATTTCGAGGGCATCAGCTTCGCAAGCAACCCGGTTAGCTTTGAACTTACATTTTCTTTAATATTAGTATTTTTTTCCCGGCCACCCGCAACCGGGCTACTTATGGCACACGTTACCATGCGCAATTCAATGGGGCCCAGCGCGAGGTGGAAAGTTTTTCGCTTTCACGAAACCGAGAAATGAGGCCGCTCCTCGGGCGGCGGCCCGGGTGGTGGTAAAAAAGCATCATCAAACCTCTCAAAATGGAAAGTTTGCCATTCAATTTACCGTTTAGCGTCCCTTTGTAGCGGCAACCGGGGTCGATTCGGAGCGCCTTGGCGGTTCGGTGCGGACGTCAAATACATTGGGAAGATTTTCCCAAGTACCCAAACGTCACCCACTAGCGTTTGTGCCGGGCATAATGTAAGGAAAAACCGGCTGAATAAGCCGTTTTTTGCAGTCACGCTACGGCCGGGCGCTGGGCTTGACACGGCACGATCTGCGTAACCGTGCCGTGGCAAGGATCAGCAGGAACGTTCACGGGAGTGAAAAATTCCTTCGCATAAATTGTACGGTATGCGAAATATGGCCGTCTACACACCCTCTCATATTTTTGCCTCGCTACCATCTTACATACGACTATGTGTGTTCGTAATGGCTACACTTAAGACGGTGCTGCGAGTGGTGCGGCCACACGGCGAGGGCCAACGCTGAAGTGCTACTTGAACATTATTTTCCCTCCCTTTCTGTGCTTTCCGCCACGGGTGAGCTGTGAGAAGTTTTGGCCAAGTCTTCAAGGAAGCGACGTTCACCATTTACATGGGATCAAAGAGAGGGGGGCCAGGGAGAGAGCGAGAGCGAGAGAGAGTGTGTGTAGTTGAAAAAATGTTACGCTCCGTTGAAAGTTACCGTTCCCGTAAAGGTGACCTTTCCGTAAAAAAGATGCTGGTTCCGTAAGCGCCGGGAGCCGGAACCGTTTCGGGATGCCTGCGATTTCGAGAGCTAATTGCTCACCTCAGCGCACTTTCGAGGATGTCACATGGCCGAAGGAAGTTGTTTGATTTTCCGTAAAACTTTCTCCTGCGTGCTCCTGTCGGATACACACCGACAAATTATTACGGCTTTCCATCCGTATCCTTCGGTGGTAGCCTTACTCTTCTAATCCTTGATTTATGGGAAACCATTTTCGGGCAACAAAGCGACACGTGTGTGCCCGGGATCAGTCCGTGAGCAGCATGCGAGATGGGGTTCCGCGATGTGACGTAACTTTTGTTTTGTTATGAACTTGTCACAACGTTTGGCATATTTCATGCGCCTTTAAAGTGCTGCCCGTTTTCGTGCTGGCAACGTTGAACGAACTGTTGAAAGCTCTTCTTCCTTTTGGAAGTTCATTAGCACGCTTCGAAACCCCTGCAGCAGTGGGAGTTAAGACTCTTCAAACGTCGTCAAGCCTTTGTCCAACGTGTTTAACAAGCAGGAAAAATCTAATCATCCCGGACCCATGCACCGGGGGGACCGTCTGCTGTTAAGTAGTGTGAAAATAAACTGCATCCAGCACGGGGATAAAAACGTAAAAAGACTGCCGACTACATTCCGACAAGTATCTTCGAGTGGAGTAAAGTGATAAGAAAAAAATAGAATGCGATGAAACACACGTCCTTCTTTGGCAATACTTTTTACCAAACTTTGGAGCTGAAAATAAAGAACGAACCAGTCGGCCGGCGAGCGTGTGAAGAGCGAACACTCTAACGTGTGCGCCACACTTGCTCCAGAGGACCGATGGAGGCGCCTGGTCTCTCACTCGCTTTGAAGAAGAGAGGTCCTTGCGCCAGCGTTGCGCGGTAAACGGCGGCGGTTCTTGATGCCGAGCAAAATGCACACGCCACTCACTCACTTCCGGGCCCGGTACATGTCGGTAACGACACTGGCAGGCGCATTGTTCCTCCCCGTGTGCCCTCTGGCTCCTGAAGATCCCCGGTGCTTCCCATATAAAAACGAGCATAATTTGAAATACACTTCTATTTTAGGTTCGTTTAGCGAAATATAATGTCTTTCGAGAAGTTCGAGGCGCGCCCTCCAGTCCGCCAGTACTGCGCGGCCAGGCTGTCCGGTAAATGAAAAGTAAAGAGAGAGTTGCCGAAAAACCGTCTGCGAACCGTCTGGGGCAGATGTTTGTGATGGGGTGATTCTTTTTTCGCGCTTCCGTCTCACTGCGAAGCGGCTGGGAAACTACACACTACTCAGCCCCGCCGACGCGACGGTGAGTAGGCGCAGAGCGGCCTCGCTCCATGACAGCGGGGAATGAAATTAATAATTTCGTTCGTACATTATTTGCTCGTCGGCCTGAAGAGCCCCAACTTGGGGATTCTATTTTTACCTAAATAAAACTCG
>NC_071286.1:43317835-43550335 GCF_943735745.2 Anopheles bellator
TCATGGCTGGATAGAATTCGTGGCTTGCGCTGGCCTTGGTCTCTGCAGGCCCACGGCGGCCCACTTCCCAAATGCTGATCATGCAAGCATTGCCGCACCGGTGGCCAAGCGGCGAGAAAGAGATTTATTGTTTCTGCTTGCAGCCGGAGTCCTTCTTCGCAACCTAGGCCCTGCTCATGTTTATTCCGGCTCGGCTCGACAGACATTGTTGCCGTTATTATTATTATGGCGAACGGACGGAGAGATGTTGGCGCACCGACGACTGCCAACAAATTTCCGTTCGGTATGTTTTCGCCTTAATTTGCTGCTTCATTTTGAATGGGCCCGTCGGTTTTTTTTTCTGCCCCGAAACGCGATTGGCTATGCTACGGAGTCATATGGTTCCTGTTTGACCGTTCTTTTTCCCGCTGCCACTAATGAACGAATGCATCGCTGATGGAAATACACGGTGTGCATTAAAACTGAAGCAATGCAATTCGGGCCCCTTTTTTGGTGACGCAACGAAATTAATTTATTAGTAAAGAACCGAAAGCATACGCGATTGTTTCGGTTTTCCGGTTCCGTTCCCAGTTGTTTGAGATGTTGCTGCCGGCGTGGGGCGTGTTCATGTTGCATCCTTTACGGCCGACGACGGTGCGGACGTCACGTCGCGAAAGTAAGACTAATCGACCGAAACCCCGGTGTACCTCCCTGGATTGATTCATGGGAAGCCAAAACACGGCACCAATTTTTTTCCGGAGTCCCCGATATGGTATGCCCCACGCGGTGGCTGTGATTCCTACAGAAAACCCTGGACCAGCCTCGACCCGGGGGGGGAAACATTAGCCTAGCCTCCCGATGAGCCGAAGATTTATGACCCAGCGCTGTTGCCGAAACCGTTGCCGGTGGGAATGTGAATTGATTTCAGCAATGACTCTTGCCAGCTGGTGGACGATCTTTCTTCGGTTCCTTTGGCGACCTGCAAAAAGTTCATATTAACGTGGGCAGCGAAACTCGTGTACCTAGCTGATGGATAGGCCCGATTCACTTTATCTCATAATGCCCGTGGGGTGGAGTCTCCGCTCCTGCTGTTGCTCCGATGTCTCGGGTTCCGCTTTTTATCGCTGCCGCCTGGAACAAAGGCATAAGCAGCTGCCATTTATGGCCTATAACGACTCAAAGTTACACCCAATTTTTATCACATTACCACTCTCCGGCGGTGAACACGTGTGGAGAGGCGCGCAGTGCTAATATCGTCGTACGTAGCGCTCGGGGAGCAGTCTGCACGTGTCACATACAAATTGAACGCTGTTTTCACGCGTGTTTTCACCATTTTTTTTTTTCGTTGTTCCTCGCTGTGCCGGTGTTCGACTTGAGGAAATGCTAAATTTTTGCCACGTGGCGCACGCTAAACAGCTTCCGGGGGCAGCATGTTCGCATATGCTCCCGGTTCGGGCCGTGTAAATCAAACTCAAATTGCCTGGCCCCCGGGGCTGACGGTCGCTGACGGGGAGGACCAACCCACAGCACCCAAAGTGCAATAACCATCTGTCATCATTTGGCCGGAATTAATTCCTGCCAATGGTTTTGGCTCCACTGTCGACATCATCGTCGTCAGCGAATCATCGAGAGCTGCGGCCCAGCATAGTACTTTGCATCGGCCAGCGGGCCAGCGCGTCTGCTCCCTGTACACGTCACCTCAAGTGTGAGCGTGTTTTCCTTTTTTTGTTCCGTCCCTTATGCTCGAGTTTTTCCCCCGAAACCGTATAGGGTAATAATAATACGATAATAATAATTGGCACTGGTACAGAACTAACCTTACGCTCTCCGTGTTCTGCGGCCCCCTTATCGCTCGGCCCCGGTCTCGGTTGCTATCGAAAACACACAATCAGCGCACCGAAACCGTACCGAAAGACGAATACGGCCGCTGGTCCTTCATCGCCGGCACCGTACCAGCACCCCGAACTCATGTGGAGCCCATTTTCCTAGCATTTTCTTCGGCTCCACCCCGAATCCCCGGAATGGAGCCAATTGGGCCGCCGCCACCAGTGCCGGTGACGCGACATGGAAATCACACCGAGAGCATGTGTGAGCGCGGGGAGCGAAAGGATCGAAAGGTTGCAACACTCTAGTGATTTCAAACCACATTTATTTTTATTCGCATACCATGCTACGGCCACGGCAGCCGGTCGGCTTCTTGCCTCGCGTCGGGCTCCCGCAGGGTCGCCGCAGATATTCAATACGCTTCCACTGGACCCTCTGGGGCGGAATAAATATGTTGGTCACATACCTCAGCGCTCTGCTGTGTGTGAGGATATTTTTCGATCGCCTCTGCCGTGGCACTGCGGCGCGATCTACCCGAAGCATCGGTACATATTTCATGAGACGATGGAGAAGAGAGCAAACAAGCATAACACCCATAACACAGTGTCCGGCGGCGGGCAGTTATGGAGGCAGTCAACTGGACGGCGTGGCTTTTTTGCCTCTTAGAGATATGCCTTGTTCGCGCAAGGAAAAAGGGTCACTTGAAGAAGGTCATAAACAATAGGGTTATAATATTCTATAAACAATGCCCAGTTCTGCTGTTCCGAACCCCTAACCTAATTGAAGAATGAAAGATAGTATCTAAGAGTGTCTCCTATATGAAGGAGCACCACCTTCCTTGAGGACGACACGACAATATCTTGCCGCCGTTTCCTATCGAATTACGATACTGTGCCATGTCCTTGTTGGGTAAATTTATGTACTGCTACATAGGCGCCAATTACTTGCTGGCTCCCCATGCTCCAATGAATTGCTTTTTAAGCTGCCAACAACCTATTTTTCGATTGGATTGATGAACAGCAGGCACTAATAAAACGTGTACGTGATTGAAGTGTCTTTGGGAACGAATTTTCCTCACATCACTTCAAATCCATGGGTTCGTTGTTAAACATTGTTTCTGCAATACAAGTATGTATTAGTATGTAAGAGTTTGATGTGGACCAAGCAGCTGAACAAATATTGTCTTGCAGTAAACAAGCGTTGCTCGCAATAAGCCCGGACCTTTTCCTTCACGGGCCATTTCGTTTGTGAATAATCCTGGAACTAGAAACAATCAAAACATGAGCGAGCGATGTCGTTTGAGGTACTACTGTTCAGTCAGTCAATATTGCGTTGTAGCCGTAGGTTTTTATTGCGCTCTTTCATGCGTTGGAATCCCTCTCTGTTTTAGTCTATGGAAGTTATTCATCTCATAGACAACCACTTTAATAACGTAAACGATGCTCCTCATAAAGGAGAATAAATTACTAAACGGGCAGACCAAGCAATGTTTAGCATCTTCGTGCATTGTTAAAGTGTTTATTAAGTTGGCGCACTGCGCTTGTACAAGTCTGTTAGCTAAAGTTTCACTCAACCGTGTCCAGTTTCGCCTCGGTGCAGAAAACACCTGCAGTTGCACGTCATTGCAGGAAAATACTTTCTCGGAAAGCCCCGTGCGATCCCACGGGTCCCATGCTCTGCACTCCACGTCGTGCTTCTTCAAAGACGGAGTTATTCACGGAATGGCTCGTCTTTGATTTCATGGCACCCGTAACACTACCACCTTGCGTCGCTTTACCAGACTAATGGCAAGGAGCGTATCGTGAAAAGGAAAATAAAGTTAAAATATTGGCACGAAAAACATTTCTTGTGCTATGTGGAGTTTCTACCTACTGCCAAATCTCATCGTGTCGTGTGAAAAAACGCTTTTCTTCAAAGCTTCATGTTGTGGCTACGGACGTACGACTGGTTCCTTTTGAAGTGGAGGGAAAATAATCGAACGATCGGTTGTTGTAGATAAATGCGCTATACGATGCAAATCGTTGTGATGTAATTCTCGAAATTCCTTCGATTTCAACTACTCGCCACTCGGGAATGGAATCTTTTTAATAGCTGTAACGTTTACGTCAGGCCTTTGACGCAACAACCGTAACACCGTACACCATTCGATTAGTTCCCGAAAAAGCAAAATTATGTCGAGGGAGTCCCTTAATCACCTTCCCGATAATTGATGACCGACAGCCGAGCACCCAGTAAATAAACAGTCAATCGCTTATGACCCCATACGTTATACGAAATTAGATCGGAACACGTGTTAATGCTGCACTTCCCTTTTCTTCCCTCCCGCCTTTCGCAGGTCACTGCAACTTGCCGCCGATTTTCACTCAGGACATGAACAACCTGGCGCTGTCGGAGCAAACGCCGGTCGGATCGATCGTGTACAAGCTGGAAGGCTACGACCCGGAAGGCGGTAACGTTTCGTTCGGTTTGATCGGCTCGGATAATTTCATCGTTGATCCCATTTCCGGCGACGTCCAGGTGGTCAAGGAGCTCGATCGAGAGGTAAGTGCTGGGTGTGCGGTCAGTTGAGGCCGGAGTGAGACAGTTGCTTTCGGTCGGTTGGACCACAGAAAAAAGATTGACCTCAGCCGTGTGACACCGAAAAGACCGGTCGCCAGGACGCTCGGAAGAAAAATGACAATGACGCCGGCTAGCTAATGGCAAAAGACATAAATCTTGCCCGGGTTTTATTTCGTGCTGCTGTTCTCATACCGGAGCATGTTCTCGATAACCACCGAGGGGCAACGAAGCTGGCAACAGAGTACAGGGTGTTGAGTCCGGTGCCACACACTTCCCTTGATGTTGCAAACATGTGTGAGTCACCGTGTGTGATGTGTTAACAGTAAAAGCAACTGTTGCCATACGGCAGTGGAAGCCACCGAAGAAACTAGGCTCGAAGGACCCATAGACATCTTGGCTTTAAGTCGCTGCTGGGAATCTTTTTACTTGATCCGAAAATGGTTGATAATCATTCAAAGTGGATCTATTTTTGAGGATTATGCACTTTAGCGCATTTAGCTTTGATCCATTATTACATACTTTGTCAAACTCGTCGTAATTCGATGAGACTAATCAGTCAAACCACTAAACGCAACGCTTTGTGGCCAGCAGCCTTTGTGCCATAGCGGAGCTGTTATTTATGCCGGGAAAACCAGCAAGCTTTACGGGACCAGCCAGCTCGATTGCGTACGGGTTCCGGCAGAGTCGTACAAACGGCGACCTTAATGCATGCATGATCTTACTTCCCTCCCAACTAAGAGCAACTAAACCGAGCCACCGAAGGAAGAAGTCAAGAAGTCACGCACAAGACACAGGCTGCTTTCCTGAAGGGCGCTGAGATTGTGCCGGCGGTCGGTTCGGAACAATCGGGAGCAGAGAGCTGGGAATGAAAGGAATCCACCGGCGCATGCTGGCTTTTGTGGCTTTCGAAGGAAAGGGATGTCTAGGTGGAAGGTGGTGGTGAGTAATTTACGATTCAATTGTGCCCTGTTGAGTGGAACGAATCCTTCCGAAGCTCGTCCCTCTTTAGCGCTTTGTTTTGCCGGGGCACACATTATCCTACCCGTGCAAACCCCGAGAACCCACTCCGACTCCTTGGTGTGTTCTCCTTGGTAGGCACTCCAGCAAACAACCCCAAACCCAGGGCCCCTGTCACATCCGAATTGGCCGTAGGTTATTTTATGAATTCAAAATGGTTCATTAATTACGCTTTGGTCTGCTCACCGACACCGACGGCGATGGGAACGCACGGAAAACGTGCCACGTCTCGGAGCTTCCGACCTTGTTGCTGTGGAGACAGGAGGCGATAAGACCTATCAGATTGACAATAAAATGTTATCCTTATAGGAGCCGCAGTATGTCCGGGGTCTTTATCTTTCTTCCGATGGCTCATGGACGTTGAAGCTGCTTTGGAAGCATTCTGACAGACTTGACGCATTCGCCGTGCATTCGTGTCACCTTGGTCTGCCACTAATCTGGAAGTCCTTTCTAGCGAAATGCATGGCATCCCAGACTAACGGCTAATAGTCGTCCCAAAACGGATTAAAAATAACGACAATTGTTCCATATAATTTTCCATCGTCTACATAATTAAGTGTTTGTTTGATTGTATTTGTTAGTTTGTTTTGGACTTTACCGTAAGTGAGAAATATTGACAAAGGCAGACTTTACGATGAGTGCGATGAAATTGCAATTAGACTTGAAGCAGATTGAATAAAGTCTTGAAGTGGACAACAATTATGTTCCTGTTAATGCTTAAAGTTTAATGTCTCACACGTAACCAACACCAACCATCAGTGAAAATCTGCGGTCAATCTACGCTCTTCTGACCGAATGGACAGCAACGGGTAATAAACCAGATCATAAATTATTAGCTCCCAAAATATCCAGCATGATTTTGTTCACCTCAAATGCGATATTAAAATGTCCCATTGAGTGAAGAAGTCGTCGAGGTAGACTGTAAACACGGCTAGGCCTAACAACTTGCAACTAACTATTTGACAGTAACTGCAAACAGCTGCAAGTCGAATGAAGTAACGCATTAAATAAACATCACCGCAAAACTTAATATATGGTTTTCGTAAGACAGCACATTGGAATGAAACGATTTCATGCTCCAAACATGCCAACCTGTTCGAGACAATCCTTAAACATGACTCCGTCGTCCTTACGCCACAGTGTGCTTTTACAATTATTTACACTTTTTATCCAGTCAAAAAACCCGGATCCGGAAAGTTACCGTTCCCGGGAGAAATAAGCGATCCCTTTGCGCCCAACCGACCCGAAAGTCAACAGTGAATGTGAACCAAGCAACGGCCTTCTCGGCCACACTCTCTCTCTCGCTATCTCGGTACACGCAACTTTCGACCCTTTCGAATCACGAAAATTCAATTGTGAGTAAAGTTTTGGGGTTTGATTGAGCCGGAAGGAAGCATAACGGTAGAGGCATCACACTCCAACGGGAGGCGAGTGGCTCGTTCCCTTCGCTTAACACCTTCGCTCGGCTCGGACAAAGCAGCAGTGGCCCATTCAAATACCCTCCAGTTGCCACCAGTCCAGTCGTGCTCGAGAAAAGCTCATCCTCCCACGGGGACATGGGAAGATTTTAGTACAGTGCCAGTGGCACACGCTTGCCTCGGCGCTCGGTTGTGGCGGACAAAACGTCGGCCGGAAGCTTGGGCCACCAAGGGAAAATGAGAAACGGAAGTGCATTTACCAGTTTTGCTTGACGCTTGATCTATATGCTAATTTTCGGCTTCCCGACTGAAACGTTGGGGTCTGTACGTGGTCGGACGATGTAAGGGAAATTCTTAGCAGCGGCGTAGTCAGTGTGGCCCCGGGAAGGGCGGCCGACCTCTTGGGCGGTTGCAAATTAGGGTTCCATTGAAGTGGTTTTTGTACAGTAGGTGGAACTTCACCGGTCGATCGCTTCCGGTTAAAGATTTGGAAACTTTCACACCGTCGGCGAGGCTTTGAGGTCACCAATGGTTAGCCCACCATGGTACGATGCTTGCTTGTGGCAGGGAATACGCGAAAAGCTGAAATATGCGAAGCGCTGCTCGACAAATCATTCCATTTATGGGACACAGCTAGTCAAGCCCCACTCGGCACACTCAATTCGCATAAAATCTTCACTAGGGATAGCGAAAGAATGGATCCGATCCGATCCAACTATCCCCATTAGGCGTGGCCCAACAATTGAAATGCACGTATGGAACTTCCAAAGATTTCCAACGGCTGTTCAGATTTATGGTAATAGTTTATGCCACCAAAAGGGACCCTACGGATTCCGCGAGAAATTCCTTTCTCTGCAGTACAATTTACCACTACCGACAGGACGGGCCTTCCAGGAGAATAGCCTGGCGTCCTCTAGAGATAAGTAAAAAGCACCCTGATTACGGTGCTGCTTACAGAATAACACCTAATTATTCGACCACAAGTAAAAATCAGAACAATCAACGGGGCGATAGGCGAATCTCTTACGCCGCGCAGATAATCCTTCAATCCTGCTGAACAACGATGGGCCACTCCGGAACACACCGGAACCGGCCGCCGGCGCACCACGGCGCAGGAACCGACGTGCCGAATAATTGCCTTACGTTCGCCCTTCGGCCATTCAAGCTTTTTCCAGTCCCTAATGGAGTAAACGTTTTGTTGCGCCTGGTTGTCTGGTACGCCCTTGACGCGAACCCTGCGGCACGTGCAACAATGGCAGCGCGCGGGCTAAAAGCTCCAAAACGGACCCAGCGAAAGCGGATCCGTTTTCCGCCCGGTTATCGAACGTTTTACTTTGTTTCTGCAACCAGCCCTTGATTCGAGCCGCTGAACAACAGCGGCGAGCCCTCTTGGCGCTAATCTCCCCGCGTGAAGTGCATCCCAGACCGCACCACGAGCCGGCCACAGCAGAAAGAAACAACCGTTGGGACCAACGGGGAAACAATAGTGAAATCATGGGCGAAACCCAAGACCCAGGACCAAGTCCCGGGTTTCTCGAAAAACTCCGTGGAATGTGGTCGCGTTTCGGGCGAGAAGCGAAAGAATCTGCCCATTTCCGGCGCACAGCATTCCAGCTCGCGTGCGGGCGGATATGCTCAGAGAGAGCATACATCCCTGGGGGGTAGCTGAGGGGGGACCTCCGCGCGGGTCTAGCATCATCGGTGTGGTTCCATTAGGGATTTTGGGATGGATGTGTGTGCTTTGCTCAGTTTACGAGCTTCGGTAGCATTTCGTCAGAATCGCCGACGGAGAAGCAAAAACGCGTCCGTTTCCGAAACAGACAGCTGCAGTGTGTATATGTGTGTGTTTGTGCCGCTGATCCACGGCCACTTGGTGGAAGGGAATTTCGGAGATACGATGTTCCAGCGCTAATCGGTACTTGAGCACTAAGGTGGAAATGTTGCCAGCATCAACTGCAGGCGTACCGAATAACGGCATCCACTAAGTTGGAATAATAAATTCCCGGAATTGCCGTTTGTTTGATGATTTTGTTTGTTTGTGAAATCTTAATAAGCTGTTCGGGGGCTTGATTAAGGATACTTGCCGTGCCTAATAATGGTAGCGCCAATGTAAACTGAGCCAAGGTTGGAGGGCAGAATTCAAAAATAATAGCTTAAAGCTAGCTATTCGATGAGCGTCTCTACGCGTGTCCTGCAGAGTGTAGATTTGATATATGAAAGCACCAAATCGGAAGCAGGCAGCGGTGTGGTGAACAAACTCCTGTTTACTCACGGGCAGCCAAATCTCCCACAAATGACCTACGGCTAATGTCACTCACAATTGCCAAACAAGCAAAACCAACAGCGTACACATGCAAACAAGCAAACGGTTGGTAAACTAACTTCACGACAGAATGGGAAAAATCTACGGTTTCCCTGGGCGCGAGAGAACCACGAACCTGGTGCCCTCGGAACGCGCCTCGGGTAGAACGAAAACGAGATTTACGTGGTAATTCTTCTTCCACAATCTAGAAAAGGAATGTGCCCGGGCTCCGGCGCAAGGGCCGTGCTCAAGGATTCGAGGATTCCGCCGGAGGATAAGAATCGTTTACAAAGGCAGAGGCCGCGATTCCACCACTACTAAGCACACACACATGGTGGTGGTGGCGGTGGTGGTGGCGGGGTCCCATTCACACACACGAGTGCGCCCACGACGCCATGCGTTGCCTTCGGTGGGGCGAAAGCCACGAGAGCAGACGGAAAAACGAAAAAGCAATAGTTCCTTGGCACGGACGAATTCGATTTGGACTTTCGACAAAAAAGGGATCAATAAATTGGAAAATAAAATTAATATCGACAACTCAACAGCGCGCCCCGGCTAAGGGGTCCCGCCTCGCCGGGTTCTAAGTCGATGCTGGAACACTTGTATGTGTCGGGACGGGAATCCACTCGGAGTGCTCGGCACCGGTGCCCCAACATGTGTAGTATGGGTTGATCCTGCTTCACACTCCGAACCGAACCGATCCCCCTTTGCGGACGACCGCTTTTTCGGGGCGGAAACGAAGTCGAAAAGTATCTCCATTTTTTAACGCTCTGCCTCCTCCGCTCCGGCAGCCGGCAGATTCTTCTTGTCATGTCCTATCTTGGCGCGGTCCTTCGCGTCGTTCGGTCGTAGCTTTCCGGGCCGTGTGCCCACTTCAGCGTGACGCGCACCGTTTGGCGTTCCATTGATATGATGTAAGTTTATAAAATTGATTAAATGGCCCAAGCGTCTGTTTGCCGGAATGGTTTGACGCCGTAATTGACTAGAGAGCGAAGCCCGGAGCACCGAAGCAGGAATCGGTTGGAGGCTGCCACTGTTCTTAGGCCACAGTGCTGATTCACGCTACGCTTTTTCTGGCGAACGGAACGGCATTCTATTTTCACCCTAAATCTAATCGAGTGATCGAGACTGAGCAGCACAATTAAGTTATGTTCCGCCGGCCAAAGCATGACAGCCAGCTTAGGCTCTCCGAATGTCCAGTGCGATGTTTGTGTTGGCGTTCAAGCATGACAGCGCCGGAACACACGAATCGATTCCATCTCACTCCCGAGATTAGGTTTCGAAAACTTTGCCAATGGTTACCGAAAATAAAAATTTCAGCACTAAATTCGATCACTCCTTCACAATGGCAATGTGCGTCGACGCGAGGAGCAGCTTCAGTCACACACGGGGTCAGATAAATGTACAGTTCAAAGTTAAAAATTCCTAGTTCAAGTACGCTAGAAACCCTCTTTTGCTTCAGTGCTGCAGTTTGATGAGCTGCCATGGTTCCGTGCGTGGCTTATTGAAAGAGTTCCTTTTTTCCCTTTTCCATGTTTTATGTTGGGCCGGGTGAGTAAAAACCAACTTTCCACCAAAGTTAACACTCACCAAAGTCCGGCAAAAACGGCCAGCCCGATTCTCGTGTGCTGGCTAAAAAAGAATTCCACTGCACTTTGGTAACGCACCCAGCAAACCGGTGGACCGATACGTGATGCGTGTGCATCTGCTGGGGTCTTGTGTACCAGGAGCTTGCGCGAGTTGCAAACGCATTTTTTTATGTTGCCGTGCAATCCAATTCCCTTTGCAGTGAATGTGAATAATAAAAGCAATACGACCCACCTTGCCGGTCAGGCTGAGGTCGTCGATTTTTTCGTTCCGCTGCGTGTCAGACGTGATGCTTCTTGACCGATGACACCGGACGGCTAACGATGGCGGTTATGCTGCGAAATAATAATACGTTTCGTTTTTATTTTCATTGCTGCGTGCTCTCCGCTCGATTCAATATTCAATTCGGTGCTTCGCGTCTGATCGGATCAAAGTCCGCACTTGACACAACAAACAACGGCTCTAATGAAAACAAGGAACAACGCCGTCACCTGCCGCCATTTTCGCCGGGCATTATGAATAAAATCGTCGTTCCAGGTAATCGCAAGCCCACGCAAGGACGCCATCCATCAACCGTTGATGCCATCGGGCTCATCACGGTTGATGCACACAACACCGGTTGCCCACGTATGTGACACGGGCACGGTCTCGGGCCGGCCGGGCGTCGTCCTCTCGAAATAGGATCATAGATAGAGCATGGGGAAAATCTTTATCGAAAATACACATTCAGCACAAACAGAATTATTCATTCTGTTTGGATCTTCCGTTCTGTTCCGTTGGGGGGCCTGGAAAAAAATGTTTATTTCATTTTCGTTTTTATTGTCATTTGTCGTCGTTTCGGCCGCATCGGCCCGGGGTCCGATTATGCGAATGCTATTTATTCCTGACCGGGGTTTGTTGATTTTTCCCATCGTCCCCAACCCAGGGCCCGTTGCCACCACCAAGACCAGTCGGAAACTGCGACCGGAGCCGTGTTTTATTATATACTTTCCCTCCGGTTCAATCGCGTTCATATTCCAGCATAAAAGTCAGCATAAATAAACACTAATGCGAAAAACATCACATCAAACGGAAATAAAAACAATATCCGTGTGGCACAAACAAAAAACAACAAACGATGTCCGAATGGGCAAACACCTCGCGAGCAATGCCTGTGGCTGTGTTCCGTTTGGCCACAAAGCGTCGGTTGGGAGTGAAAGTTAAACCAGAAAAATTCACTCCTTAAAAGTAACGGTGGAAGAACTTTTTTTTGCGAAAGATAAATGAATCAGCCAAACTGAGCTCTGGCTAAGAAGCAACCGAGTTGGGGATCTGGGAGATCGTTTCCGTTGCCGATGTTCTCATTACAAATTTTGTTTCGCCTTCTTTTTCCAGACCCAGGACACGCTATCGTTTTCCGTGTCCATCCGCGACCGCGTCAGCCCATCGGGCATTGAGACGGAAAATGACAACATTGTCAACGTGCCGATCACCATCATCGTGCTCGATGAGAACGATAATCCGCCGGAATTCCAGAACGTAAGTAGTGGTGCGAAAGGACGAAGCTTTATTTGAGTGAAACTTAGCTTGAATGTTTCTACTGACTTGACACCCTATTGTATCGATAAATAGGGATATAACATTTCGCGTCATGTGATAATAATTTGTTTACAGCTATTTATGGTAAGGCTCTTGTAATAGGGCTGAGAACAACAATGAGCTTTTTTTCATCCAAACATCACACGGTTAGGGTGTTGCAATCAATGTGCTTTTAATGCGTTCCACAACTGATTAATACTCTTATGAGCGTGTAACGTTGACGCGATAATATTGTGCGTTCCTGTAACGGGCAGGTAATCGGATTTATCACTTTGGTAAACTATCCAAAGTACAACCCACAACAACGGCAGCAACGCTAATGGCATGCAACAACCGTCGGTTACATAATTATGTAACAATTAATAGTACAGCGCTGAGCGGAACAACGCTGGAGGGGACTTTTTTTGCGTCGGCATAACTTTGAAAGTAACATTAAAAATAAGCCAACAGATTCCCTCGACAATTTGACCAGAGTTCAACGGAAGAGTGGTTACCCGTGTACCCGTGCTCCTTGGGGCTGCTCACCGCGTACTCGGCTCGGTCGGAATGTAGCATTCCGTTGGTGAAGTAAGGACATTTTTTGTTTTTGTTTTTCTTTACACCCTGTGCGCCCACTGTTCGCATTTCATCATCGTAACTTTCGCACTATTTCCGGTCCGGGCAGAGGAAAATTCAGTTTCCCATAAGCTTGCGTCCTACGCCCGGACGGGGAAACTTACTACGTGCAGTACGGCACGAAGTACCAACGGGTCAGGAGCAATGAACCCCCGGCCCAGCCCAGCGGGACGACATTGTCCTAATGCCACACGTCCACAGTCTCGCACCGAGGATCGCCGGTGACGATACCAACTGTGACGGTGAACTCATTCAAGTGAAATTAGTTTCGTGTTGCAGTAATAAATAGGAAAAGTTTCCCATTTTAAACAATTTCAATAAACTCCCCCAACGATCCGGAGGATATTTTTTGCCTTCTTCATCATCGTCCCTTCCTTGCTGTCCGTGTTGTTGGTTTTGCGTTCGGTTTCGGTTTGGTTTCCTTTAAGGCGCTTCTGTCTCCGTTCCTGGGCCACAGCGAACGGTCGAACACCATAGCGCTGTTGGCGGAGAACGGAAGGCCCCCGTGGAATGATTAATCTCTTTTTGTCGTCAGTCTTCCTGCCGGCCGGGTGAAAAGAAATCGACCTACCGGACCCGGTTCGTAACCCGCTCTGGTATTTCAAACTAATTTAAACTTTGGAATGCAAACATTTCACACCACACCGGGGTTCGATCGGACACATCCCGGGCGTACTTGGAGTGCCGCGCATGGTTGTGGTTTTGGGCGGACATTGGTCGAAGGATCGAAATGGGGACCGTAATGAAGGTCAGCAATTAAGCAGTATGGGGCGGATTAAATTGTAATTTCAACGAGAGAGAGAAGGTTCTGTTCTAATCGATTTGATCTGTATTTCATGTTTTCACTTTCGGTTCTCATTACACAGGTGCCGTACGAAACGGAAGTACTGGAGAACGCCTCTCCAGGAACCACCATTTTCGATGGCATTCTGGTGACGGACCGGGACACGGTCGGAGAGAACCTGGACGTGTCGTGCATCCCGCAGCGTCAGAATCCGGACGCTTGCGAGAAGTTCTCGGTGGAGGTGACGGAAAGCCAGCAGGACCGGCTGACGGCCGCCGTTGTGCTGAAAGAGAAGCTTGACTACAACGACCGCATGATCTATCAGATTCTGCTCGATGCCAGCGACGGGCTGTATAACGCTTCGGCCGGGCTGGAGATCCACGTGCGTGACGTGCAGAACTCACCACCAGTGTTCCAGGGATCGCTCGCTGCCGTTATTAACGAGGACAGTCCAATCGGCACGCTCGTGATGGTTATCCAGGCAAGGGACGGCGATCGGGGACAGCCGCGTAAGATCGTGTACGAGCTTGTGACGAGTAAGTCAAACATCAGCCCACATGGGGTGGTTTATCTTCGGCAACTATTTATTTTATCCGTCCTTTCGCAGATCCGATGGACTACTTCTTGCTGGATAAACACACCGGCGAGCTGCGGACGGCGAAACCACTCGACAAGGAAGCCCTACCGGATGACACCGGCCTGATCATACTGACCGTGAAGGCACGCGAGGTCGTCGACGGTGTGCCGGGCAATGACAATCTTACCGTGGCGACGACGCAAGCCTCGATAACGATCCGCGACGTAAACGACTCACCACCAATGTTCAACAAGACCGAGTATTTTGTGTCGCTGTCCGAAAACACGGCACCTGGAACGCCACTGCCGCTGGAGATCAGCGTCCGCGATCCGGATGTGGGCGAGAATGCGGAGTTTTCGTTGCGACTGAACGACGTCTCGAACGTGTTTGATGTGGAGCCGAAGCTGGTGACGGGTTCGTCACAGATTAGCATACGCGTGGCCAACGGAACACTCGACTACGAGAACCCCAATCAGCGCAAGTTCATCGTGCTGCTGGTCGCGGAGGAAACAAAAACCAATCCCCGGCTGTCGTCGACCGCCACGCTGACGGTGTCGATCACGGACGCGAACGACAATCGGCCCGTGTTCGAGCAGGACTCCTACTCCACCGCCGTATCGGAGACCGCACACGCCGGGCAGCTGATAACGACGATCACGGCGAAGGATCTCGATTCGGGCCCGTTCGGCGATCAAGGCATTCGGTACTCACTGTCCGGTACCGGGTCGGAACTGTTCCAGGTGGACGCGATAACGGGTGCCATTTCCGTTGCCGACTGTCCTGCGATGACCGGCGGTCAGCATCATCCAGTCGGGACGGTCCGGAGACGACGCCAAATACCGACGCTTTCCGAGCTGCAGCACGAGTATGGGGCCGACCGGAACCACCTGAACGCGTCGGCCCGGGGCGGCGTCGAGTATATGACGTACCGGATTGTCAACAGTGGTGAATCAAACGAGTACCACGACGTAAACGTGATAGCGCCACCGACAATTTCGAGTCTGTTCGATGGGCCCGAAACGACCGCACCACCCGAGCCGGAAGAGTATAGCATACCGACGACGGCGCGCATCGAACCGCCACTGCAGACGAACGACATCCACTACCCGCAGCCACTGGCTGGCCCGGGGAGGGCACCCTGTCTCGACTACGAAACGCAATCGGTGTACTACCTTTCGTACCGGGCGACCGATGACGACGGTCGGGGCCAAACGTCGGTCGTGTCGGTGCGGATCAGTTTGCTCGATGCCAACGATTCGCCGCCGGTCTGCGAAAGTCCACTCTACCGCGCCTCGGTGGACGAGGGGGCCACCGTGTTCGAGCCTCCGCTCATCATTAAGGCCCGGGATCCGGATGTCGTTTCCGAAATCAACTACCGGTAAGTAGACTTGCGGGAGACCCGCCGGATCCGCCGGTCTGCTTTGGAATCGATTATTCCGCTTCAGTTCGCCCTTTCGATCGATGTCTAGCTCACGACCCTTTTTCACTCTATCTCTTTCTCTCGCGTCCCAGCATCATCGGTAACGAGGCCGTCACCCGGCATTTCGAAATCGATAGACGCACCGGTCAACTGACAATATCGAAATCGGTCGCCCTCGATGTCAACCATCTGAAGTCGGAAAATGTGTTCTTCGGCGTCGAGGTAAGCCAGCGGCCCGCCGCCACCCCAGGGGCACACCGCAGTCCCGACAGTATCATTACTTTAACTAATTAGAAATTCCTCTTGATTAACATTTTCCTCATGCTTGTTTTAACACAACTCTCGGGCCCGGGCCCGTGTGCAATCGCACTAAGGCGCGCCCGGTGTTCATGTCAGTTGCTGGGAAATTTTCGATTATACTCCTCTCCACCGGCACCGAGCAAACGAAGAATGTTCGTCCGTGTCCCGTACATGCCAGTTAATCTCACTTCGTTATCCCCCTATCTCCAGGCTACCGATGGGCTCTACACGACGTTGTGCAACGTGAACATCACCATCCGGGACGTTAATAACCATGCACCGCAGTTTGCCCGGGAAAACTATCTCACCTCGATCGAAGAGAACTTTCCGATTGGTAAGTTAGGTTCTCGCGCCGACCTGCAGGTGGCCTGTGGAAGGTGCAGACGATGACGTCCTGACGAGGAGCGCATAATGGGTGTCGACGATGATGAAACAAAGTTAGACCCGGCCGCCTGTCTTGTATAATAACTCAAACGGCCCCCTATTCCTGCGGCGCGGCGTCTTCTGTTTGTGTTGTTGCAAACTAGCCGGCAAAGTTGTAGAGTCGAATCGATCCTAATGGCACCGCACCGCCCAGTTCCACCGCGCTGTGGAGGACGAGAGAAGGAACGGAAACGAGCCTCACTGAAGAGGCGACGTTCGAAGCAATTTGATCCTAACTCAAACAGTTCAATCCACTTGAGACGCCGTCCTCGGGAGAGGGTGATGTCTTTGAAGACTAGTGAAGTTGACGAAGTGAAATTGTGCCGATTATGAAAGCGATGGAATGAAAATTGAAAATTTAACGTCAACCTCGAAGGGTTCACTACACCACTACTTGAACCTCGATGGTCGCATGGTCGAAAAAGTGGTCGTTATTGATGTTTACAATGAGCCACGTGATACTGACAAATAGGTTAAATTGGAAATTGAGACGAGAGGCAATATCAAACTATCGAACTCATCACACAGCGTTATTAGTGGCCATGGCCAAGCAACAGTAGATTTTCAATTGGCTCTAACTTGAAGAATTTACTATTTAAGGCATCAGTTGTATCGCAATGGCACGTATCGTTCATTTTCGCTATCCTTTTTACGTTACAGGTACAAACGTGGAACGCTTACAAGCTATCGATTTGGACACCGGAATCAATGCGGAGATCAGGTAAATTTGAAATTTAGCTTACACTATCATTTGACGCACAGCATCCTGACCGCAACATCGATCTACGGACTCGCACGGGTGGTTATGGGAAACTTCGGCGTTCGATATGTAACCGATGCGAATTGTCCAATGCTCGGAGGCAACGAAAGTATTTTTTGTGCTGCAATAACTTGCTTATGGTCTCAAGTTTCCCGTATTTTCATACCTTACCGAGAGAGACAGAGAGAGAGCTCACAGCGCCACGACGGAGCCCCGGGCTCATCGTTCGAGATTGCGGGAAAAATCGTTCGATCAGGAACGGAAGCCTTGCTAGCCAACCTTGGGGGCTTCTCGACCTCGAGCGTGGTCGTCCTGGAAATGAGAATATATGACCTAAACCTTTCCTTGTTTCACCTTTATTTATTCATCCCACGCCCGGCTAACTGCGCCACCTCCACCACCGGTGGGTTCGATATTCGCTTTTCAATTTCAACCAAGCCCCCGTCCCGTGACCTGACCTTTTCATCCGCCGCTTCTCCGCACATGCTTGTAAAATGGATTTAATGTCCATTTTATTTGCCGGTGTTGCTGTATTTTACCCGGTACCGCTCCGCAACGCATCGACAGCATCGAGCAAAATAACGACAATCTCAACGAAGACGACAACCGTGATGATTATGGTGGTTGTTTCGGTGTTGAGAATGACGATGATGTTTATGGGAAAAGAATTATTGAGAATCAAGAATATAAGCGGCTAAAGTACGAAAACTTATTCGAATGGTTCGACGTAGTGTATCAATTTCTACGTTTGCATTACGGCCCGCAAAGCTTCGCTCCCCTTGGCAGCATTAATGTAACTTTTCTGATTAATGTTAAATTCAATATTACGGCCACGGGCAAGGTTCGATTATTCTGCGAATGGCCGTTGTGGCATTGAAATAAACATCTGTACACGCCACGGGTTACCGCACAGCAGCTCGCAACATACTACACGCAGCTGCAGTTTCGGGCGAACGGAACGACAGCAACATGTTGGTTTGGCAAATTGCTAAATGGTCCACTTTCCGTCCCGGATGCTGGATGCCGGTCGCGGTTCGGTGCGGTTGGGCATCGATTTTGTTGCTCGAGTTCTTGTGAAACCAATACCGAATATGAGCGGGGCCGCCCGGCAGGCAGGCAGACAGGCCGGTTCCATAAAAAATCTCTTCCCACCCCGATGGTATTACACGAGATATTGTGTGTCAGGCGATGCGCCGTGCGCGGCCTCGGCAAAGGGTAGCCGTACAAGGTTTTCGAGCCGAAAATCGGAAACAGCGAACTGGGCCAAAAAAACGAGCCCGGCAGGGCTTGTGGGCTCAACATAATTGAGTGGGACAATCAACTGCGAGCGAGGAGTGGTCGAAGGACGGGTCGCGCAAGGTCTGGGCCCCCGTGTTTGCACGGAAGCCATCCGCCCAGCTCCGGTGGCTGCTGCTCCGACCTGGGTGGTGATGGTGTACTCGCATAAATTACGTTAAAATTTAATCAAATTCTTGTTTAGATTTACGAGAAACGGAACGGATTGAACGGTTGTGCGCGGGTTGTTCGCCGGCGGTGGCCCACCGGCCGTGGGAAGGAAGGAAATTTTCGAGCTTGCTCGAAACCTTGCACCAGTGATGGATGCTTCGGAGGTATGAAATTACCGGGTTAAATAGGATTAAGGGTCAGCCAGGGGCTGCTGCTGCTGCTGGCACACGACGACGTACCCTAGGCGCTCGACGCGCCACCGCCACTGTTCTGGGTCACCAACGAACTTTGGCCATTCTGACGACTCAAATGCTTTTCCTGCACTTCGAAGCACCCACTTTACCGGACACGAAGCAGAACACAGGAGTTTGTGCTCGTAGCCATGATGACCGGAAGGTAAATGACGAGAAATTTTACGACAGTTTTGTCAACGACACGCGCTGAACTCAATTTAGATTGACGGGCGTTGATTGGGTTGAAAATTTTTCATTCACTCATTTATTGGTTCGTGAAAAACAAATTAGGGCCATAAAATTTTGGCCCCCCAGTTCGCATAAAAAGGGTCAACGCGGGTGAATTACACGCGAATGGATATTGCGCAACCTGCAAATGGGCTGACGGTGGTGGTGCAGCTGTGGAATAAGAATAGCCAGCAGCGGGCCGCGAGCAACCTTAATTAGAGGTTCTTTCCAGCTTCCGGCACACCACACCGGTAGTGCCGGGGGCGTGATGGAGGCGCAATGTCTTGGTGAATTTCAATTAGCCCACGGCAGCAACCGGTAATTAAATATGCAAAAGATTTCGGGCGGAGGCCACCGACCATCGACGACGTGGGTTCTACAACTTTTCTGCAAATCTGCAAATAGCCTAATTTCATTTGCTAATGCAATCGAGGTGGTATCGTTTTGCTAGTCCCGGCCGGCGGAGATTTGCTGGCCCAAACCACCAAGCGCACCAGTTTGTAAGTGGATCGCGCATCGGGTTTTTTTTTTCTAACCTGAGCAATGTAACACTGTAAACGATAAGATATTCACAACTACTTCACATCATAACTCTACCTGTTTTTGTTGTAGATATCGCATCCAGCAGGGCAGCTTCGATGACTTTAGCATCGACAATAGAACGGGCATTGTGCTGATCGCGCGTAAGCTGGACTACGATCGGCGCAATACGTACCAGATGGAGATTGTTGCCGCGGATCTGGGAACACCGAGTCTCTCCGGGACGACCATGTTGACGGTCAGCATCATCAACAGCAACGACAAGGCACCGTACTTCACGCCGACAACGCAGCGGGCCGAAGTAAGCGAAGACGCAACGATCGGAACCCTCGTCCATACGCTGGTGGCCGTCGATCCGGACGTGGCGTCAAGCGAATCTCTGGACTATGCTGCGACCGAACCGATCACGGCGGTCGACAAGAACGGCAAGGAGGTGGGCGAAATGGAGGACTTCAAGGACATGTTCATGATCGACCGGTCCGGGAAGGTTTTCGTTAATCGACGACTGCAACGTGACCGTTTCGCGGTAAGCCGATACTGTCGGGACAAAGTCCGAGCAAGACGGTGTGAACTAATCGTCCCAATTTTTTTTTGTGTGTCTTCCGAAAAACTCAGGTTATACGCGTAACCGTGCTCGTTACCGACACTACTGCGCCATCGATCCAGCAAGGCGCGGGGCTGCTGATTATTACGATTACTGACGTTAATGAAGAGCCGCCGGTAAGTGTGTGACCCCGTTTTCGCTATAAGCCAGCCCACCCCATCACACTGAGAATGTGTATTTAAGACATTAAAGTAAATCTCCAACCACTTTGCCGTAGCGCGAACATAACGCAAGCTCTTGCGCACGTGACCCGCTGCCGCGATAGTACGCCCGCATACATCCCGTGTAGAGTTCAGTGTTCCCGGCCGGAAAACTTTGCACTTTAGAGAGCTTGAGTTCAGTTCGGAAGCATCGGGATTGGGGATCCATTTGCGTGGTGAATCTATTTCTCCGGGAAACAGCCCGAGCGAACGCGTTGCAGAACGGCAAAATGATGCGGGCGATGATGAAGTGTATGAATGATCGGTGTTCGGCTCTGTGCACCCAATCCCCGTACTCACTACGGCCATCGTACGCCGCAGTCGGTGCTGCGGACATAGCAATGCTCGCATCGGCGATGATTTCGTCCTAAGCAGTGCACGAAGATCCATGCACTAAAACAGCACTCAGATTCCATGGAACCCGACGGCTGCTGTGTGCCCGGCACACTAAGTGCGTTCCCATTTCGCATGCCGTGCGCACAATTTTCACACTCGATTGGCGCAGAACCTGCTGCCCCGATAAGGCCCCCCCGACGAGGCTCCGATTTTATTCAAATGCCTTAGATGAAAGCTAACGCTCGGAAGGGCCCTCTCCGTTGGCTTCCGGAAAAAAGGGGGGAATTAATAAAACGGGAAACGAATATCATTCGCACGGTTTAAGCTCACAGCATCAGCCTGAAAATGGACAGCCCGGCTCTGTATAATCACACACTGTGGGTGAGTTTTTGCTTCTCGCCTTCATCTGCAGCGCAGAGTTCAAAGCTTCGAGCTCCGATGCACCACCCGATGCCACCCGATCAATATGTTGGTCGGGCTGCGCTATAATGCAGCAAGCGCCGTCAAACGGCCCGCACTAAGCCAGAACGGAGCGGTTATTCACGCTGTGCGCCACTTCAGCAACCCCACCGATCCGGAGTAAAAATAACGAGCAAAGAGCGCGGAAATCAAAATGCCTGGAAAATTATTGAGAAAATATGCGAAACCCGTCCGCTTTTCCGTACGCGCCGCCAGGCGCCCTCAATTATGGCTCGAAACGAGCGAAACAATAAAACATCATACCGACTTCCGCCGCCAGCATCATGCAACGCACGTTTATTTATTCTTCTCGCGCGCTCCGTGCAGCGTTGAGGATCCACCGTATTCCGCATACTTTTGACGGAACCGACACAAGCTTCAAGAGCTTCGTTACGCTTAAAATCAATGCACCGCAAATGCATTCCTAAAATTAAATTGATATCGATACGGTGCCGTGGTGTAGTTTGAATCTTTGAGCGGTTTTCATAAATAAAACATTTATAACACCACCATAAAGCGACCTTACATTCTGATCACCTGATCGCTTTCTGGTGTTTTTATGCAACATAAATTATGATTCAGTTCTGTTGCTCTGACCTTTTCGTTAATGTAAAATCTAGGCGTGAAGGAACCACATCAACCGTACGCACCAACGGCTTGCTGGCTGGCTGTCTGGCACTTTAACGGGTCCGCTTTTACAACAAGTGGCTTTAAGTGGCTTTCCAAGATCTTGGTTTTGAGGCTACACGAAATTGCGTTTTTATGCACCAAAATGCTGCTCCATCCAGAGAATGTGCACCGGGAAACATCTTAAACAGAGCTCAATGAACCTCTTAAGGACTCTCTGGCTCGGGGTCCTCGGTTCACGTTGCTACACTACTTTTTTCCCGGCGGAAACTTCTCGTTGGCCACCAGCGCTACGCAAAGTCAGCGCGTGAAAAGTAGGGCCGCTCCACATAATGAAGCAATTTATTCCCGGTGCAATGGTTTACGTTCGTTCCCCGGCATTCCGACACCAACCCCGTGCCGTGCCGGGCCATCATTTTTCATCTAGCGCAGCTCGCTCGAAGATCAGGGTGGCAACGTGAGCCGAGCTGAAATTTAACCTTCTCCACCGTCATCCCAGGACCTATGGCGTTTTTCCCGCTGCGTCGTCGGCCACACGCAACCCGCCAACCGACCGACGAAATGGTGTTTCGCCGGGTGAGGTGAGAATGATGGACTTTTCTCAGCCACGGATTTGCCCGACTCGAGCGGATTATGAGAAAATATCTCGACGCTTTCGCAACGGCACAAGCCCCCTCCCCGGCCCAACGCCTGCCAACCGCAAGCCATGGGGGCCGTTCGGCCGGTCCTCCAGGGTCCCGTCGCTGGTAAAAGGTGGCTATTAATACGCTGTGTTCCGCAGAGTGTCCGGTTGAGATCGGATCCCGGGTGGTCGCCCGGATGGCACCGTTTACTTTCCTGTTTCTGCTTATTTTATTTTTGTCGCAGCTTCTTCCGCTCGGCATTTTGTTCTTTTTTGTTTTAGTACCATCGCCATCCGTGTCCCGGACGCGTTTGCATTATGTTGGCGCGTTGGTTGGCTGTTGGCGAAAGAAAATCTATCTCACGAAATGAGAAAACGTCAACGGGCCGAGGGGCCACCGGGAGTGAACCCATTAGGGCAGAACGTGATATAGTAGCCGCACGCCCGCATCCAGCGCAAGGACACGCTCCGCGCAGCGGTGCAATTCGATGATGGCACCCGGGCTCTGGAGTCAGATAGTCGGCACTCCGTGCTGCACTCCGCGCTATCGCTGCTACGTGGCCGGCTACGTGGCCTCCTTCGCCCCTCCACCCCGGCCGACCGGGTTGCACGCTTCAGCGGGCGTGTTCTTCATTTTTAAGCGTCGCATCCGCGGGAGCGGCAGAAGAAAAACTTAACCAATGACACCGGAGCAGCGCCCCTAAGTGACTCTCGAGCTCGGTGCTCGGAGCTCTCACCGGGATTACTTTACTCCACTTCCGTTAATTACTGTTCCGGTTAGAGGTTAGCGACAGGAGTGACTGGGTTGCGCCAGGAAGCGGTTACGAGGGTGCACCAGCCGGGGTTCACTATCTCCGCATCGTGCACAGCACGGTGCATCCGCAAATCCGGGGGATAAGAGTCGCGAACCGGCACCGCGAACGTCTTCCGCGAACGAGCACACGGCTGAATCTTGGACGACACACAAGTGCCACGAGGTGAAGCATCGCTCTCTCGGTCTCATTATGAAGCACGCGCCAAAGCAGAGCTGTCACGGCCAGCCGTAATCCCCTGGCACGCCATCCGACGGCGGTGTTAATATGTTGAAAAGCCAGCCCGGGCTGGGATTAACCAGCGCTTGGCGGTCGGTGCCAGGGTCTCTGTGGGGGGAACCCACTGACGGTGAGATGGTTGAACTGTCCCCCTCCGTGTGGGTCCTTCCATACCGGAAGTAGCCGGGGTCCGATGCAACGAGATAGAGCACACTGCACGCTCCAGCTGGCTTCGGCTTCGACGCTAGCGGAACTCAGAAATGTGCTTTCAGCCATGCCGACATTCAAGAAGAGACGCTACACTATGTCTAATCCTGAGCCTGAGTTTATTGCAATCTCGTTTCCAGTAGGACCAGGCACACAGCAGCAGTGTGGCAGCTTAAAGCTAAGCGTGAACCAATCAGTTCCTTAATTTTTCCTCTGCGCCGCACGTACCAAATCCTTCATGGCCTTCCCTTAGATGTGGGCGCTGCGGTCCATCTACACATCGGCAACGAAAAGCAATTCTTCTTCGATGTGTTGAAACAATCGAGCCCCCGACCGATGGGGCCCACGTTGGGGTTCGTTTTTTATTTAATTAATTCAAACATTCGTAATCTCCCGGGAAGAGCTCACATTGCAGCCTTGCTGTGCTGAGAGGAGCTCTGACGAGGGACCGTGCCGGGGAGCGACCGTATACCTCTTGAGTAAAACACTACAGATCCGGGCCATCCCATGTGACCGGCTGCGAATGAATAATGTGCGAAGAACCGGTTTTGTGGCTGCCGGCTGCCCAGCCCAGCGATTTCGATATCCATCCCGGAAGGAGGGCAGCTTCCGGAAAGGATACACAGCATCAGCTGTCCCCCGGCCGATGGAGGGGGAGACACCCGGCCCGGCAGACCCGCACTCGCTTCTCATGCATGGTCGGAACAAAAGCTATGCGCCGAGGGCATTTTAATTATAATACGATTATGGGCTTTACCATTGGTGAGCCCTTTGGGTTTACGTTTTCCCGTAGCCGGGCGCGGCCCCAGTGTGAGAAAATGGGCGGCATACACGCCGAAATGGAAGTCGGTTTGGGAAAATTTTAATCGATCCAACCGGCCAACCATGCCCGGACCATGCCGCAGTCAGAGGGCGCCAGTGTCTTCCCTTCAGTGCCGGAGTCGATAGTGAATAATTAATTTTCTGATTCAGAATCCCTCGCACGGCCACCAGCCGTTCCTACGCCGATCCTAATGGTTCGCTTTCCCTCCGTGCCCATTTGGCTCCTAATGGAACATTGGTGGCCCCGAATAGTGTTCGAAGCCGTACCCACATCACCCGCATGCGATGAAAGCCGTTTTTAGTGTCTTGTCCTTAAATCGAGGGATCGAGCCGTCGAGTTGCTGTGATAAATTTTAACAATCCACTTCCCGGGAACAACCCGACCAACCCGACACGGCCACACATCGTGCCCTCGTGTCGACGTGGGCCCATTAAAACATCGCATTAATAATTATAGAATCATCCCGGGGCCGGGCGCGTTTCACAGCTAATCCATTTGGAATTAGCAGTGTTAAAAGGCTAAAGTACACGCCTCAAATCATTCGTGGCGCGGTTTGGTGCGGGGGTGTTTCGGTTCGGGTGGCGGTTGTCGGAGTCTCCATTGGCACACGCCAGACAGCGGCAGATAATTTCGAGCACCATCCAACCAGCCAGCCAGCGAAGGCTCTCGAGGGAGCTGAATGGCCATCTCGGTGGCATAAATGATGAGCCGAGCATTACTGCTGCCGCGCACTCTGACGGCGGGCCCGGTGCGAGCATGATTTAGTAAATTTTTGCCTTCTTGGCTGCGGGTCGCAAGTAGTGCTGCAGGTCTCGCCCGAATGCCAGGGCAGCGGAACGACGGGCCGCACCGCACCGCATTGTGCTTTAACGTGCCAAAGTTTGGGCCGAAACAAGCCGGAGCCTGTCGGTATAAGTGAGTTAATATATTTCACGGAACGTGCGTACCGAACGGCGGCGGCACACACAAACACGCTCCACAGGCACACGCAGGCTATATCGTTTGCATAAATGATAAGGCAATTATCAGTGCTTAACGGCGTATAGTGCAGAGAGTGAAGTCCCAAACACCGTTCCGTGACAGCGTTCGAGCGTTCGAGAAACGGCATACGGCCGGCTTCTGGAAGTTTGACTTCCGGCGCACCACGGAACCACTGTACCGTTGCATGTGTTTTATTGTTCAGTCGAACGTACCGACCGGCGAACCGGGATTGCGAAACTATAATGAGCTTCCAGCTCTCGCCAGGACGAGCCCCAGTTGCCGATGGATCGTTTCGAAAGTGAGCGAATGGCGGGGCTAATTAAAGCACGACGTCGCCATCTCGGTGCCGGTGGCTCCGAGCCCCGCTGGCTGTTAGGCGACTACTACGCACTACGCGTCTCCTGCAATGTTGGCGTAAAACGCGTAAACTTTTCTCTCCGACAACTGGCGCTGAACCAGTGCTGAAAAACGGTTGTCCTTTTCGTTCGATCAGTCACCCGCCTACCGAAATGTGGAGAATTTATGAGGTTTTTCAGTAGGAATAGCTTCTCGGTGCTTAATAAAGGCTGGCGTTGGCTGGTTCTTAACTGCCTTCATTTCTTTTGCGTATCTCTACCTGTCAGCTCACATCCATTTATTCGAGCATACGAAGTGTGTTCAAAAAACAGTGACAATTTTCAATTTACGAGGGCTACGTAAATTCGATTTTCGTTTTTGTTTGTGGCGTTAGGTTGCTATACATGTCAGTGACTTTTGTTGAAAATTTCTACCCTTTTGAACTCTCAGTTAATTTTTAACAGCTGTTTTGATTGGACAAAATTTAACTCATCGTCGATTTTTGTCTACTCAAGAAATAGTTTACCACGAAGTGGTAATTTCTGCAGAATGCGGTAGCTTTGGCATCACTAGAGGGATGTTTTGGCCGCAAATTTGCGCTGAGAAAACATTGTGTGAGCAGGGGCGCGAAAGCCAATTTTAGTTTTCAAAAAATCCAGGCGTTTTTGGCGGATTGTTTCTCGCGAATCGCATATAACTTGCAGATGATATTCCTAGTTGACCGATCTATCTTGTGGCAAGAACTCATGATGCACCATGCCCCTGCAATCGAAGCAAACTGTAAGCAAAACTGTTCACATTCGACCAAACTTGTCACTCCACTTGTTCACATCTTCTTGGCCCTCTAAAAACATTATGCACCACCGATAAACGCTGCTTTGAGTTTTGATAGCTTCACCATAAGCCATTTGATTTGAAATATTCTTTGCCATCCAGTTTTTGGAGTAGATAAAAATTTGAAGAGCTGTCAAAAAATGACTGATTACTCAAAGTGGCCGAGCTTTTCACCATAAACGAGTGACATGAGTGGCAATATAACGTCACAATCGAAAATCGAATGTACGTAGCCCGCGTAAATACAAAATTGTCACTACTCTTTGAACACACCTTGTATGTCAAGTGGCACTAATGCCTTTAAATGCACCATGCGTCTCCATCGATCTTCCTGCTTTCAGTTTGTCCACCGAGGCATTGCCAATCAATGGCTAGGCCAATACCTTTGTGTGGTGCTTTGTGGGAAAAAAACAATAAACATTATATGTAATACGCCATGTGGAAGCTTAGCCCGTTACGGGTTTTATTCGAAACGGGAGCCCGCAACACTGCTTAAGCTCTCGAAAACAACTGCCACCCGATCTCGCATAAAGCTCCGCCGACAAATCGGTTTGATGATTTACTTCCGCTGCAAATGTAAATCACAATGCTGTCAATTCCGCCCGGCGAAAGCCCCAGTTCCCACCCCCAGCTACTCGGGCGCAGTGGATCCCAATGCATTGTTATTCTTATCGCTTCGACCAAACAACAAGGTCCTTCTTCCTTCGGGTGCTTTTATTGTGCGCCATTTGCCTGCCTGGCAAATGCCGGCACTCCCGGCATCGCCCTTACTCGATGTTTTCCTGAATGTTAGCATATTTGTCAGCATGTACCATCGGAGAAGAAAGAAACTTAACGCGCGCACTGGCAAAGTACAAACAACCCAGCCACCAGGCGGCCGGGCATCCCACGTTTTCGATGAGACCGAAACATCCGCCTCCGCCACTTGTGCCAGCCCAGTTCCCCCGAACAATACCCTGCCGATGACGATAACGATGACGAGGATGATGATGGTGATGATGATGAATTGTGAAAAAGCCGGCCGTGTCCGTCGGGTGAGGGAACTATCAGCAAACAACACGTCGTACAAGCGTGCAGGTCCCAAATGGTACTGACAAGGAATATATTTCCCATTTCGAACAAGGGGTGATCCGTGGAACAAAGCGTCCCCCACCGGTCTACGGGCGCCTTTATGAGGGTCCGGATCTGTTCTGGGCCCCAGATCGGGGCCAACGCCGGTTCTCACAAGAACCTACGCCGGAGTGCTGAGTGAATAAAATTTTACAGCCAATCTCTCGAGGAAACAAGTACGAAGCAAGTGTTATGATTGAAACGGCACCAAACTCAATACAATTTCCCTTTGGCCGATGCCGTTCACCAGCCAGCCAGCACTTCCGGAAGCCGTTCGCAATGCTGTTGGCAGTTATTGGCCCCCATATATATCTGTCGGTGCGACGCACAGGCAACCGGCAGGATCACACGTAAATGAATTTCTTGACGATACCGTCAATGGCAATGAAATGCATCCCTGCACTGCCTTGATAACGCCCACCGGAAAGACAAGTTCCAAGACGTGGTATCGTGGCCATATCTTCGCAACCTCTTGAGGTTCCGACCCACGCACCGAGCACCCAAGCCGGACCCGGGCTGCTATTCTTGATTTATGTGGCCAGTTTTGCTCGTTTATTAGTAATGCACCTTGCCGCGCCGGCCCAGCTGCTGGCCGTCCGATCGGTCGAAGGTTGCCAAGGCTTGCACTGCAAGAGGGGGTTCTTTTTCTTACCACCCACACCGCAAGACCGTGGCGCCTTCCGGAGCGACACCACACATCACGTAAGCTACGCCTGACGGCTCCTTGAAAGTCACACGGCCACATTCCTTGTGGCTTTGGCGCTTGCCGCTTGATGGCTTTTCCAGGCCATTATTCACAGTTTATTGCTGTCAGCAGAGCAGCGAGCCTGATCTGGACGTTCCACTCCCGCTGTCCGTGCGCATCGATGGCAGACAGGCACCTCGTTTTCCGTTTGGATAGCCAACGTCGGCCTCGTCTGCGGAGGACCTCTTGTATCCGGGGCCTAAGGCCCTGGCATTGACGCATCCGTCACGAAGGATGAGGCATGTGCATATGCATAAATTTAGAGCGAAATTTATAACATTACTTACGGTGCCATCCTCAATTCGCAGCACACACACCGACGTACGACCATTTGTCAATCCTTCACGGTGCAGTTTATCACATCCATCCTAACCACCGGGCTCAATCTCTCCACTCACCTGCTCTCCTTCTCTCTCACTCTTTCTCTTTGCACACTACGGCCGCAGCTGTTTTCGCCACCGTGGACCCCGGAAAGGCCCTATTATCACTTCCAGGTGGTGGAGGAGCAACCGATCGGAACCATCCTGACGACGATGCAAGCAACAGATGCCGACTCGACGATTGCCGAATACCGGATGACGGATAACGGCTTTTTCGAGATCAACAACACGACAGGTAAGGCCCGGCCGGTGACGACAGGACGCTTCCGAAGCCGCTCGAGTGTGTGGTCGCTCTACTCAACCAAAGCCAAAGCAACGCCGGGTCGGTAGGGCCTCAACATAGGGTCGACGACAGATGCACATCTTGCACCACGTTTGCAGACCACGACTCCTACAAGGCCGTGGAGTTTGCAGAGGCAGCGTTGTATTGTTGGTTCTTGACAATCAACTCCGGGGAATGCGCCGGTGCATCTGCTCCCCACGCAAGCATCCCGTTCATTAACGCGGGCCCGTTGGTCGGTGACGGCGGCCGATAAGGAACATCCGTTGGACCCGATGTTTGGCCGGCATCCTGTGTTAGCTTAGCACTTCCCCAAGCCACTATTTATCGATTATTTATTGAATGCTATCATGATTTCGGCATAAAATGGCACACCCATCGCTCATTCCGTCGTTATCGTCGTGGCGAGCGCACGGGATATCGTAAACTGTGCATCCTTGGGCTCGGGCGTGCAGCGGTGCAGGGTGAACTTGGGGCCAAAAGGGAAACCATAAATCAGCGTCTAGGATGGCTGCGTTACCCACCCAGAGCGGGGCTAGTTGATTGGTTTAATTAGTTCCGGCTGCTCACTTTATGTCACGCGGGGCGACACGGAGGCTACCGGAAGCGCTTCCAAACAGACGATTCGTGGTGATGGGATGTCCATTAATCTTTATCGTTTGAAACGGAAAACGGAAATATTAGGTGATTTGGGCTTGGACAGTAAACACAACATTGCAAAATGCATCAAATGGGTTGCAGGTGCTATTAACAAGACGTTGCTTAAGCCTAATAATTCATCGTTTGATTAGATTCATCATGAACGTGCAATAAATGCTCTTTTCGGTCTTTTAGTCTTAGAAAGCTAAAAAAGCATTTCAGCATGTTTTGCAACAACATTTAAAGCAGCCCTGAAGATAAGTCCGCCTAAAGATATGAACAAAGTTTATCATCTGCACTTTTGGATTGATTAAGTTAGAAAAATAGCGTGATTTAAGTTATGTGTTCATATTCAATCAGAAATTACAGTAAGAAACTGGGCAGTTAGAGACCTTTGCTGATGGAGAACATCTTCTTGGCCAATAGTTTGATGAACCTTGGAGTAACTGAGAAAAACGCACGTAATTTAACAGAATCAGCTCAATTATGTTTTGATTAATCCGGTTCGATAAGATCAACAATAATATCTGAGGGAAGGGATAAATGATAAAACCACGCTGTTTGGTAATAATGTTGGAGCGCAACATTAGATGAACAGGTTGTTCTAAATATGCAATTTTACGTGTCAATGATAAAATGCAGAAATATTTTTTACAGGACTTAATCAATGTTTGTGACTGAATTCTGATTGATTAAAATAATTTTCAATCCTCATATTTCTTGCAATCTCTTGTCTTGCAGAAATAGAACCATTGTTCCGCTAGCAATTCGATATTGGAAATATTGCCACCGCAAGCACTTAGTTAAAACATATGAAAATCCAGTTAAATTTTCACTTTACGAACAAAATCAGGTCCGTACATCTAATAAACGCCCAACAAACTCATGCATGCAAATCACGCTCGAATGCCTCACAGTACAAACGATAATCGAGCAATGCGTAGTTCCGGTTCAACACCTTGCACATTCGCCCACAGCCTGGAGGGAGTTTAAATAATTGGGCAAAATAATCGTCACCTAATCGGTTGCGAATCGGACAAATTAGCATCCAACGCCAGCGCGCAGTTCGTGATGTTTAGGCACCAACGCGTTACGCTGGCAATTTGCAACGGACCGAAAATTAGTTTTGCGTAAAAATCCAACCGTTTCATAATCATATCCCCAACACTATGGCCGGCTCGAGTTTAGTCGGGCGAAAAATGGTTGGCGTTAAAATGTGCCACGCGAAGAAAAGCATTGAGCCCCGCAAACACTGTGGAGGCAAGGTGAGGCTGAAATTGAAACTATTTCCTATCGCCAGCTGGCAAACTGAAGTCAAACAGCGATAATATCCAAAACGGGTGCAATGCTGCACCAGTCGGGATACCAGCACAGGCGGCGTTCAGATTCGGCACGCGAAAATTGACAGTCTAATTACGGGGCGTGTGAAAAATGAGCGCATCACTAAACAATGGTCCCGGTGCTGCTGCTGTCTTTTGCAGGGTTGGTGCAAACAAAGTCCCGGATCGACTACGAAACGGTGGCGGTTATCCGGTTCAACGTGACCGTGGTGGACACTGGCATCCCGCAGCGTACGTCGACCGCCCAGCTGACGGTGGACGTCATCAACACCAACGACAACGATCCGGAGTTCGAGGAGCCGGAGTACACGATGCAGGTCCGGGAGAACAGCCCCGTCGGGACGCTGGTCGGTATGGTGCGGGCCCGCGATGCCGATGCGGGCCTTTACGGCCAACTGACGTACACGATTGTTGGCGATCACAGTGGCAACTTTGCGATCGACCCGGACACGGGCGCCATCACGGTACACAATGCGTCGGCACTGGACCGAGAGGCGGAACAGGAGGTGAGCCTGACGGCCATCGCCACCGATCGAGCACCGGACGCAGCGCGGCGATCAACGACCGTGCCGGTGCAGATCACGATCCTGGACGAGAACGACAACGAGCCCCACTTTTCGCAGCAAATCTACATTGCGTCGGTCGCGGAAAATGCCGCTCTGCATCCACCGGCCGCCATCTTGCAGGTAATGGCCGTCAATTCGACCGTGACTAATGGGTCCGCCGTTAATAACCGCTGTGTTCGGCTTTGCTTCCCCCAGGTCAGCGCTTCCGATCCGGATGAGGGGGCCGCGGGTGACGTGAAGTACGCGATACTGTCGGATAATGTTGGCGGTATCTTCCGGCTCGACGCCAACTCGGGCATCCTGTATCCTGGCGCCAGTTTAATTGGGAAAAGCGGTAAGCTGATGAACCGCGAGCTCCCAACCCGCCACTGATAAGGGGTCCCACCCGCTGATGTGTGAACGACCGGTTGGGGCAGTGGGCGACAAGTTCATATCAATTTATTAGCCATCGACGACAATCCATCGCCACCCCGGGCCCGCCACCCTTTTGACAGCGCTTCCGAGTGCGGAAGGACAACCAATTGCAATGTCAAGCCGGCGGCAATCATCAGCCAAACTCACTGCCTCCCTAACCGCTCTCTCTCTCTCTCTCCCTTTCTCTCTGTCTTTCTCGGCTTCGGTCACTTTAACAGGACAATATCGGATCGAAATTGAGGCGCGCGACGGTCTGGGCGCTGGACCGCACAGCGACACGGCCACAATAATGATCGACATCCAGAGTATCAATCAGCATCGTCCCGTGTTCATCATGCCCGCCCTCTACAACGCTACGGTCGAGCTGCCGGAGGTAACCCGCCACTTATTTTGACCACTTCCGGTTCGCCTCTATCGCCCGCTGTCCGCTGTGCGCTGATGAACTTGCCTGCAATCCCCTCATCGGTGGTATCGGTATCGCGAGCGCAGAGGGTATCGTCTAATTTCGGCCTGAGTGCCCGGTGCTTCGTTTCGGTGACCACTCGATGTGTCTTTTCCTCCGCGCATCCGTCCACACCCCACCACACACACATACACACAGAGTGACCATCGCCTCCGTGTTTAATTGAGTTTTTCATTAAAATTCTATTGAAACTGTCATTCCCCTGCGCAAGCAACCCTTTCATCATCGCCCAAATGCTTTCGTGTCCCTCTGGACACGCGGACATGGCGGCTTTGTCCAGCGTTTGGGGACGCAACGAGGATGTGCTCACGACACAAGCACAAGGGAACGTAAATGGGCCAACCGAAAATGGTAATATCGGAGCGTGTTCGTCCTCGCTCCACGCTCGTGTGCTGGTGTCGATATCGCGCGGTATAAATTAAAATGCGCCGCCAGCGACCGGCCATGTCCTGGCTTGGAATCGGTGGACAGTGCTGTGGCGTCGGCCACCCAGACCCGCGCCGTAGCTGCATCCTCTTTGTTGTGAATGTTTGATATGCGGCAAGCGCATCAAACGCACGCCCCATCACCGGCCGGAGACTGGCCATGCTGGGCCGTGGATTGCAAAAAATAACATGTGCTACGCTGAACGGCACAAGATGCGCTTAAAACGTCATTGTTAGAAGTCCCGCATACATCCAGCTGTTGGCGCGGATTATTTATTGATGCATGAATTAGAACGTTGGCCGCTTTGCTAGCCGATGGGCCATCGATACGACGGGCCAATTAGCTTCAAGTACATCGCATCGCATGTTGGTTTTGAATAAATGTAGTTGATGAATTTGTTGAAATTCATCAGACTACGAAATATTATGACACTTTATCATCTATCGGTTAAGAAACTTTTTTATAAAAAATCGTCAAAATTCGATCCTATTCGAGCCACTCGTAGTTCGACAATCTTTTCGTGCGTAAGCATCGTAGAGGCGTAGTTTACAGCATTTCCGGTCTGCTTGGGTATTTCTCCCGCTATGCGAATGTTTGATCAGCGCCCCGTTCATCAGCACGCTAACTGCATAACGGACTGTGTCGCAGATCGCAATTTGTACCGCTCCGGGCCGACCCAATGGGCCCTTTATCCACCCACCAATAAATTCCTCACTCTCAACCGATTACAACAAACCCTCCGCTCCTAAGCCTATTCGACCGGGCTCAATTTACCGACCGGTTCTCTTCTGTTTCATTCCTGCATCGTAGAACCTGGCCACGGCAGACTATTTGGTAATGACGGTCAAAGCGACGGATAATGATCCCGGTGCCAACGGCAAAGTGCTGTACTATTTGCAGGTACGTAATTAAACAGTCGATGGCCGATAAACGGGACGGAACGGGACGTTGCCGGTTTCGATATGCACTAATGCGCGAGTTTCCGTCGTCACAGGTAAACAGCCAGAATGTGCAGGAAACGGACGAGTTCAGCATCAACGAGATGTCGGGCGAGTTGCGCATCCGGCGCCAGTTAGACCGGAAGCGGCAGGCACGGTACGAGCTGATTCTGGTGGCCCGCGACCAAGGGACACCGGCCTGGTTCGAAACGCTCCGCTTCCTCACGGTCCTGCTGGTCGACGTCAACGAAAACTATCCCGAGTTCCCCGACGCCTCGAATCCGTACAAGTTCTTTATCACCGAGAATGGGCCCCGCGACGTTCGGATTGGTAAAATTCAGGCCTTCCTCGACAGCCCCAATCCGACCATCTTCTACTACATGCTGCTGGGCAATGACAATGGCGCTTTCTACGTGGACAAAACGTCCGGCGATCTATACACGAACCGATCGATCGATCGCGAAGAGATCGACCTGTACATGCTGTACGTGTTGGCCAGCAAGCAGTCGGATCTGTACATTAGTGAGCACGAGCGCGTTCTGCTTTCGACGAATCAGCTCGAACGCAACGCGACCGTGGCCAAAGTGTGGGTCAGTGTGCTCGATGTAAACGATAATGCACCCGTCTTCAAGCGAGACACTTACTATGCCGGCATCAGTTCGAAGGCATCGATCAACGAGCTGGTCACGATCGTCAATGCGACCGACCGAGACCTGGGGGTGAACGCGACACTGGACCTCTTCATCCGGGGCTCGTTCCTGCACAAATTCGGAGCCACCAAGACGACCGGCAGCATTGTGCCGAGTCCGTTTTCGATCTCCAAGGACGGTCGCGTCCTGACGGCCAACTATATGGCCGAATACAACCAGGATCGGTTCGTGTTGGAGATCGTCGCGAAAGAAGTGGAGTCGCCGGAGCGTGAAGCTACCGCACGTGTGCACGTGTGGATTTTCAACCCGGAGCAGCTGGTGCGCATGATTCTTTCACGGCCCCCGTCCGAAGTGCATCTAGACCGGGAGGAAATTGTGTCGGAATTGGGTAACGCCACGCAGCGGCTGATCATCGTCGACGAGATCCGCTACCATGTCGACAGTCTGGGGCGCATCCGGATGGACTGGTGTGACATGTACTTCCACGCGGTAGACGTGTCGACCCAAATGATTGTCCCCGTGGAGGAGATCCTGCGTGAAATCGACGCCAAATATGACTTCCTACAGGTACGGAACGACAATCTAAATTAGAAGGTCCTTCCTTAAGAACGTTCCTAGAATTGAATGCCTGTATTTATGAAATCGTTTTACCGCCTCTTGCAGGACTACAATGCTGGATTTTCAATTCTCAATGTGGTGCCAGCGTATGCCGCCGCCACGCAGGACGACTTTGACTTGGCCCTGGCGGCCTTGATTGCTCTACTCATTGTCCTGTTTGTTGGAGCCGTTAGTTTTATCGTTTTGTGCTGTTGCCTGAAACACTGGTAAGTAGAATGGAAATCCGTTTTTATCCGATTTAGTTTACTGAGAAACTGCTTTGCCCCAGGTCAATTACAATCCCCAGTGAAACGCGGAGGAAGGATGCACTCATCAAAAAGCAGATCATAGAGGATCTAAACACTACCGAGAACCCGCTCTGGATCGAACAGTGAGTAGATGGCTATGTGAGGGCAAAATGTAGGACATCCTTGCGAATAACTTATTGCAATTGCAGGAAGCTCAAACTGTACGAAGAGCAGGAGCTGACGATGCAGGTGTTTTCGGAACCAGACATGTCACAGCAGCAATCGATGAACAACTCGAACAGTACCAACAGTGCCGGTTCGCAGGATCCATCGTCGCAGCTTTCGCTGACGCTTGGGCTGGACCATCAGCTGCACCATCATCAGCCTCAGCAGCAGCCGCACCTTCGGCGAGATTCGTACGACATGTCGCAAGCGGGCGACAATACGTACGCCACCATTCAGCCACGCAACTACGGCACTAGCAACCTGAGCACGGTGCTCGGAAGTAGTCTCACGCCCGGCCACGGTCCTATTGGCCCGTCCGGAGTGACGGGCGCAACAGGTGCAAGCGAAATCGCAGACTACGCCACGCTGCGCAATAGTCGTGCCCCTTCGGTAAGTGACGATCCGGCGTTCAGTAAACCCCAACCAACCCAGTTGGATTGTGATACTAATTTTCCCACCATTTTTTTGGCATATGATTTGTGTGATTTCGTGCAGCAATTGTTCGAGTTTCGCGGCTCAACCTTCCAAGTGCAGCAACCGGGTGGAGGAGATCAACCCGATTACGTGACGGAGCTGATGTAGGACGACGTGGCAAGCTGCTCGTGCACCGACAGATCTAGGCTAATTGGACTGGTTCACTGTCACAATCCGGCAGTGCTAGACACAAAGGAGTGAGCTGCTACTCACAGACGGCATCTAAGCATCGAGAGAAGGGTGTCAAACGGGTGTTCGGAATTAATGGTAGCTAATGATCCGGTTTTCGAGACGCTCAAGCATTCCGGACCAACACCGGAACGAACGCAGTAGTTTGAACTCGGCGTATTACAAGACTTACAGTAAGAAAACCCGTAGTCAGTAAGGGCGTGGGCAAATCACGAGATTATATGATAGAGACAATAAATAGATGTTACTGATGGCACGGGCCTTCCCGTGCGCCCTTCCATTATCAGTAGGGCCTAGCGTAGCCACACTCGCTACTCGCTCAGAACGCTTCACCCCAGCATGGAACGATCCTGGCCGAGCGCAATGCTGCTATTACGCAGCAGTTACCGGTTCGACTGCGCGACACGCACATGTTCATCAATTAATTTATTTTCGATCATTTTCACACCATAACTCCGATTATCGTCGCGTTGCGTTTTAAGCCACGGGTTGCAGTTGCTAGCCGGGCCCGTAGAAGGGAGGGACTGCATTCGCATGTTTTTTGTGCCCCATTATACAACATCATTGTTTAACATGTTGGAAAAATGGTGCAACACGTCAACCTTTAGCCGCTCGATTGGTGGTCAATTCATTAGCGTCCGCAATTTTATGCCTCATACTCATTATGCTTTAACACATTTTCCTCGCCACTTCCGGTTCCCGCACCACGCACCTAACCGGAGGAGCACCCCGTGGAAACCGTCCTTGCGCCATTTGATTGTTGATCCCCGTAAATCGTCCCACGGGACCAGGATTTCCACGGTTAATCATTTCCGACGATCAGCTTTCCCCTTCCTAACGTTCTTTTTTGTTCATATTCCTGTTGGAATGCTCTTATAAACCGTTAACTTTAACCTCATTTTCATTCATTATTGGTTTTACCGCACTTTTTAATTTAAACATCGTTTTTAATGTATTCAATTAAACAAACCGGACGGTGAGGAAACGGCTGCAGGTCTGCGGGTTTCGGGGCTCTTTGAAGTCGCCCATCCGGCAACAGTCGACCAATCAATCTTCCCACCCATCCGTCCAATCAACCGTGCCCAGTACGGTTTGATGTTGGCTGGTAGCTACTCCATTTTCCTCTATTTGTATTGCGAATGATTAATGCTGCCAGTATGCCCCAACCGGTGCCGGCCAGAGCCATGTTTGGTTTATGAAATGTGCATTCCAGCAATTGCAATTCGCTCCTCAAATGGATACCCGCGCAGGATTCGGTGGAACAGGACCGTTCGATGCCCGTCCGCTCCGGTTTCATCGAAACGATGTTTATTTTTAACCCTCTTTCTCGCATCCCATTCCTTCGTTACACGTGTCGCAATAGGATGCAATTCCGTTGCGTGATAGCTGCTGATTCAGCGCCGCAGGACGTCCACTTGGCAGGTGACCGCAGCAGGAAACTGTACATAATTACATTAATGGATGGAAATGTTTTAAAATGATTTAAAATCAATTAAACGGCTGAGCGATACTAACTTGTAGGAGCCAAACCGAGTGACGTATGTACGTCCGAAAGACAGACAGGGGTCAGGTGTGGCGAGGGCACGGATAGTGAGAAAGCAAACATGCTACTGAGCGCAGGATCGTACGGACTTAACGTTAATAAAGTACAGTATAATGCAAACAGAGTATCCCGCAGATAAATGTACGACCCGATGGATGGATGTTGACAACAATGTACAAAGTAGAACGAACGCGCAGCACAAAAGACGTTCCACGTTTGCACCGAGGCGTAGCATATTTTTAACCCATTATGATGAGACTGGAATGAAGCCCGTAAATTGTCATACCGTTATCGTTTAGTCAACATAACAGTTTTATACCGTTGAATGGTTTTATTTTTTATTTTAATCAATCGTGTTACTCTTGACATTCAACTTGTTTCGGCATATCGGTTGCTCGTACAAAGGAATGGGGTCGTTCCGATTGCTACAACCTCCATTGAACCGTGAACCATGGTTTCTGTACAGACCACTGACAGAGGTACTACTGTTTGCAGTGCTAGAATAATGAAAGTAAACTCGATTAGTAGAATGAAATGTAGAATGTAAACTCATATAACAACAACAAAGTAAGCAAACAAGAGCAAGAATTGAACCAGAAATTTTAGGGGTAATAAAAGTTTTTAATTAAATCATAAATAGTTTTCTTTGAGTACTTTTAGCTTACAATGAACTAAAATAATTATTAAAACAAGCGTTCGTGTGATGCCTTGAAACACGGTACTAAAATTCAAATCAATTTTTCACTGATAGCACCAAAAGCGGTTGGGGCCTTCTCAACAGTGATTCTAGTTTTCCCGCCAAGTAAAAGCAACTCACAGGCCAGGACTGCTCAGCGTTTTTAGTAGCCGGGTAGTAAGTAAAACAAAATTATTTACATGCCTTCGTGTACATTATTTTTGAAAAAACGGACATGGTGAAATGTTTCAAGTGAAATTAATCTTGCTGCATACATTCAGGCGCCAAAGATCACGAAGTGAGCTACAAGATCGGCCAGCGTGTAGTTCAAATCATGTTTATACATTTTGCGAAGGGAATGATGGAACTAACCAGGTATGGATTTGGTCAGGCTCTCGTGCAACAAAAGTTTTCACTACTTTTAAGCAAATTCAAGTTCTTCCAGTTGAACATTTTCACTTGGCGATGTAAATTCGCCGGTTTCGGCCAGTGGTCGTGCGTTACATCGAACCTTCGCTTTGGCCGAAGAATATGGAGATTAAACCGCTTCTCCGGATGATTCACCTTCCCAGAGCAACTGACGGCCAAAGAACGAAACCTGGCAAGAGATGTAAGAATTTCACTTTCACTTCCCACACATCCGGGGCCGCGAAAGACGATAACGAAGCGCAACGCCGTCTGATGGCCCACCTGGAACGGTGGGCCGATCGTCGGTCGATGACTCGTCGTCACTCTACTTATCGGTTTATCGGTTCCAGCCCATTCGCAACCTTCGGCGCAACGGTCAACGCCGTGCGCGCGAGAAGGAAGCATAACTAGGCCAGCAGACGACGCACAGAGCACCGGTAACCTCAACGTATCCGGCGGCCTCAGTCGGCCGCTCACATAATCGGTCCGGCTCATAATTGAACGGAGCCACACGGGAACACGGGGTGGTGGTCAAAAAACGCCCCAACCCGATGGTCATTTGAAAGATAGAGACGGAGAGAGTGCGAACGATATAGAGAGCAGGGCAGGGAGAGAAAGAGATCGGCATGCCTGGTCCAACCTATGACGTGAGTCCCCAACTTCCAGAACTGGAGCAAAAGCACGTCGAAAGCGAAACGAAACTCCCATTATGCTGGGGGCGCTGGCATGTGTGTGTGTGTGTGTGTGTTTGTAGGCTCCTAGGTGAAGATTGCAATATGGACAGTAGGGTCGATCGGTTCCCCGCCGCCGCCGCCAGCACCCCAGGTTAATGATTTATTCCGTGAGTGTGGGCCTCCGCCAGCGATGGGGCCGGCAGCCTCCGGGCAGCCGGCGACTGAAAAGTCAACATCCGCGAAAGGGGCCGGCCGCGAACGGATCGGTTGTTGATTGCATTTTATTTCATAACAAAAACTGTCTCAAAACATGGTAATCCTTCCACCGGCCCACCGAACCCGGCCCGGCCGGAGCCATCGTGAAAGCGGGCGAACCGGGGCGAAAGCCACCCAATCCCTCGAGGGGGACCCGGGCGCGCGATCGCCGCCGTTTTGGAAGCGATACGGAAAACAACCAACGCAAAGTGTGGGCACCGCGGGGCCACGGCCACGGTGGAAGCACGAAATTAATTTACCCATATATTTGCCTTTCGACTCCTGCGGTGTTGTGTAGCCCCCGTTGTCGATGTTGTCGCTGAGCGGTCCCGGCTGAACCCCCAACCCACAGAGCAACTCCCATTAACACCGAAACACAATGTTCGGGGAAACATGTGGCAACAGCGGCGTGTGCTCCTGGTTCGATTCGCTCGAAAACCGATCCATCGATCGACCTTCAAGAGAACATCCTTCACGCATTCTGTCCCCAGTCTGATCAACATTCCCGATCAACGGACGAACGGAAGAAGCGGTTTTATCTAAATCCGTCCAACGACAAAATAAAATTGTGCAATGTGACCCTCGAAGGGCTTTCGGATGCGTCGGAGGTTGGGAGCCGGCCTCTAGGGTGATCGGTATGCTTCCGTTCCGGGAGCACACACATTTTCGGAAGCATTGATCTCCGGGTGCCGAACGCGACCCGCCGGATCGGGAGTCGATTTTTGTCCGTTTTGTTTTACGTAATTCCGACATTTGTCGCGATTTTCACCTCGCGTGTTCGGCGGTGGGGGGTTGCTGCTTTTAAGGCCGGCTTGGTTCATTTTATGCTCGTAGCTCATTTTGGGTTCTCATTTCCATATCCGCGCGGATCCGCCTTCGCGCACGAAACCGTCCGTAAAGGATTTCCGTCTCCGGGAGCTGCTGGCCCTTGGCGCAGTGCTTATCGAAATTCCGGCTGCATACGCAGCCGAGAGGTGTTACGGGTTTTCACTTTCCCGCAATTTTGTATCAATTCGTTTTTTTTTGTTTAATTTACCTTTATCACCTACCTCGAAATGACCTCATTGTGGGGGTGTGCGAATTGCAGAATTAATCGTATGAAGAACTCGCTTGAAAAACAGTAAACCATTGCGCTTCTTGAAAGTAACTTTGATCTTTTTACGTGCAAATTGACTGTATTGCGAGGTGTTCATTTAAGGGCTTTTTTGAATGAGCACAGCACTGTATCTTCGGTTTGTCATTCGTAAAGGGGTGACCGTGAGTGTCAGCAATCTAATTGCAACCCGTCACAGGCATCGTTCAAGTGACATCGAAACAATAGACTAACCACACCACCAACTAACCAACCTAACCACTAACCAACTACCGGATTACGGTCTCAAAGCCGATCCCAGAAATATCGATGAGCTCGTTTACCCTCGCCCAGAAGAATGTTGGGATCGCCACCATACAATGCTCGGGCAGGGATCGATACGATCACAGCACGGACCTCTACCGTCGGCTGTGCACGATGCGCGATCTCGCGATGAAGTTACGCAGCATAACGAAAGCGACATAACGTTCGATCCGTGGAGGTTGCGCTGTGTGTTGTGGAATGTGTGTCTGTTCGGGATCGGTATAGCTCAGCATAAAATATTTGCTCTTTATTTTTGCATACAGTCTTCCCACGCCTCACACACCCACCCGAGCCGCCTTCACGACGCTCCGTGCCACTCCGTTGGTCCGCCGGTTCGACGAAAAGGGCAAGATTGGTTCGCATTCCTCAGCGAAAGAGTTTGGCGATCAGGATCCGGCAAGCAGCAGCATGAATCAGAAACCACGACGGGGACACGAGCACGAGCGGCTCACTGTTGATAGGATTTATTCACTTTCGGTGTTGTTCGGAAAGAAATTTATTTTCAAAACCCAACCCAAACGCGACCGAACGAAATTTCAATTGAATTCCAAACCGACGAGCTGCTGCAACGGAGGGGCCACCTCAGACCTGGTGAATGCAAACCGTGCAATCGAACGCTCTATTTGTACCCTCTTTCAGCTTGCAGCGAATAAACAAAACACACTTCACCATTCCGGTAAAGAAGGGCACAAGTGTTTGGTGCAATTTGAAAGTCCTGGGCCAAGATTTTACTATCGCTCGCGGTTTTGGCAGTAGAAAATAAGTGAGGTTATTTATAGGACGCCGACTGAATGAAGAAACACCGCTTAAAGACCCCCGTATCTTGGGTCACATCGGTAAAATCGGTAGAAGCGGCAGCAGGACCGGGCGATTCTCGCGATCGGCCGCCTATTGGAACCGCTCTGGAGGGCTGTCCGTACGTGTTCGAAGCCCGCTGAGGGCGCCCGGTGCGGTGACAGGCGAAATATCATCGGCGATATTGAATGAATGCTGAATGCCGTGGCAATTGTCGGAGCGTATGACGTGGACCGCCGTTTGGGGCCAGCGTGGCCGCGGCGAAACTCGGTCGAAGCGCGCCATTCTTGCCCATTGCTTTTGCGGCGCTTCTGCTCCGCCACCGAACGCGCCATCTAACGGCGCCCGCGTCTGTGTGTTGCCAATCTTCGCGGTGGAAAACCTAAATTATGTTGCAACCGCCAAGCCCGAGCATAAATTCAATCGTTTTTTCTGCGTTCGCGAGCGCCGGTTGAAAGTGAAAACTGCCGCTAACCGGTTAGTATGGGTGTGTGTGTTTATTTTTAGTTCGCTGGTTACGGTACGCCGGTTGCTAGGGCTGTTGATGTTTTCAAACACTTTAGCCAATCCAATTCTTGACTTCCGGAATTCGGTCCTAGAAAAAAAAAGTTTGCAACGGCACGTTGGTTCTACTTACTGAAGTGTGCTGTCTCAACCGTTAAAAATATTCGTTAAAATTCCATAAAAGAGTTCCGCCGCGTCGTTTCTAATCATCTGTCAAAGAACGCTGCTGTCGCCGTCAAGGTCACGGTCATGCGCAAAACCATCCAAGGAGACATTTACGCTCTGTTTCGTTTAGAAGTCCGTTCTAGAGCTGCCGTGCCGCGAACAACCGCTCGTAAATCAGGCTCCCACGTTTTGCGTTTCTACAAAGAACCCTCGTTTCGGTTTCCATTTTGCGAAGGATTGCTTGTGCGGAATAACTAACCTACGGAACAAACATACGGAATATCAATTAGCCAGTGCAGCCTCGAAGCGACCGAATGCAATAGCGAACTCTGCACGCATCTCGTATTGCGGCCACCGTAAAAAAAGCTGGAAGCTGTCGACATTCCCATCTAATCGACCGGTGTCGGTGCGTGTATGGGTGTGTGTTTGGCATGCCCGGCGATTAGCGGGGAGCGTTAGAATGTAAACACAGTCGGCGTCAACAACTCCACTGAACCAAAGCCGGCTGTGGTAGTGCGACGCCACTATCGGAGCCGCCGGTTCGCCTTAGTCGTAGTGACCAACGTTTGGCCTTGAAGGCCATATTTAACATCAACAAGTCGGCGGAACGGGTGCGTTGCACTCTACGCATCCCCAGGCCGCTGCTTAGTCTGGCGACAAAGTTCTAGCGAGCAGCACCGGTTTCAGTGTTCAGTGGCTTCTTTCCGCGGCAAGATGGCGAATCCCAACCAAGAAATCAAGTACACCAAAGTGAGTATGGCAACAACGGTGGGCAAATCGGGTGGAGTGCTTATTTTTAGTGCCGTGAACCGTGTTCTGAGAACCAGCGACCTCCAGTGGCAGAAAACATACTGTATTTGAAGAACCGCTGAAGGACGCACTCAACACCGACTAATCGGAGGAGCAAAAGGTTCTTGGAATAGTTGTGCCGATGTTTCTTTTATCTGGATAACTGAAATTGCGGCAGTTTTATGCGAATTTCGTCTTAAGCTGAGTTTAAAAACGGCCCAAGGAACATTTTATGGTCCCAGTGAGGCCTCGAAACCGTTCGATCCCGAAACGATCCCGAAACGGTTTTATGCTGTGGTGAGCATAAATCTATCAATATTTAATGTCATTTTTCCGGTCAAACCTAATTGAAGTTTAAGACTCACCCCATTGACCCAGTTCCAAACGAGATCCCGGATTATCTCCCACTGCCCGTTCCAGACAAATCCCGCTCCGTTCGCCCCGTAGTTTTACTGCACGACCTACCTGCCAATCAAGTGGCTGGCGCCGTTTGAACATAAAACTCTGGAACGGCCCCGGGGATGGGTTGCGTCTAATTGCCGCGAGTCCAGGCCGTCCGCTAATCTCTGGCTGCCCTCCGCCGATCTGATTGACGATCACCGATCAGCACCACGGCGAACCCAACCTGGGCCATTCCACACATCCTGTCCGGCCCCGGCGGGGATCGGATCAGTTACAGCGCGCGGTTGGGAGTATGCAAAACCTCCCGACCCGTCCGCCGACCGATCGAAGCGGTTTTCGGAACCCTCGGTTGCTCTGCTCGCGATTTCTCTCCCCACCGTGCGATTGGTGGCCAATCGCGCTTTTCGGCGGTTCACTTTTGAATGAACCGGGTGCTTCCTCTTCGGCCCCCCTTCGACGTGTGACGTAAATGGACAGCTTTCCCTTTTTTTCGCACCGCCAACATTTGACAGCCGTGCTGCGGGTTTGCGCCTTATGCTGGGGTTTTCGGTACTCCCGTTCCCGGTTTTGTGGCACCGGTCCGCGCGGCCTAAACCCCCATACGCTGTCAGATTTGTCGTCGACGATCGCGCCGCCGATTAGATAGCAAATCTGTCACCGGGCGGGTTCGTCCGCAACTTTGACAAACTTTCACGAGCACGCCGTTGATTTGGGGACCTGCGTTGGCAACTAGCATCGGACCGATTCGTCGATGTTTTTTTACTGAGGTCAATTATTATCGTCCATTGACGGGCGATAACCACTATCATCTGCAGAGCGATTCAAGACAAATTAAGATAATGCGTACTAAGTATCAGTATGGAAGCCGCGCCCTAAGGTGGGCAGCCTGAAAATACGAGGGGCCTGGCAACATAATCAACGCGTTGTTTTTGCGCTGTACCCACTGTTGCTTTTGCTGCCGCATTATGCAATCTGAAGCGCAATCTTCCCGCGTTTTGTTCGCGTGTCAATGGGAAGTCGAAAAGCGAAATTTGTCAAAACTTGTAAATGTCTTCATTCCCGTTCCCGGCACGTTCGCGATGCCGTGAACTTTGGAGGTGCAATCGATTTGTCTGCCCCTTCGGTGAACTTCCCAGCAGCCCGGTCGCGATGATCCATTTGTTTCCATCGTCGGCGTATTCGGCACAGAGACAGAGCGGCTTCAGCCACGAACTTTGCTTTGTTCCCGGCGCTCAGCCCACTGTCTGTGCGCCCTTTTTCGCCCGTTCCGAATAATTACTCTCGGCTGGCGGGTTCGAACACAAAACAACCCCGCACAGCGCCGACGACTTATGCAACGGTGGTTATGTTCTTATGCCATCTTTTGTCTCGGACTGCGAGATCCGTCTGCGGCTGCAGCACTAATGTTGGACCGCAGAAAAGGGCATACGGAAATATCGGGGCCCTTTTCGGGTGCCCTCGAAGCCACCGTTGAGCGGTGCAATATGTCAAACAATCTGGACCAATGTTCAATGGGTTCGCGCCAGGGACTAGAGGATTAACATTAACCAAAAATCCTCTTTGCATAGAAATCTCTTTGCATAGAATCCTCTGTTTAAGCATCGATACGCTTGACACAAATACGGGCAAAACTTAAATCTCTTGTCAAAAGATATGAGTTCGGGTGACAACTTTTTGATATGTTTCGACATTTCTTCGTAGCATTTTGACAATTCTTCAATCAATTCTTCCGCAGCAGAAAACGGGTCAAACTTTTAGCGCAAAGGTTTCATATTTTTGCAGTTGGATCCGACCAAAGGAAAACCCTGTAATATGATAAATAGGCTTTAGCATTCGATTAGGTCCTATTTAGGCGTGACCTATAAATTACTGCTGTTGCTGATCTACGCCACGATGCCTGGCGATATGTGGGCGAAGCTTCTCTTCTAGTGCCAGCCAAAAACGTAACCGAACTAGTTGTCGATAGGTCATTTCGAGCCAGCCCCACCATCGATCCTCTCGGAACGAGCGGTTGAGCACCGTTTAAATTTTCAACACCGAATACTGATGCTGCCCGGGCGGCGCGACTCACGAAACCCACCAAATTTAAGCCCATGTTCCTAGCCGACGACGGAACCGGAACGCATAAACCATTTAAAATTTAATGTCCTCCCCTTTCGAGACAGGGCGACGATCGATCGGCCGTTCGGTCGGTCGGTCTGTCGGTCGGGGAAGACAAAAACGGGGCCCCTCACACGCACCCCCGGGAATGCCAGGCCTCCCCCCGAGAGGTTCGCGTGTTGGGCGCGTCGCGTCCGTAGTCACGCATCGCAAATCAGCGCCGCGCACACGGTCGTAAGTTTAACATTGGCACGCATCGCTATCGCCTTATATCGTATCGCATTACTTAAGTCGTTTATCTTCGCTGCTTTCTTTACCCGGAACTCGCCCTCGGTTCCCGTGTCCCGGTCCCCTTCTGGTTGGCTGGTGGGTCCTCGGGTTTTTTCTTAATCATCCGTCCAACTAAACGACCCCGGCTGACGATCTCTGGGGCCGGCCGGTGATGTGATTTGTCTTTTCTTCGTCCTTCCGTTTGCCGAGCGTTCCGCACGCACTCTTCGAGGTTCAGGAATGTTGCGTTGCGTTTCGCTGGCGACCGAATTCCGCGCGTGTGGCCCAAAACGGCTGGAATCCGCGATTCGCCACGAGCGCGTGTGCTGCGAAGTGAAGACGTGCCTCTGGACTGCGCACAAACGCGTTATCCTGCCAGTGTCCAAGGGTGGTGGCGGCTGCGCGAAGAGCCACCAGTCAAAAAATTAATTATTATTATCTCGTGACCGCGCCGTGGCCGGACAATTAAGGCAGACCGGGGGCCTCCGTTTAATGGTGCGATGGCGCAGACGCGCCACGGATGGGCCAGTTGGGAATGCTTCAAGGCGGCCGACAAGCGTGGAAAATTAAGAAATTATGTCCGAAACACTAATTTCTGCTGCCGACACGTTAGCAGCAGTCGTGTCGTGGCCTGGTGACCTCCTGACGCCGATGTTCCGGTTTCGCCCAGCCGTAAACGGAGATGCTGGTCGGCGAAGGCCATTTCTGCTGATGCTGCGCTGGATTTCATCTGTTTCTTATATTCCTCGATTAAACCAGTATGCTGCGTATCATGTGTGAAAGTTTACGGTAAATTTTGCAACCTTTTCGTACGAAAAGTGTTTCTTAACGGAATTTTAGTTTTGCCAACTTTTATTGGAAATTTTCGATATTTTTGCTAGTGTCGAATTGGTCATACTTTTACTCGCAATCCTTAAGCGTTCATAACTAAACTTTAGCTATTGATATTACTTACTTATTCGGCTACAACCGTCGAGCGGTCCTCCAGCCTTCCTTCCGACTTCCTCCAGCGCCTGCGGTTAAGCGCATTCGTCTTCGACTCCCTGTTGCAGCTAATTGGGTTCTAGCACCCAGCGCGAATCTTTTTAGTTAATAGGTCATACTTTGGACCCTAGGTAGGTAAAGCTCGAGACAAAATTTCGAGCGACCATTTCTAGCTCCTATGTATGCTCTCCGTTATTGTTGGTAGAGCTGTTGACGGTGCTGCGACCATGAATTTGGTATAGCTTTCGTTTATCTGCAGACCGACCAATCCGCAGCTGGTTCGACTTCGATCTGGTGGGACTTGAAGTATATGGTACCTTCACCTGTCTTGTGACGTTGAGCAAGGTCTTTCTAACAAGTCTTGTAACACTTGTTACGACTTGTAACGCCAGTGGTCGATTTTCCCCTTTGAGATCCTCCTGATAATTATTTAGCACCGTTAAACAAGGCATAGATTCGCTACGATTTGATGAATCTCGGGTTCGACTCTCTCTCCTCCATTTTTTATGAGCTCTGCTGCAATCCCGCCGGTGCCTGGTGCAAAGGAAGATAGATGCTACGATGCTCGATTTGTAGATCGAAGAAGAGTTGTATCCGTCAGTAGAACGTCTGGCTGCTCGGTACATTGGTCGTTCATTAGTTCATCAAAATGTTGGCCTCCCCGCAAGAGGACTTCAGACTCAGATTTCCAATCTTGTCACGGCAGCACGGTGACCTTAGGTATGAAATTGTTCCGATGTTCTGTCTTGTGGGTCCGCATCGAACTCTGTTTTCCTCGAGTTCACGTATTCCTTGTTCCTTCAACCGCTTCCTTTTCTTGTGAATTCGATTATCTAATTTTTCGAGCCTATTATATTCCTTTACGCTGTGTCCCGCATCCTGTGCCTATCATTGTATCTATCATTGTATCATTGTATCATCTATCAGCATTGTACGTCAGAATTGCAGAGTCCAGTAACAGACCAAAGGAACAAAGGGTGCGCCCAGTTCGCAGTGTCGCTCGGTGTCGGTAATAAACGCATCTTTTTAAAGAGATTTTTTATCATTAAAAGAGACTTTGGAATTCTCTACTTCTGGCCTGGCTTTGATAATGTTGATGTCCATCGTTCGTGTTATTGATCAAGAATGGTCTACATGAACCGGAATTCACACTATTTGATTATTTTCATTTGATTAATTATTTAATTTTGACCCTACGCTATTGAGAACCTCCTTTGGGTATAGAATATTAATGTTATGCTTCACCGTTTGACATCCAATATTTGGTTAATGTTTTTGCTCATTGCTCCGTTTTCCTGTAGTAAAAACCTAGCGATTGGAAAATCCAATTTCCGGTAATTTGATTGAACATCAATCGAATTATTTTCATTAGAGAGATTGGGAAATAGGATTGGATGATAGGTAACGAGCGTTGATAGGAAATAAACTCTTCATCAAAACGCTGCGATGAAATTGATTTTAATTTGGCTGTAATGTATGATTTTCTAAACCACTACCGGATGGGGGGGATCAAAAGCCCGGCAGCACTGGCACGTCCGGTAATTAGCTAACCAAAGTCGTAAATCACCGATCCGATCGGTGGTTCAATCGAATGGAAAATGCAGTACTTCAATCAGTCATTTTCAATTGGTGATAATGTTCTGGAAGCGGAGCCGAAAATAACGAGGCACCAAGGGCCGCTCCGACGATCTATCGTCGATTCGGTTCGGTTGCAGTCGCGGTTTCCGGTTCACTGGACCCGGACCGCCACCGCCCCGACGTCGCTGACCCAATTTGCATCCCACATCCTCATCCATCAGCGGGCCCCCGGGAAACCGCAGCACGCCGACCGCGTTACATCACCACGCGCGAGCCTTCCGCGGAGATCCGCAAGTTTTCCCTTTTTTGGGGAACGGCCCGGGCCCGGACCCGACCTCCGACGGTGCACGGTGAGGGAGAAAAATGGCATACTGTGCCAAAGCAATTAACTATAACATGCATCGTCACCGCCGCCGCCGCCTTCAACCCCCGGCCGGCCGCCTCGGCGCAGAACACGAAGGGCCGTTGCAAAATGTCACCCAAAACAGGGACCACCGCAGCCACCGGGCGTCTTGGGCTGCGTCCCAAAATAAACGAAAACGATCGAGCGAAATCCCCGGTCCAGACAATGTTGTCCAGGGGGGCCGGCCGATGCCTTAAGGTTCCCGCGCCCCCCGCCAGACACCCTCCACCCTCCGAAGCGTAGCAAATGTGGCATGCAAGGCTCTCCCCGTCCTTACCTAACGAAGCGTGGCGGCCGATCCTGCCGCCGGAACTGGGCTCGGGCGGGGACAGCGCGGGGCGTAAGCCAAAAACTGTCGCCCGCCCAGTTTTCGTTGCCACTCTCCGCAACACTCTGCGGTCTTTCCGCCTCATAAATCTCGCGAATTAATAACTTAATTTCATAATTTTTATTATAATCGTCGGTAGCGGGGCTCGGTGGCCGTTCGGTCAGCATAAATCATGTAGTTCATAATGAGCACACACACACACACGCAGACGAAATTCGGCCCAGGCGGTCCCCACTCATTGTCCCCGTTGTTTGTTGTTCCCGCCCCGCCCCCCCTTCCCGTAGCTCTTCATCAACAATCAGTTCGTGGAGGCGAAGGGTGGCAAAACGTTCGCGACACTCAACCCGGCCACCGGCCAGCCGATCGTGCGGGTCGCCGAGGGTGACAAGGACGATGTCGAGGTGGCGGTGCGGGCCGCGAAGGCCGCCTTCGCACGGAGCGCCCCCTGGCGGCAGATGGATGCGTCCGGACGGGGCCGACTGCTGAACCGGCTCGCGGATCTGATGCAGCGCGACACGGATACGCTCGCCAACCTGGAGTCGCTCGACAATGGCAAGACGTTCGGGGACTCGGTGTTCGACATCGGGTGCGCCATCGACACGTTTCGGTACTACGCCGGGTGGGCGGATAAGATCCACGGCAGCACGGTGCCATCGGACGGGCCGGTGCTGACGTACGTCCGGAAGGAGCCGGTCGGTGTCGTCGGCCAGATCATCCCCTGGAACTACCCGGTCCTGATGCTGACCTGGAAGTGGGCACCGGCCCTGGCGGCCGGCTGCACGCTGGTCCTGAAGCCGGCCGAGCAGACGCCGCTCAGCGCCCTCTACATGGCCGCCCTCTCGAAGGAAGCCGGCTTCCCGGACGGTGTGATCAACGTGGTGAACGGGTTCGGGCCGACGGTTGGGGCGGCCATCGTCGCCCACCCGGACGTCCGGAAGGTCGCGTTCACCGGGTCGGTCGAAACCGGGCGCCTCATCCTGCAGGGCGCCTCGACATCGAACCTCAAGAAGGTGTCCCTCGAGCTCGGCGGCAAGAGTCCGCTGGTCATCTTCGATGACGCTAACCGTAAGTGTACCCCAAGAGCCCTCTTGACCCGCCAATACTTGACCGTCCCGTTGTCTGTCTGTTGCCAAAGTGGACGAAGCGGTCGAGATCGCCCACAACGCGATCTTCGCCAACCACGGCCAGAACTGCTGCGCCGGAAGCCGCACGTTCGTCCAGGAGGGCATCTACGACGCGTTCGTGGCGAAGGCCGCGGAGATGGCACGCCGGCGCAAGGTGGGCGACGCGTTCCAGGAGGGCGTCCAGCAGGGCCCGCAGGTGGACGAGGAGCAGCTCCGGAAGGTGCTCGAGTACATCGAGTCGGGCGAGAAGGAGGGCGCCCGGCTGCAGACCGGCGGCAAGCGGGTCGGCACCGTCGGGTACTTCGTCGAGCCGACCGTGTTCGCGGGCGTGACCGACGAGATGCGGATCGCGCGCGAGGAGATCTTCGGCCCGGTCCAGAGCATCCTGAAGTTCAAGACCCTCGACGAGGCCATCGAGCGGGCCAACGCCACCGAGTACGGGCTGGCGGCCGGTGTCGTCACGCAGAACCTCAACACCGCCATCGCCTTCACGAACGCCGTCGAGGCCGGATCCGTCTGGTGAGTCAGGTGGCCAGCAGAGGAAGGTCCCGCAATGTGCCGGTCACTAACGTTTCCCTACGCACGCTTTCAGGGTCAACTGCTACGACTACGTGGTGCCGACGACGCCCTTCGGCGGGTACAAGCAGTCCGGCAGTGGCCGCGAGCTCGGCTACAGCGGCATCGAGCTGTACCTCGAAACGAAGTCCGTCACGATCAAGCTGCCGACGAAGGTGTGAAGCCGGAAGCCGGAATGCGATTCACAAAATAAAGTTCCCGAAAGAAAAGCGAAAACTCACTTTCAAAACGGCCACGGAAACCACGTCGAGGAACGTGCCGGGGTCGTGCCCGTTCGATCCACCATATCGATTGGATGTGTGCCGGGATGATCGTGACAACCCTTCGCTGTCACGGGATCCGGCTCCAGACTGCCCCGGTGACCCGGCGTGTAAGAGAAAGTAATTAATAAGAAAGTCCTTTCGCGGCACGAGTTTCGCAATGGGGTTCGGTTTTGCATACCGTACCGTTCCGAATTTGCGTCCCGAAAATCGATTATTCTTTCAACAGTCCCAGTTCGATGATCGTCTTCACCCGGCCGGCCACCCGTCGACCCTCCCCCCCTTCGTCGTGCGGGGATTAAAATAAACAGACGATTAATTGAGGTGATCGGTCGAAAAATGTCGGGAAAACACGATCACGCAGAAACAACCGTTACTCTCGGCTCAGGTCTCGTCTGACCTGAAGCAGATTGGGTCGAAGGAAGGAAGCTAAATCGCGCCCGATAAGTCAGGATACGGCACAGCGGGGTCGGGCCACGGGCCCTTGGGTATTCCTCATTAACCGTTGTTGGCACCGCCTGCGAGCGACTCGATGCGATTGAAGTATTGATGGTCGCGTCGCGGAAAACCCGTTAAGAGACCGGTGCGCTCACAGTGAGAGGTCACAGCCAGTGCGAGGGGTGGGCGAGCGGAAGTGATACATTCGGTACCGGGGCGAGAATCTGATCCCGCGTTGCACCGCGTTGTCGTCTCGGATTGTTGCGGATTAAGGAATATTGCACACCATTGTGCTAACGCCAAGGGGGGGCCAGGCTTTCGACTGCGCCGGGACGCATCAGTTACGGTGTCCGTACCGTGTCCAACCGTACGGACAGGTATCAATAACAACTTGGGCGCCTTCGTTCATTTTGCAATGCAGCAATGCTTGAACAGCGGGCGCCCCATGTTTCCCATGCGGCCAGAACGCACCGGCCTGATCGGGAAGAAGTGCTCGACAAACAACACCTCCACCGGACAGCACACCGAAGCGGCGTGACCTTTTCCGACGCCCAGACTTTGGTGAACCGTCGTGCGCTCCTTCATCATTTTCACACGTCCAGGCGTCGGACGTTTCCGCGTTGTTTGGGGTCGCGTCGCGGGATCTTGGGCTTGGCATTAATTTGCCCACCACAGAAGTGGCCCTGGCCACTCGAAACGAGAACGCAGACGCAGAAATGGATCTCGTTGGCTCGCCGGCACATTGTTGTTTGCAAGGATCCGGCCGAGACAGGTCCGGTCCGATTTATGGCACTTCATCGTCAAAGTAAACAGCCCGCGGTAAGCAACCACTGCAAGCGCGGTGAACAAATAGGCGCAAGTGCGCACACAGAGGCCCCGGTGCAGGTGTCTGGATCGTCTTAATTGCAGTCGATACGATCTGGACGCGGAAACGCACCGGGGGTGACGTTCCTCGCGATCGTTTTACTGTCCGCGCCGGAGTTGCGGAAATGGAGAAACATTTGCATCTTAATTTAATAACGCACAAATCTAATAACACAGATTAGATCCGGAGCCGGCGGGTCTGGTTCCGGAAGTGCCGCCGTCATCAACTATCAGCCCCGGATACCTACAATCGTCGCCGCGAACGGCTCTCGATAATGAAGACACCGTTCCGCCGTCGTCGATGGAATTCCATCCAGGGCCGACATTTTATTGCAATCCTGTTTGAAACCGGGCCACCGGGCCCGGTACTCGCGGGGCCAGTACCGGTTACGCAACACCCCACTGGGGAGAGTTAGAGGTAGCCGAGTGACGGCGAGGTCTCCGATAGGTGTCGATAGGAGTTCAGCTGGAGTTCATCACCTCGGTGCCCCTCGGGGTGTCAGAACGATCCCTATGGAGCCTCTGAGAGCTTTCCAGAACCGTCTTATTACGCGTATCTCGTGGTATCTCCGTGATGTCTGGGGGCCCTTCCTTTTGGTGAGTGAAACGATTGGACGGATTTATGACCGCTCTCTGGTACCGCGCAGAAGGTGTTAATGAACCGCTCCGATCTCCGATAATGTGAGGCACTTGCGATCGCCGCGGGCCCTGAGATTATGATCTCAACACGATCATGTCCGGTGGCGATCGGTGACATTGAAATTACCCGTTTCGAGCGCATCGTAACAAAAGGTTAAGGAACCAATAGCCAATAGTCCCCGCGTGTGTGTAGGGCCCCCCCTGGGGGTGATTTAATCGTCTCAGGTCCGGGTTGCGTCACCGTCGCCCATCTTGTCGATCGTAAGCGATCTGCATTTCTCACTCGCTCTCTTTCTCTCTCTCACATGCTGTCTCACCCGAAGGAAGGAAAGTTAGGGCGAAACTGGAGTCAAATCGTTTACGAGCTGAACCGGCGCTGACATGAAATTCCAAACGGAGTCGAAATGACCGGAGTCGCTGACGGAGCGCGAGCAGGCAGCCGACCAGCAGAGCCGCATAATTTCGAGTCACCTCCAATTCGCAGCCTCCACCGCGGCGATGTGCGCTCTGGCCTCCCATTGCATAATTGTCCGGCATCATAACTTCCGTTTGGAGCTCTCTTTTTTTTGCTTCTTCTGTCACTCGCCGCCGCCGGGTCTATCGCCGGGGCCGCCGGGTCTATCGATCGCAAATCAAGAGACGCGAGAAACGAAGAAACACGATAAATAAGCCAAACCTTTCGAAAAGTTTTAAGCTAATGGCCCCATTGCACCACGGGGGGGAGACTGCGGACGCCTCCGCGTCCTCTGCGGTGGTGGCACGCGGGGTGAGAAAACGACAAACCGCGGGCCGTCACGAATAGAGCGACACGTCTATCATTTCGTTCCGCAGCTCCCGGGAGCCCGGAGATCGCCCCATAAATCATGCATCCATTCGCCCCGGGAGTTGACGGGCCGATGTCGTCTCTGGGTTGACCTGGCGACTCGTGGGCAACCCAGTCCAGTCCAGCCGCCCATAGCGAATCAACAAAACCAAGACGGACCCGGTTATTGCCCGCCGATTCGGAGCATCGGCCAACGCGTAGGCTCTCTAGACACTCAACGGCAACCGAGGCTATCGACTTGAAGAGCCGAGCCGAGATGAAGACATATTCGAACATAAAAAAGGGCAAACGAAAAAAACCCTCAAAATAGCAGTCATTGTGCAGAAACATAACCGAAAAAAATGGCGTCGAATCGATGATGACTTCACCACCACGCACAGGCACCTCGACGGCGGGCACGGTCAAGTGTCCGGCGTACTTTGGGCGAAGAAAGTCGAACACAGGGGCCGTAAAAGCGATGTGGTAATTCGTGGGCCACCCCGCCACACCGGCGATGGCGGCCGATCGCAGATGTCTCCCGAAAGTGCTCCTATACTCGCGCCTAGAGCCTCGATTATGCGATGCTGTGTGGCCGCGCCACGCTGAAGCGAAAAAAAAACGCTGCAATTACATTACACGACCATTGTGACAGAAGCCACGACGAGGGCTGGGGCTGTGCCGTGTGCGAAAAGTGCTGTTGTTGCTGTTAGTGCTGCGCATCCGACGCCACAAACGCCACCGACACGATCATCATAACATCGCCAGACGACGGACGACGATGATGATAAATCATAACGATCGTGGAGGGCTGGAAAGCGTGTCCTGTTCTGCGCTACCCGCGCAGTGTGGCGTGGACGAAAAAAAACAAACAAACAAAATTACACCAAGACGGTATCAAATGTTCGTGGGAAAGTTGAAGCAGCGGGTCCCGGGTATCGATGGATGGCAGGGCCCCCCACCCACGAAACTATAGGGTGCCGGCAGCGGCAGTGCGCTAAGATTGATGACCAAGAAAGTTGGCATTTGGTGTGGGCTTTCCAGCCAACAGCATCCAGCAGCGCCAGGAGGTTCAGTGTGTTCTAGCACCACGAGGCCTGTAGCTAAGAAGCCGAAACGGCCCCGAGTAACCGTTGAACGATCTGCTGATCGTCAGAACTTAGCACTAGTGTGGCCAAAAAATATAGGGAATCCGAGACTCCTTCATTATTCCCTTAAATCTGCGTCATATGCTATACGAATTGTGTTCAAAGCAGCTGTGAAAAATTGAATGATTACTCAAAATTGTAGAACTTGTCACCATAAGTCACTGACATGTGTACCAACCGATCGCCACAAAAAACCCGAAAATCGGATGTTCCGAAAATCGAAATTCTCAGAACATTTTGAACAAACCACGTAAATCTTTGTCTACATTTGTTCCAATTGGGCCAGCCAATTGGGGAATCAAAATGGCCCGAAAAGTTCTTTTTAGGGATAACCTTCAACAAATTCTTCCTAACTGCTGACTGCAGAAGATGTCCACTGAGTGGCCTTATGAGTTTAGCGAATAGCCAGAAGGCACATGGTGCCAAGTCCAACGCGAATAAGGGAAATGTGATGGCGATGATCACGAAATGATCAAGAAAATGTGATGCTAAAACATCACGAGGAAGTTGAACCAAGAATTCTCTCTCTTCAAAAAACCGGTCTTTTTGGAATGCCTGGAATTACACAAACGACGCCTAACACTCAAATAATGTTCTTTGTCGACAGTTTGGCCAGTTGGGAAAGTATTCACATTACACCAAACTACGACCAACGAAAACAACTCGTTCCTGTAACAATTTGGCCACAGTAGTTTAAACTCGGTTAAGTTGATGAGACCGATTGAGAACATTAATAATTTTTCAAACAAAAGTTTATCTGAAACATGATTCCAGCATCAGCATGTCTAGTGATGAAGCTCTCTTCGTCTTTTTTCATTATGTAATTAGCGAGATCGCTCGGAATGGTAACCTGAAAGCGAACGATGCTAAAAGGAGACAAATTGTGGTGCTCTAACGTGCAGCAATTTCTCCATTCCAACTTGAGCATTCGTATTGGCAAAAGGAGATTGTTTGGTCCCAAATTCAGCGTGTTTCTCGGAAATGCTCCATAAACGTATGTCAAATTAAAAACCCGTGCTTGCTTCCCGTTTAATCAACAAACGGTACGAAAAATTTTCATTAATTTCCGACCCTGCGGGCCATAAATAAAACTGCAATGTCCTACAACAAATGTTCGGCCCAATTACTCAAAACACAAGATAATAACAGCCAGCCCACAGTTAATGTGCCGTTTCCCAGCTGCGTTAAGCGATCGAAACAATGTACACTTCAAACCCCCTGAACCCGGAGGGCACCGGAGCATTATTTATGTTTAGCTTTCCGAAAATCGGTTACAAGACCCTTTCATTCGTTAGAATCACATTAGATTAGTGGAGCCATTTGCGCGAATTTCGCTGCAAAACTGGCCCACGGCTTATCGGATCGCATCGGTGCGCATCATTCAGTGGAAACACTAATGCGGCCGGCGGAAAACATAACGTCCGGTCGCCGCGTTGCCTCCCCGGACAATCCGGCAGAAAGGCAGAACTGCGCAGCGCGGAAGAATCGTGCAGTTTCTGTTACATCCCGAGCAAACCCGTTTATGGGAAGAATAAACTAAAACAAAACGATACATCTGCGCTAATAATGTTTCGTTCCCCCAAAACGACCACCAGATCTTCGTTCGCCGCATCCTCGCCGCTTGGCTTCGTTCTGGCACAGCCGGGGACAGCAAATTACATGCTACATTCAGCCCGGGAACGGTTGCAGCATTCGGTACGGCCAGGTTCGGCTTGGGCAGTGTCAGCAATTTGTTAGAAAAATGCTCGCCATCGCGCATTCGGTTCTGCGTAAGCCGTTATCTCACGAGACCGTCGAAGGCCTGTGTTCTACCGGCCACGCTGCGCTGCGTGTAGCCTGAACAAGATCTCGCCAGGGGACCGATGTTAGAACCTCCCCCCGCGCGGGGCCCCCACTGCCTGCCGGGGTCTCTCTGTCTATTGTTTCTATTTATTGCAGCCATTTAGCGCTAATAGCCGACCCCGGACAAGCTTCCCCAAGGCCCAACAGACGGCCCGTCTGGGAGGCGCTACACGCGGTCACGCGGCGGCAGCCGTACGATGCTCACGTGGGAAGGACGACCGCGCAGAAACCACGGAAACCGCAGACACGTATGCGCACCGAGCAAATTACCACCGGTACACCTTGTACGCCACGAACACGGCCGTTCCGAGGCGCTGCTTCTCCCGATCAGGTGGATCATGTTGCGTGGCGACGGTTCGCCATGGTTCTCCTCCGAACGGCAGGCCGCCAGGATGCGTTTGACATCGTTCTTCGGTGGTCACGAACAATTACCCGCAACAGGGCCAAGAAGCCCAAAGGAGCCCAGCCCAGCGCAGGCAGCTCCACCACCGGCCCGCTTTGGCCCCTCGTGGCTCGAGATCATTGTTCAGATGGGACCACGGCCGGCCGGTTCCGGAAGATCTTCGAACAGCCGGGTTCCGATGGAACCGATTGGGTAAAATTTATCTTATTCGCTCCTTCGCAACATCGGCTTCGCCCGGGTTGGCTGGGTTTGCGGTGAGACCCGGTTGCAGATGCAACTCGCGTTGGGCCGTTCGGCGCAATCGGTAACCGATCAGTTGATCGGATCGGAAGTGTGGGCAAATACTGCGAATCGGTTGGTAATTACGCCTCAATAACGACGACTCCGGACCAACCGCTTCCTGGTGATCTTTTAATGCTAATTAACAGTCAGTGTTATCGAGATGTGGAACGCGGTCCGCTCCGGTGCACCTTGTTATTGTATCTTATTGCTTACAACAAAGCACATTTGGTTTGCTCCGAGTGTCTGGCAATGTAGGTGAATTATTGTACCATTTAGATTGCAAAACCGTTTGCCACAGTTGCCTGTTACTTTTAATTTGTGTTTGTGGAAGTTTATCCGATAGTTTTTACTATGTTGCAATACTTTCTAAATCGTCTGAATTAAGAATTTCACAACAAGAGTAGAGTAGCACAATTAAGAGTAGCACAATCAGTAAAACAGTCGCATCTTTCGATATAAGTCTTGCAAGGAACAAAATACTAAGGATCCCTAAGATACATCGTCCAAATATGGTCGATAGGGTGAGATTTTATTCTCACGCGGGACGCGACAGCCGAAAGATTATGCCCTGTGTCTGGCGATGTTTATTGGAGGTGCCTACCTTGAAGTCTGAACCACGAAGCCTGACTAACAACTAACACATATCTTTTAGAGATAATAATAATTTATAGTGAAAACTTACGAGACAAAACCAAAAACTAGGTAATGGATTTCAGAACAGATAAATGAATAAAACGATATCTATAACGCCATAAGACATTGCGATACTAACAAAGGTACATATAGAAGTTTCAGTCGGTTGATTACTAGCACTGCCATAGGCTAACATCCTCGGTTGGTACGAATCAGACAGCCCTACATATCGTATTGCCTAGACTTTGGCTATTAATGGTGCGGTTGGTGCTAATAATCATTCAACTTCGATTAAATCAACTAGTAACGGAAAAAGACGTTTTATACGTTAGATGACATAATGCTACATAATTTCAAAAGAATGTTGGTGTTTTAGTGAAATAGTTTAGAATTTGGAGAAACAACAACATATTGAAGGGAACGTTTGATGCTTATACTCATTTATGACGCCCGAAAGAAGTAAAAGCATGAGAGCAGGCTTCAGGATCGTGTACTAGGAGAGTTGTTAGAGCGTAGGGCCCACGGGGAAACTTTGACCACCCATTTGGGCCACCTTTCTCACTGCTTACTTCGCTGTTCGGGAATAAGGCAATTTATCTCCTTTAAAAAATAAATTGATTCAATTACACAGAAATTCTGACAGCTTCTTGGAAAGGAAATGACAACATATACAGGGTCATATATTTCGTAGTTTCAAAAACGAACTAAAAAACACATGAAAAAGTAGTACTTTGCAGTTTGTAGCTATGCGTAAAACACAATATCGTTCAGATGGGCGCTTCGGGATCTATGGCAATAGTCGATTCTGATAAAATAGTTTTCAATTACTTTTTTGCACATTTTGAGGCGTACCTCGCCCGTAACTCGGAGAATGTTTTATTAAGTGCTCCAAAGTTTCAGGCTTCTCAACATAAACACGATCTTAAACGCGTTAACATAACATGTACTGTCGCAAGAAAAAGTCTGACGGTGTATCGCTCGGAATCAACGGTAGTGGTCCTGCCTTCGTCGTTTTCGAATAAATTGGGTTTTGAAATAGTTTCGGCTTATTGTTCGATATAGTTGTCAGAAAAATTGCAGATCAACATCGTTAGGTCACTGTCATCAATCAACGTCCCGCTACTGTATTGGGAAAACTCGACAAACAATCAAACACCAGCTTCACAAGCTTCTCTAACGTGGCTAACAATTTAAGTAGACGCACATTCCACGCAATCGGGCTCGTTAATCGTTTCAATTATAAAAATAAAAGACCTACCTTTATGACGTGAATTTCTGATAAATCCTCTTCATTATAATTTAAAAAAATATGGAATACGGAAAACAGTTGACACCTTTCTGCCACCTCTTCCCCGTTCGTTATTCAACAGCCCCGCACGCCGGGTTCATCGCGTGGCAAACGGGAGGGCACTTCGTTTAACCCTTCGGCTGGAGGGAACGATTACATCTAATACCATTCCTGGCACCATCCCTGGCCAACGACGCTCCACGCAACACCGCAGCCTCGTAATAATCGCAAATAATTCATCGCCAATCGATAATTGCGTTTCGCACTCCCAACGACTGCCTACGGCGCCGGTCCCGAAAACTTGCCGCGTGGAAAAGTGCATTCCACAATTTTGGGAACGGCGCAGGTGTGCGGCTTCAATCTGGACCGGGGGCGCGCGAGCATGATTGCATAGTTGGCTGGCACATTATGCTGCCACATTTGGTTTTCCTCACACTCCGCATTCGTGGCGTTCCGACGCGATCCTTGCGGCCTCGAGGTTAGACGCCGTTTTGTACCGCCTTTACTGGTGCCGGCTGTGGGTTCCGATGTTTGCTGTCGATCTTTCGCTCTTGAGGTTCCGCTTGAGGTCTTGCTCACTCTCTGTAGCCCGAGATGTTCTATTCGATCCTGAAACCAAACTGAAGCAAATCGTTGTAGAGCGGCACCGGACTACCTTCGGCAGGTGTGCGAAAAAGCCATGGCTATGTCGCGACCGGTCCTCGTAGTCCTAATGTCACGCGTGGTCCGCATGGTTTCTGCCATCCGCCGCGGGTCAACGATTTATGTTTCTCGTGCCGTGTCGCGAAATGCGTGCCAAATAGGGGCGGCAGCGTGTACGGATCCCGAGCCGAGCCGCGGATCACAAAACCCGGACATAAGGAATGTGAAAAAAAAGGTGTCACAGATCGGTCGAGGAGCAGGACCCTTTCGGACCGCAGGGCGCAGACGATCGCTCGGATTAGAGCCACCATTTGACCGAGCACGTGGTCGGCGAATAAAGAGGAACGAACTTTCGAACCTTGCGTCTGCGTCTGCGTCTGACCCCGCCGGGCACCCGCGGCACGCACAGCGGTGCGCAGTGAAGCTCAAGTTCGCCGTCTCGCCCGGTCACGATCGACGTGTCCGCCGCCGTGATCGTGAATATGAAAGTTTAAAGCCGAGCGCAACTTTTAGCGGCCACCGGAAACAAAGCGTCTTTGGAGAGGCTCAAAGAGGGGAGGGAGAAGCACGACGTCCAGTTCAAGTGCGACCCCGACATCGCGACAGCGACATCGTAGGAGCGAACCAAATTGCCGTCCGTCCAGGGGGACCAGAAAAAGTGGTAAGCTGGACGCGAAAATCCTTGCCACTTGGCCGGTCAACATGTGTTAGAAACCCGAACACACGCCCGTGGAGCACGATGATGGTGCAACATGCAGCCCGGCCGATGTTCCCGGTGCAGGTACATGCTGGCGAAAGTGTTCGGCCTGCGGTAATTTGGAGTACGGCGCGCGGACCACGGGAAACAAAGACCCGGCAGGCTGGCGGCAGCATACCGTCACGCCAGGGCCACCATCACGAGGCGATCGAGGCGTCGTCGCGACGGTGGAAGTGGACCTCAAGAAAGCAAAAACCAATTTCATTCATCGTCCGGGGCAGTCCGGGTGGGATTTCCGGGGGTCAGGTGCAGAGCTCGTTCCGACTGCCACCGGTGAGCGATGGAAGGGCGAACAGCCACCCGGTGACCTTTGCGGCTGCGGGTTGGCCACGCGAGGCTACCTGTTTCGTCGGGATTGTGTGCGACCCACGGATCCGGCGGCGGTCGAGGAGGCGCGTGCGCGGACCGCTTTCGACGATTAAGATCTCAGATAAGCCACGTTAGATACACGCGGACACGGTCGGTCGGTCGGTCGGTCGGACTTTTGGGCCACGGTCAGCGACTGTGTCCGGGCCGCCGGGAGAAACTCTCAAGTCCATCAAGATGAGGATGTTGGTGCTTCCAGCAAGGACCAGAGACATCAATCGCACCGTGGGGCCACCACGGGTCGTCCCTCCTACACAATGTTTACGCGCTGTGGAAAATGGTCAAATGAAGTGGTGAAACTACAAACATATTGTCTGCGCGTGCCTGTGACATGAATTTAAATGGATTTCCACACAACCTTTTTTTCGGTGAGCAACAGTCCGTCAACAATAACAGGAGACCGTATCCGCTGGTCATTCGTGTTGCATAACTTCAGGCTCGTTTGGCGTGAATTAACTAAAATCAGATTAGTTTGACTCATTTCACATCTTTTCGTCTTTGGAAGCTGCCTTTTTAACAGACCTAATAAACAGTCTAGATATTGTGTGGAGGAAAAAGTAATCCATTATTTTTGGGTGAAATTAAAAACATAACTGAAGAGGATTCAGATGGTCCGATTTGGATCAAATATGCACCGTTTTGTTGTAAAATTGGTTGCACTTTTAAAGGTAGCTTTAAACTTCTGGACTTTCTGGCGTGTGTTACATTTTTTTTGCCCTGTTAGAACACAACACCTCTTCTGTTGGTCGATTCTGGCCGTTTCTGGATCGCTTTGAACGGTGCAATTGTCGATAGTAGAGATCTGATGTTATTGTTTGGTCACACAAAAGCGACTCATAATAAATGATTCCTTTCATCCCATATACCCAATAGATCCTGCTTAAACGTTAGTCATTGTTTGGTCACTGTTTAGACTGCTTCATCATGCTTTAAATACGATCTTTTTCGCAAAATACTGTCGTATGTATTCTATTGCTCATCTCCAGCTCCCATCCGTTTAAGAAATGGGTCGATTTCATTCCGTTTGATCAAAATTGCGGATGGATCGGTTGGAACCCTGAACTTGAGTGCCGTTAAAATTATGCCAAATGCAGGGCGACTTTAGATAAGAAGCTTTGCCATTTTAATATTCCGTCAACAATTTTTCAAAAGACAATCAAACTCGGAACCCTTAGCTCTTCATCTGTTCAGCGCCTAGCGACTAAATAAACATTCTTCCGAAATCTTCAAAGATCGTCAAACACAACTTTGAACTGAATCAGATCGGCGGCTAGCCACCATTTCACTTTGTCTCCCGGCTGGACTCCCGGAGAAGACGAATGTATCATTTACAAACCTGTAACATGTTTGAAACACGTGCTTTGTCCGTGGCGTGTTCCGTGGCGCAGGAAACGAGCCAAATAAAAATGACAATCATAAATTTTAATCCCATTTCCTGACCGACCGACCGGCCGGCGGCGGCCTGCAACGCCACACGCCAGCAGCCCACGGGACTCTTTAAGGCCCATAATTAATATTCACGAAACAATCACGAAACTGTCTCCCGCGGTCCGTGCGCTGCGCCACTTCAGCCACGTCAGCGCCACACCACTCGGCGGCTCGGGAGCCCTTAAGTAAGTTGTAAGAAAGTTGTAGGTGAAACAATTTTCATCCTGCCCCGGTCCGGGCCTCGGTTGCCTCGCGGCGGCCAAAGATCATAAGTGAAAGGCTTAGAATGACTACCATCATTAAGCGGCTGTCGGCGGCGTAATCAATTGACGCCCTCGTGGGTTCAGCTTTCCTTCGTTTCTCTTCGTTTCGCCCCGCACCCGGGACGCTCCGGGTCTGGCGGCACTCTCCGGGAGAACCGGGCCGTGGTGCGTATGCGCCAACGTGAGGCCGCCGTTACGAAACGGTGTGGACGCCGGGCTGGCCAGGATTTTGGCCAACCGGAAAGGGCACCCAACCCGCTCGAAGAGTCATCCGTCGGGTCGAACAAAAAAAAGCTCGACCATTTGCAGCACTTGTGAGCACTTTCACCTACGTGCGTGTCGCTTCATCGGCCGCTACGGATCGAGACCTTTGGAAAGAACATTTCAGCGCCCACCGCGCACATTCCTTCCGTATCATCCGCGTGGCCGCCCGACGCCAGGGACCGGAAGGGACTCTGGGCCGCTTTCGCCCCCCGCCGATATTGATGGGGTCGTGCCTAACGAACGCCTGACGGATGCAGCTGACAGCGCGCCGGACTGTCACGCTCACATCCGGGGAGCCCTCTACCTCCGGGACATTTGAAAGGGCGAGCTCGAGCCCTGAGCCGCTCTTCCTTCTCGTTAGCGACAGCGACTTTCGTCGGGGCCATTTACTTGGCGAATCCTGCCCCGGCGTGCCGGACCTCCCTAGGCGCTGCCGGCTGCATTTAGACGGAAGACAAAGAGAGATAGAGCGCGAGTGAGAGTGAGAAAGATCGACCGGCCGGAGTGTCGGCTGGAAAGGCCCAGGCCCAGGTGTGGAGCAAGTGACAGGAGAGTGAAATTGCAGTTTTATGCATCGCGTGCACTCAGCCAACCCTCTCGAGGGCACGGTACGCATGGCGTGGGAAATGCAAATTTCTAATGGCTCTATCGGACGCCGGGCCGGGTCTAACGACAAAAGATTTTATTACCTCGACCGTCGGCCCCCGGCGCACCGACCTGACCAGATGGCAGCCTCACATGCAACGGCCCAGCATCGATCGCATCGAGATTTGAATGTGCAATCAATGCACCCGCTCAACATTCGTCCCATTCGTCGCTGTTTGAAAATTGCACAAACGGGCACGTGGGTCAAAAAGTCCTGCAGGACAAACTTGCTGCCTCTGGTCCGGTCTCTGCTCCTGTCAAATAAGTGATCACACGCTCTTGTTGAAAGGTTTGACTTGGAACGAATTTTCTGACAACTATTCGTAGCCTTCGGACATAAAAGGATCCAACTCTTAGACGATCATACTAGGGTGTTCAATAAGTTCGTACTGTCGATAAGAAAAACACATTTTTATGGTTTCAAATACACTTTACTATCCAATATGGCCTGCCTGAACATCAACACACTTGTTCCAACGAGACTCCAATTTATAAATTCCATCCCTGAAACGATGATCTGGAAGGGCTTCAAAATACGTTATAGGGGCAGCTGTTACGACGTCATCATTAGTTGAAAAACACTTTTCACGCATGATATTCTTCACGTCTGAGAACAGATGAAAGTCGCTAGGGGCTAAATCTCTTGAATACTGTGAACAATCCAACAATTCGAACTTTAATTCATGGATTTTTTGTTAAAACGCATTGTCCTGATGAAAGAGGATGATTTTCTTCTGCAAACCGGGTCTTTTTTTACGACTTTTCTCCTCCAGTTGGTCTATAACATATATTGTTTTAGCATTTTACGAGTAATTCATAAACAAAGTATCTTTTGCATGCCAAAAAACTGATGCTAACACCGTTTTGGGCGATTTCTGGACACGAACACGTTTTCCGAAAAACCAGGTTCACAATACTCCTTAGTCACTTGTTTTATTTCAGGATCATGGTGATAGATCCAAGTCTCATCCAGAGTGACGATTTAATGCACAAAATCCACTGTATTAGGAAAAGCTTCGAAAAAGCTCTAAATGTTACTGAGAAAGTGTCATTCGAATGCGTTTTTGTTTCATTTTCCGCTAATGTGGCACCCATTTGCACACAGCTGTCTGAAATCTAATACTTCAGTAAAGATAATGCTTATACTGCTCAATGAGATGGCTAAGCCTTGTACTAAATCGCTCTCCGTGATTCAATGATTTACCAATACGATATCCTGTATTTTTTCTACGATTTCAGGTGTTGTTTGTTTATGGACGCCTTTGGATCGTCTTGAAGGCTTGTACGACCACTTTCAAACTCATAAAAACCCCTTTCAATGTACTAATTGAAGGGAAAGAGTCCTTTAACACCTTCAACATTTGTTCAACGTTCAATTGCTTTCAAACCTTCAACAAATTTCTATCTTCTCACGATATTTGATTTTTTTCGTTGTGAAATATACTGTGACGCGTGGATCCTAAATGGCTTGTAAAATACAATTAAATGCTCAATTGAAATAAAATTTCGCATACGTTCATTTGAAGAGTGTACCAATATACCAAAAAAAAATCAAGCTCATAGCAGCACTCTCTGTTACCGACGATTCGAACTCATAGAAGACTCCTGTAAGGATCAAACAAAACGTGTAAGCCTAAGTGCTGTGAAAATCCTTCTCGGAACCTTTGATGAACTGTTCTGCTCTGGAATATGACGATGAACCTATGTCTGGACGGAGCAGGTTGACATCAATACTCCTTTTAATTAGACATTTTCAAACAGCCCTCTGCAGGCTTTAGATTAGCTGTGAGAAAACGCAGCTTAGCCATTTTGAAAACAACTTTCGCTAGGTGGACAATATTGGAGTTTAGTAAACAATTGGACAAACCCCGGAAGGCTTTCCAGGTACAGGCGTCATCCCGGTGTCATCGTTCGAATTTATACTCCCATTCGATAAGCCCATAAATCATTAAACATTGTTTCAGGGGCTCGTGTATTTTGTCAAAAATAAAAAAAAGCAGGTCGCGTCCAGTCTTTAGTATCCTTAAACAGCGGCCACAACAAGCCACCACTTTTATTGACCTTCCGAATTGTGCTGCGTGCTTCCTGGTGGTGGAGTCAGCGCACCGGGCTGGGCAGGAAAGTGAAACTGCAGCATAAATCATCAGCCACCCACTCGATCGACGGAAAACAAGTTGTTTATTAACGTTCTACGAGCCCCCGGGCCAGCGGTGGGGCCATCCGAATTCAATCGGCCGCCGGACCGCCCCTGGCCACTCCGGCGCCGGCATCCGCAATGAAAGCGAACCGCGCGTTTGGGAATGGCAAAGAGAAATATTAAAATTTAAATACCACTCGCATCGCATCGGCCCGACTGCGCCTTAACCCAGGAAGCGCAAGCAAGGTGCTTCTCCGCGGATCGTGAAGCCGCCAGCAGCGACTTCGGCCCCATCGCAAGCAACTGTAAAATTGCAGCGGACCAGGCAACGGAACAGAGCAGCAGAAAAAAAGACGAGGACGAGGAAGAAAACAAACGGTCCCAAGATGAAATACTAACCAACAGCCGGGCGGCCGGGAACACGGCAACGGCACGGCATCAGGCTCCGGCCGGAGTGAAAGATGACTCATCAGATAACTCGATCAATTTCGCTTTCGCACGGACCGCTGCGCAGCGGCGGGAGGGGAGGTGAGGACCGCGGGGGACGCCGTCGCGCGCGCGCGCCGATCGCTGCCCAGGCCATCACTCTAATGCCCATCCGTAAACGGTTCGGGCAGCCATCCGTCTTCTGGCGGCGGCCGCCGAGGGATGGACCTTTGCTTCCTTCTTCGCCGAATGAAAAATGCCCATGCCACGGAGCCCCACGGAGTGTCTGATATCTGATTCCGGTAAGCATACTGGAGCGAACTGGCTGCTGGAGCCGAGGCGGCGAGGAGAAATAAGGGTTAATGTTGATGTCGATGTGCTTTTTTTTTGCATGCTGCACAGCGCCGTGAACGAAAAAGAAAGGAAAAGCGAGGTGCCCGGGAGCGAGGTTCGGGCACCATTCACCAAACTTCCGAAAGACGAGTCGGCTGGGATGGTTGAGAAACTAACTTCCATTCCTCCTTCAAATCCACCTGGAGCGCCCAAGCGGTCGAAGGCGCAGAGGACTATAGAGGCTGAGGCCAAGCAAAATTTGATCCTCCTCGAGGGAATGTACAGAGATTGCTGTAGCGACTATCAAACAAAATAACCTCCACAGCATTTAAAAAGCGATTACCGACCTTATTTAGGTTAATCTGACAACGCAACCTAACGAAGAGTCAACGTTTATAATGAAGTTGAAGCACTTCGACAAGATTGCACTACGATTACTACTTAAAGTATTCGTGTAACGCAAACATGACATTAAGAATGATTGAATACAAAAGTCTTTCATCCCTTCTATTTGCAATTACAGGCTTTATCTAGTCGATGTCGACCTGCGTGACTCGTAGCCAACAACCTTGCCCGTGATCACACAACGTTACAGAAAGCAACAACGATTAACATTATCTCTGGTGCAGGCCAAGACCACTGGGCGATTTTCTCTCGCAAGAAGAAGTCTTCATCTAATGTAATTAACAGTGATCCAATCCATGCCCAGTAAGTATCCTTTGGTTCGTTAGATAGGGGTCTATTTGGAACTATCGTTATCTCTATCACACAATTCTTGGACTCTATTGGCCAGGTGTCTGGGTAAAGCCGATTTTCACAAGCCTCTCCGGAGGTGAACTATTCATTGTCAAAATTATTACTTTAATTACTATCTTAACTATCGTTTAGTATATCGAAAAATTATTATCGAAAAATATCGTATTAATTTGTATTGTTAATAAAAAATTGTTTTTCTTGTAACACTGTAATTGGGTAACTTAAATTGACAGACTTTGTTAGCATTTATCACGGCCAGATCTGAACTAAAAGATGGATGCATGAGCATTAAGTAGGGCGACGCCATCTTTCAACTGACCTAATATTTGGCAATGCAGGCAATCCGAATCAAGAGCAAATCCCAAATGTAGCAATTCAAGTCAGATGATTCTAAACAAAAGTCATTCGAATTAAGATTTGTCAAATTTTACGATGAATCAAAACCGAACCTGTCGAGGCAATCCGCCAGCTTTCCGCCGGCTGCAAACTAACGTTTCCAAAACCATAACAATACTTTTCCCCGAGCCACCGTAAGACGCCACAAAACCTGATCAAGCTTGATCAGCCAACGATCCGAATAATCCGAAAGCCACACGCTCACCGACGTAGACAATCGCAAATTAGAAACGACGTAATGGACCCCGGGAGATCGGTAACGGATACGTTTAGCTGCCCATCCATCCATCCATCCATCCATCCAGTCCGTTGCTTGGCTCACCGACAGCCTCACCGATCAACCTGGCGCACCAGTTATTCGACAACCCGTTGCCCAGCCATTACAGGGGTTCGGGCTGGGTTTCGTGCACCCAAAATCAAACGTTATCAGCGTCAACGTGCCCCCCTGGGACACGTTCTGACACCGACACCGAGGTGTGCCGTAGTTAGCGGTGCCCATCAACTTGAGATCGATGCTGGAGGTACCGTCTTCGCAGTCGTGACAGCGTCCCAGTTTTGGGCTCCATCCGTTCTGTCCGCCACACTCAACATGGTCATTAAAAATTATCCATCCGGCCATGACAGTGGGTTCGTTATAACCGACGAAACATTCTGGCCGCTTTCCGGCCCGCTTCTCCAATCCGATATTCAATTTGGATTCTCCAGCTTCTCGAAGGACCCCGGGACCAATGACTCGTTCAAACTCGCCCGTAAACCGTAACGAACGGCATGTTCCGGTGCATAATGCCGGAGTGCAGGGTACGGCCGACCTCGAGCCCGACTCATCCACCACCGATTAATCCGACGTTAATCTGAGACCCTGAGACTACCGCCGGTGAGCAATTTGGAGGGCACCGGCGGCCGCCTTCGATGCGTCAATTCGTCGTGGATCGAACGCCGGCGGTACCGTTAATGCGGGCAGAGCGGCCGTCGTCCACCACACAAATGAACTCATCCGGCCGGGAGTTTCGGTCGGGCCGTGAAACATAATCTTCGGTGTAATTCTTTCGCCACTACATCCACCGTGGAGACGCGTGGAGGTCGCTTCGGCCGAGGTTCCATTCGCCACACCACGGCGAAAGGCACATTCTTCAGCGGTTCATTCCCCGGCGCCTCTCGCGCACGGCCGGGTTCCGGTGGCAAAGGTTGGATGATTTGGAAATCGTGAAGCATAAATCACGGCGGACGGCGACCGGCTAGAACCGATCGCTCCATTTACGTCCCGACTGCTCGAGAGCTGGTCCGGATTCGCAGGACCAGAACTCCGTTCTCTGGGGCGGGCTCTGCAAGCGAAACACATGCTTTCGTGTCTCCCAGATTTACAGCACGCCTCAATCATCGACTCAATCCCAGGGGCGAACGCCAACTTCGAGCCACTCGATGGCGTTTCTAATGGCTGTAACCTCAAAACGTCAGCGGCGACGGTAACACTGATAGCGGTTCTAAGTTCTCGTTCTCATTCTATACTCTGCGCCCTCCTGGCGGAACTCCTGGCCACTCCGGTCGATGTTTCGGGCGGCGAAACAATCAACTCCCCGGCGCAACTCCCCATTAGTGTGTGTCCCGTCGCGGTCGTGACATTCCGCCGGCACATACCACCCACCACCCTACGATGCGCTTGCCCTCCCCCACCCTGTAGACACGTTGCACGTTGACGATCACGGCGACATTCGCTCGGCACGGGTCAACGATCGCGCAAGGTTTCGACCTGCCGCTGCCTCGTCGTGAGCAGCACTTTTTGCTTGCAACCCATCGCCCAAGCCAGCATACGGCCCCCCGGCAGGCTGGCTGCCACTCGTAAGGGTGGTCGGGACACACGCATGACGAGCGCGAACCTCCTGGAAGCGAATCGCACCCCGTCGTAACGTTTGATTCGCACCCGGAGAGGAGCGTGATTAATGTTTCGGTGTCCTGCCGTGAATTTGGTGGTCCCAAAACGGCCACTCCTGGGCAACTCCCGGAAACCGGATGCGCTGCCGGATGGAGGGATTGGGACCCCGGGTTATGATTCAGGATCCGCACAGGACACACGCAGTCGCACACCGGTCGCGGTGGTGCGATCATCAATCATGATGATCTGTGCGGAGCTCCGACTTCTCGGAGAAAAAAGTCCATGGCTCGGGTGGCCGTAGGTCGTCGAACCCGCGAACGCGTGTGAAAGCGTGCGTGCCTGCAATTGCGGGTGCTAAGGGCAATCCTGCGTCACGCCACACAAACTATTACGCAGACGAGGAGGTCTCTCTTTGTGATCCCCCCATTTTTGAGTCTTTCGACGCGCTTTATTTGTCAAGTCAAAATCGACAATTTTAAATTTAAATTTGCAGTCACAAAAGTCGACATGGTCTAACCTCTTCAAAGACAAACTGCAAACTAATCTTCTTTTAAGTTTAAGTTTAAGTTCAATCAGTTTTTTTACGTGAAATCATTTTCCTGATTTGTAAATAACATAATGTTGCGAAAAAAGCATAATTAGGATGACCCAATTGACGGCTAAAGCCATCTGTTTCCACAAACCGGTTTCATTCAGCTACACGAATTTAGAGCAGTTTCAACAGAACCCAGTAATAAATGGTGTACCAGCCGGGAATAGAAGCTAGTCTTGAACCGTGAAGAGGAAAAAATGCTACTATAGGGTGGTCAAATAAGCGGTGTCTTTTTCATTAGGTTATTTAAAAAAACGGCTCAATATTTTTCGATAAATGAAATTTTATTTGAAAAGTTGATTCATTAAATTTTTTATGTAAAGCAATTTTGGTCAAATGTTCACCACGACTGGCTTGGCAGTAGCTCATTCGATCGATCTATTTTCGAGTACATTTTCGACTGCCTATGCTCCTATCTCGGCATAGTCAATGTAAATTTCGGTCTTGAGGCCGTAAAAAATTGCTGGTTTGTTCGTGTAACATAAATATCGATTGTGACTGTCACTGTACGACACGTAGCGACGTCCTATTGAAACCAAATGTCGTCCATGTTCTCAGCTTCAATTTCGCCGAAGAACCAATCAGCGAAAATCAGTACCAAACAATCACTCATTTTGGATGCATTGGCTTCTTTTGCACGATTCTGCTGATTAACATAACCATCAAGGTGGAAATGATGGCTCTGGCGTTCATTGTTTGGTAAGTCAAAATGACCGATTTTAAATTTTTTCCAACAGCTTAAACCAGTGCAATCTTCCAAAAACAAGCTTCGGCAAGCATTTGATGCAATTCTGTAGCACTTTTCTTCGGCAGCTAACCGAAAAGCAATGATCTCTGCATAAAGTCATTTTCAGAAATAAGAGTCAACATGTCCACTATCTCATAAGGTTGCAATTTAAGTTTTATTTCGACGTGACATCATTTGCCTGATGTCAAAACAAGGTAATGTTGCCAAAAAAGCATCATCAGGAAGACCGAATTGACAGAAACAGATGGTGCAGCAGCCGCGAACAGGAGCTGGCCTTAAATCCTGAAGAGAAAAAAGGCGCATCATTAACTCCAGGATCGCGAACTCACTATCAGAAATTAACACTAGTTTAATTATCGGAGTCGATATTTGTTGATGTTGAACAGTCATCGCCAGCGTACAGCGTAAGACGCAAACGTCTATCGGCATCGTCGAACCAATAGTCGGGTGCCTAAAATCGACCCCGGGTGAAATGAAGTTAGCGGTTCGTGGGTTGGTTTCTCAATGTAGTTCACCTTGGGGCAGCCAAATCTCGTTGATCCCAGTCATTGGCAGGTCGCGTTAATTCTTTGCGGTTCTCCCAATAAAATCCTTTCCGAAGCAGAGTCCGTTCGGGTAGGTAATCCGTCCACCGCTGGGAAGCCCGCTGGGTGTAAACCGCACGCAATGTTGCGCCATGAATAGAAGCTTAATGTAGAAATTCCATTCTCAATTGGATCTCGCGGCAAGGCGCGGCCTGCACTTTCTAGCCATCAGCGCCGCGGCCACACAATTGCACCCCACTGCTAATCGAATGTCATTCATCCGCGGCTCGAATCGCCGGGGCCTCCGGGAGCGCCTGGCGGTGCGCATCATCAGCACATCCAGGTGCACGCACTCGAGGGCCGCCGCCACACCTACGCCACACGCGCGGTCCACGTGGTGTCTAGTATGTTGCCGAGTGCCGACGAGCGACCCGCGGAAGAACCGCTTTGATCTCGAGCCCGCCCGCTGAATGGATTCTATTCATTACCGGCGTGACAGCACAAATTTGACCCGTCACGTCACGACCGGACTGGCGAGAGAGAAAGAGAGAGAGAGAGAGAGAGAGAGAGAGCGAGAGAGATGCGATGAACTTTTGAACCGTGCCAGCCAGCGGGCGACTGGCCGAAGGACTTGGCACGGTGGCGCTCATGATGGATTTTCCGACGCGACCAAGGCGCACACTCTCACTTCAGCCGGCCTCAAGATGCGCGTGCTCTACGATTGCGTGTTGGCCACGGAGACCGGCGGCCTGCGGTGCCTGAGGCCACGGTGCACCTGGTGGCCCGCCGAAGGAAGCCGAGAATCGGTCAGGACGGTGATGCATTATCGTCATGCAAATGGCGTTGTTCGGGTAAGCGCTAAACAACGGAGTCCCGGCCGATAAGCATCGCCGTGTGTAGGAGGTGCTGGCCGCACGACACGCAAGCGCGCCGAGCTCGAGCCACTCTCGACTCTCGGCTCCCGGGGGCCCCGCGAGCGCCCCACGGAAAACACATAAGTGCCAAGTGGTCACGGGTTTTCGCACGCGCGCCCATCGACGAAATGTGCAAACGACAAGAAATTAGACAGGCCAACGCATCGTGGCCCCCAGGATGCGCTCAGCCCGGCTTCCAATGGCCCTTTTGGCGAGCGGGCGAACGCAAGTCCGCACACTGTGCCTTCGACCGACGGGTGGACAAAATCTGGACGCCTGGCCGTTTCGATGCTTGAATATTTAACATCTTTCTTGGGTACGATTCTGAAATGTGTAGACCTTCAAGCTCCATTTCTACAAATTTACTTCGCAGCATTTAAATTTGAAGTAAATTCCACAGTAAATTTCGAAAGTTCTTAACATGCCTAAACGTAATAACACGACAAGAGCGCTCAAGCTAGCCGGGAAACTATGTAGCGATTCGACTAATACACCTACCGAAGTGCTGTTAAAATCTTAATAACGCTTAAGCATAATTCTGGCTAAAAGTCAGAAGTTTTAAAAATGAATAGAAAACCATCGATAAAAGTTGATTATTGATATCTATTTTGTGTTCGTTTTCAATTAGTTTTTTTTCTTTTGTATTATAGAGACTTTGAGCTGTAATCACCTAACATTCGGCTCTTAACATTTTTCAATGAGTGATCAACGCTTTAGTTATATTTATCCGTTCATTTGGGATTATCGATATTGAGGAAGACGCTTGCTAACTTGTTTGCAATAGCCAATAACTCTAATAGCCAATTGTTGCTGCATGTATTGTAGCGCAATTTATGGCGGTTGCATGAGTTAAACATTTACTTGCCTTTTGCATATGATGTTTTAAAATTGCGATCTGAATGTTGGTCGCTTATCAAGATGATTTATTTTGTATTTAACTAATTAATTCCCAATTGATGATTAGTGCATTGAGTAAAGATTTGTTATACTGCATTTACTGTTTCCATGTGTTGCAATATTTAGAACATACGAATAAGCGAAAGATGCTATCGATCTAAGACAACTATTTCGAGCTCTTTTGTATAAAAAGTATTTAAATATTTAAAAAGAGCATTATTTTATCAAATCAACGAGCAAAGATGATTGTGAGGTAATTGTAGAACGCAACTTCTTACCCCTTATTGGAACAATTTCTTTAAAGATGTGAATCATCCAGCAGAAGATCTTCGAACAGAATTAATTTCAAACGATGGCGTAGCGAAGGAAATCGGCTTCCGGTTAAAATTCACCGAAGAAAGTTGGTACGGGACAAAAGAAACCTTGGCTCACAGTGCGGCCAGCCAACGGCACAGTGCATCAGAAGCGCACCATTCGGCCAGTTTGTCCGGCGGCTGCGATGCTGCAGCTTGTACGAGTGTCACGTTCGCTGTCAAGCCGCCGGACAGTCCGTGGCGGATCAGTCGGGCCCCCCCTCCCTGCGAACCCTCCCCGAGGGGCTGCGCCGTTGCGCCGGGGCTAATGTTTCACTTTAAACAAGACAAGAAGACAGAAGGTGTTAAAATGTGAATTAGATAATCACGCTCCGAGCTCACCCGTGGGTCCCTTTTGCCTGTCCCGGGACACCGGGGAAGGCTGACGGTGGGGCGGCTGGAGGCACGAATTAATCAAACGCTCTAGCCGTGGCCCCAGTGACTTAGTGATGCGCTTCAGCTCAGCAGACGCTCTAACGCGTCGCGTCTTCACGCTTCGGACGGTGAAAGGCGCGAAGAAAAGCACATAAAGCCTAACGCAACAACCCTCCATAGGCCTGCGAGTGGCTTAGGCTCAGATTACGCAAATTATCGCCGGACAAGCCGCGGGTGAAATTGGTCGATCGGTTGGCCGTTTTTTCTGTGGTCGCGTTATCGCTTTGTTGGCGACGCTTTTGCGCAATCGACGAATCGCAGATTTCGCTGTTATGTGCCACGTTTTTTTGCGCTTTCAATCAACCGAACCATTACCAAACACCTTCGCCCTCGCACGCACGCACGCACGCACAAGTCCTGAGGGCCACACTTCACATCTTGCGGCTCTCCGTTTGGTACGTCACGGGCTGGTTGCCACCATCATCATCATTATTATTATTATTTTCCGGGAAATAACGCCGGTCTGGGAAAGGGCATCAGTTGGAGGGGCCCTCACAAGGGCCCCCAGGAGGTACAACAACCACACACGAATGCAGTGCGCCCCGTGAGCGGCAAATTCGGTTCAAATTCGTGCCAAGCCCCGGGGGCGATCGGTCGGGATGCAACAGTTCAGCGAATTCTGGGTCGGCCAAATTTCGCATAATAATTTAAGTACCAAATCGGACGGACCGTGGCTTCGGGGTGTTAAACGGGCCGGATAGTGCGTGCCGGTCGGCTTCGAATGGCCGCAGAACGGTGGGTTGGCCACGTATCTCTCACCTGTCATTACGAAACTGCGCCATGGCCGCAGTTTATCGGCAGTCATCGCGCTCGGCGGATTAAATGCTGCCGGAAGCGATGACGATTCTGACCTCGCTGCAAAGTGCTCCGACGTAATCATCGTTCCCGTTGCTGTTCGCTGTTGTTAAGTTTTTCTGTTGCATTGTGTTCTTCCCGTATTCGGCGCCACAAAGAGACTGTCGAACGCTGATAACAGCACATGATTTAATAAGTACGAAAGATGAGACAACTCAACGTTTTAATGCTTCTGCTTCTGCTGCTGCTACTTTAATAAAATCCACATGATTTTGTTTACTATCAACCGGCTCTCGGGAGCTTTTAAAGAGATTGCAAGTTGATTGCAAGTTAAGGAAAATAATTGTCATCGTCACAAGTGCTGCCAACACCTATCTTCCACCTATTGTCCATTACTGCATTGTATAGCGATGTTTTTTTGGAATCGTTTGGTCCTAACATATGTACGTTACACAACAAAACACATCGTTACAGAAAGCAAAGAATAGGAACTTTCGGCTGATCTCGGTGTAGGAATCAAATTCATCGATACTACATCGTCACATCGCCAAGGTGATCATATGATCGTACGACATTCGACCCAACCCCATTCACGACCCTATTCGAAATGTAGGCCTGGAAGGATACTTAATTCGAAGTTAGCTTATAATCGATTCAAAGCTGGCTCTTTTTACACATCGATAAACAGAATTCCCCGTAAAATCACTCAATCCCTGTACAACCGTTTTACCTTTCATAGTAAAAGGAACAATTTAGCATCACAACAACAAAAAACTTTGTAAGACGACCAGTAATCCAAAAAAATGACGTTTATTCAATAGCCATTCAATTCAATTCAATTTATTAGTGAATCACAACTAAATCTAATAATATTTGATTCTAGTGAAGAGCCTTATTTATTATTTATTTATTACTATTAGAACGGGCAAAACCGTAATAATTAAAAGGTAAAGTTTTATACTAAGCAGCGCTGCAGCGAAACCACCATAATTAACCACCTAATTCATCAACTTCCAAAATGAAAATCGTCTACCAATAATTACGTAGCCGGTTCATTGGACCGGTTGAAGGCACTGTTTTCCTGCCGGATCGTCCGCACTCATTGGCCCACGTGTTTGGCCCAGCACTTGTGCAAAACGAAAAAAAAGGTTGCCCCAAAAACGCAGGATGGCACAGCACAGGACCCTGACGCAAGGCAGCGAAGGGCAACGAACTAGTTAACGCACGGCGAACGGCACCATCCGTGGCCTTATCAGTGTCCGTCGACAAGATCGCACCGTACGCAGATTATCGAAACTTGATGTAATTTGTCATCTGCCCCGGTGCCGGTGCTGAAGGGGCCGGGCCCAATTTGGGCGACACCAGGGCGGGTGGCAGCGATCGTGGAGATTGAGCGGGCGCCGAAACCGGATCGCCAAACATCGTGGGGAAACATGCGCAAAAATGCGCACCATAATCATTAACATGCCCAGTTAATGGTCGGGCCGTGTGCCCTGGGAAACAATATTAACGCGGCACGACACCGGGGGCCGCGACGAACTTTAATGACACTCTCGCACACAGACACACGGCCCTCGGCACGACAAAAACAAAACGGAGCTGATAAAAACGGTGGCCAGTGAAGGTGGCGCCAAGAAAGGGTCCGGTAGAGCCCGGGCGCTGGTCCAGCGCCTCCGTACTCCGGCCACATTAACGCGATAATTTTACACATGAATATTGCATTAAATTTCAATAAATTAAATTAAATCGCTCCGGTTTCGCTTCTGGTTTCGGGCCCGGGCCCGGTTGGCTTATTTATCATTTTATCACCGCAGAAACCGATGCGGCATCGGCGGCGGCCGGCTGGCTACCGGCTGCTGCGGTGGAACGTGTCACATGCGCCGCCGCGTGTTTTCTCTGCGGCTGCCGCTCTGCTGCTGCTGCTGCTGCTGTCGCCAGAGACCGTGACGGCGGTGGCAACTCCTAGCAGGAAGCCGCCACACCCGCCATCTTCCGATCCGGGCGACCCTGCACCACGTGGAGCGCACTATGGCGATCGAATTTCAGCCACCCAGCCGCCCGCCCGGTCGGAGATGGAACTTCCATATGCCGCTTTCGTCGTCGTCGCTGCTGCACATTGCTCATTATGGCGCCGATTAAAGTGCAGTTAGCGAGCCTAACGCCACGCGAGGCAACTTCGCCGGCTTGTCTACGGGACTTACCGTGCGCAACGAGCGACCCGAAACCACTTCGAAGGCAAACCGAAGCCGAAACCAGAAATTAGAACGTACCCGACACGCGAACGGGTCGAAATTAATTAACGCCATTAAAAGAATCACGCTTTCGGCCGCGCCGACGAACTGACTGATAGCTGCTGCAAAACAAAGTGGACTGCATTTGCATGCAACTCTCCTGCGGTCGTCTAGACCGAAAACAATTCGTAGGGTGACCAGCCGCAGAAGGCGAACGGCGATTCGTTTGAAGAGCGCCGAACGCCGCGTGAGGTTCCATCCGGGGGCTACGAATAGGGCTAGCGTCCTGCCTTTTGATAGGCCGCCAGTCATTCGAAACCGTCCTGGAAGACTGCCTGTGTGGGCCAAACGAACGACCCGAAAATGCCAGGTTAGAATGTTGTAGAAAGACGAAGCGATAGCCAGACAAATGGCATTCTTGGCGAGGTGACCCAGTTCTGGGTGCATAAGCAATAGCTAAAAACGACGATCGGGATCCAAAATGTATGGCAAATAAACTAGCGCCAGCACAGATGAAACGGTGAATCGGTGAATGAATGCTACGGAGGCCGATAAGTAACTGAAATTTGCATATAACTCAAAAAATCTTTATTTACTCTGCAAAACTCATTCAAACTTCAAAATCTTCTTTTAGAACAGCCTCCATAATTAAAAATTTATCCTAATCCTAACTAATATTTCTCGTTTCGATTCTATCTTCGATCGGTCTTTTCCTGGTTGTAAGCATGGACCCAAGTCTCATCTCCAATTATGATGCATTCATTCTGCCTTGATTGAAAAGCATTGTTTTACACACTTTAACGAGACTCCTTTTTTCCAGGAAATTGAGCGTTTTTGACATCAATCAACATTTCGCTTTTCTGAGGCCCTCATTGGTCTTTCAAGATGGTTTCCACTAATCCATTCGATATACCGTCAAGTTCAGTAAGATCTGGGACTATCTATCGACGATTTTGGAAAACCGATTCTTTGATTTTATAGACAGTTGATGTTGACGGACGTGCCTCGTTTGCAACGTTTTCCCGACAATCTTTGCACATTTTGTATCATTTTTAAACTCGATATTTTGTTTTCGATAGCCCACCGATAGATGGCTGTAACATTTTCAACCAATTTTGGCAACAAAAATGTCATTCCACAAACAACATTTAATGGAACTGCGTTGTTGAATAGTTTCAGACATAATGAAAAATGAAGAATTTAAACGAAACGTATAATTTGATAATACAGATGTTCGTGACTGTTTCTAGATTGATCTAATAAAATAAATAGACACTCGAGTAAAAAACTAAAATAGAAGAGAAAAGCACATAGAAAAGCACATAACCGGACGTGAAAACCCGCCCGGCACTCGAGCAACGAAACCTAACAAAGTGTCACCTCTGACATAACGAGTGTAGTAAAAGGCGAGTGAAAGCATTGTTATTGAAAGACTGGTATTATTCGCACCGCGTCATGTGACGAGCGATGATACAGATGATCAGTACGCGGGGACTTGTCGAGAGAAGGGCCAGATACAAGACGAAAAAAAAAACACTGCATAACAATCTCCTGACGCCTGCCACTTGGGTGACATTTGTGGTCACTTGTTCTCCTGTCCGCACTGGAGGCTGTTTCCGAACAATGAATGCGTATGTACTGTCAAGCATTCAAAACACCCCGCAAGACCGCCGTAATCATCCGGCCCATCTCGGTACCAGCACTGCAGAGCGTATCTTGTTACAGCGTGCTGGGGACTCATTCCACAGGGACGGCGTCATTTTTCCTGGCCCAACGCCACTGAATGCACCCAGAAGAGCCGTTCGGGGAGCCGTCATTTCCGTGCAGTTGGCCGGCTCCACCTCCAGAACTGGGGCCGTCCCAGGAACGGGGTGGACTTGTTTTGGCACCCGCCGAGCTACTGGTACCCGCTTTACCGGACGCTTCGTTCGTCGGTCAGTGGGCCCATAACTGGACTTGTAATTAGGCTCGAAATTATGACAAATACAAATCCGGCCCGAGATGGTCCCAGGAGCCGAGAGCAAAAGTGGAACAGGTGGTCGAGCGTCTCGAAATTGCCTACGAGATATGCGATAATAACTGCCGTCCGGTTATTTGTCGGGGCTAAGTCGGGTGGGTAAAAGTTGTCAACTCGCCCATCCGATTGCTGGTAATTGACCATTCCTGCGGTCACTTACAAACGCACACCCTATGCCTATGCTCGTGGCATCCAACTCTCTGTCTCCAATTAATCAAATTTCGGCCCACGTAAATCATCGTCCGGAGCGAACGGAACTAAGGGTTTCGGTTTCGTAATTACTACCAGAAAAGCACCACGATCGGCACGTCCAACGGGCAGGAGACCACCGTCGCCAGTTGGAGTTGAAACTTCCAGGAGTCGGGCAGCCCTCAAGGGATTGGGTAACCATCGCAGGCCGTCATTGTTGGCGGGACCGACGAGCTACCTTTTAATCAAATTAAATTATCGACTTTCATGAGGGCAATTAATAGGGCTGCACTGCGTTCCGGAACCACCTGCCGCCCGGTCGGAGTTGCTAGTGCCGAAAGATGCAGCTCTCCGTGGTAGCCCTCATCGCCAGAGAGCGCGCTGACTCGTAAATCAAGTCTCTCCTATGCAATCAAATCAGCCCTTAGCACACCCACTGCCGACAGAGAGATGACACATCGTCGGCGGAAGTACAAAACCTTCCCCGGGGCGTGCAATAGAAGTGAAGAAATAAAATCAAACTAACGGCGAACGCCTCCGCAGACACCGACCAAGACCCGGGCCGCAGTTGGGCGCCGTGGACCGACGTGGAGTGGCGACTTTCAACAGCAAGACCGGCGGAGATTAAAGATCCGGCGACAAACATGTGTAAACAGATTGTTGCTTTTATTAATCGCTCCGTTGGTGGTGAAAACAAAGGAAATTGCTGCCACCAGCAGCCGGAGTAATGGCTTGGCGCCGTCTAATGGCGCCCACGGTAGTTGGGGCCGGTTCTCAGGAGCACGGAGCAAAGACCCTCGCGGCTCGCTTCTGGGTGGTGAAATATGCGGCAAAAGTTCTGTCGGATGAGTGGACCGATCATAAATCTGAAGACTTGCGTCAGCCAGGGTCCTAGGGCCCGTTCGGCTGACCCGCAGGTGGTAATCGCCGTGGCGTGGAAGAATGTTTTGCCCCGTTCAAGGGGGCACGAACCGATAGAGAAATGTGCTCCAACCATGCCACGTGGAGATTAGTGGCGAACCGCTTTAGTCATCGGCCGGCCCGGCGTCGTAGATGTTGATCAGCAGGTAAATTTGCACCATTTATTATAATTTAATTTAAACTACACCACTTCATTCCAGCATCAGCACTCCAGTGGATTGCTAAATACGGAGAAACAGATGCAGGCTGGAGGCTTCCGAGTAAACAGCGGTCAATAATCGAGCCGTGATTAACCGCTAAACGGCTCCAAATCCTAACCTTCATCGTAACGCCGTTGACGACGTTGATCCAAATTTATGATGTACTTTTCTCACAACAAACCCTGTTTTTTCCTCGGCCTTTGGTTTATCAACGGTCGCCTGGCGGTCCCCCTCCCGGGGTGGACAGAAAATCAATCTATCTCGCAAATGAATTGGATTTAATTAACCGATAAACGTGTACAAATTGCCCATTCATGCGTTCCTAATCAATTATCGCGTTCGCGTTCGAACCGGACCTGGGGCCAGGTCTGACTCCGCCGGGCGAACGCACTCCGGTTATGCGCCGCGTTAGAAGTTGCAGTTTCTATCATTCGTAGGCCGTCCTGCTGGGGGGGCTCTTGGCCTAGGACACGAGCCGAGCCGGCGAAAGGAACGTTCTTCTTCGCTTGGAATCAGTTTTCAGTTGCATTTTTCGCACTTCTTCGCACAAGCTGAAGCTCAGCTGAAACCCGCGAATGTCTGAGCCCGTTGCCCTCTCGTTTGTGGCGTCGGCGGCTGGCAGCTGGGTTTGGCAGCGTAATTGAATTGCAATTGTATGATTCACTCGTTGCGCGTTGCATGTTGTGCGAAAGTTTAATGATAAATTCCGTGCCCTCGGCCCATTTCTCTGTTCTGACATTTGACTCCCTTTCTGCAACAGGAAGCCGAACCGTAGGATAACGGATATGTGACCGACCGCCCGTAGGCAGGCCCGTTACCTCATAGGATAAGACGCGATGCATAGAAATTGAGAATAAAGTTTCGGATTCGAAGAGTGTGACTGACATAAGTTACTGGTCTTACTGTTAAAGTCTCTACATGTCCGTCTGACACGCGCTTTGAGCCTCGGCGTGGGTTTCATAAAGTGCAGCGCGTTATTGTGACCGAGTAAATGGCCAAGTTGGATGTTTGTTCCATACGACTGCAATGGTTTCGAGTAGAGGAAGTCCTTGAAAAATTAACTCAAAATCGACATCACACAGCACATGATTGTTTGTCGTTTTGTCGGTAAAATTACAGAAACTTCTTCAAATCTTTGTTTTGGTCCTTTAAATGACAATAAGACTTTAAATGCCGAATGGCGTATGTTTTTTTTTATTTGTTTATTAATAAATTTATTTATTTATTTATACAAAACAATCAACGGCTACTTAGCCTAATTGATAATAAACAACTTAACTTAGAACTTAGAACTAAACAACTGACGAACCGTAACGCAGAAGCTAGTAACCGGTGTTTAAAGGAAAAACATAGATGACAGTAACATGGAAGAAACATTTACTAAAATGACATTAAGCCAAAACATCATAACACTGGGAACGGGGCCGACGGGAAGTTGTTATACGTAAGACAGATAGCAAAGCAAAGCAAAGACAGACAGCTAGCAAAGGGTCACTAAGTCCGGCGAAGGACAACTGTTCCTTTTAATAGTTCGTTCAAACTGTTTAACTGTAATGTTAAAGTTAAAGCTAAAGCTCATTTAAAGTTTAATTTAATTTCTCGTAGGATATCTTCTGGTCGGAAAATTTGTCCCGAAATCGTTGCTTAATATCCACTATGAAGAGATTATTTGCCAAGCATCCTTGGCTTTTTTTTGCGCTCCCCGTTGGCATTACGATAGAAAGATTGATTTGATTTCACAGTGTTTGCTATTTGTAGCTTTTTGGTGTATTTACGAAGATTTTAATTGCTTTTAGGAATTTGAGAAGTTTTCCTATATTTAAGTTACACCAGGGAGTATTTGTACAATTTCCATATCATTTATTTTATTTTAACTGATTTTAAAACTCTCTGATTAAAATCCTTCGATTTTTAGAATTTAATTAAGGGAAATATTGTGACTCGTCCGTAGATCATCTGTTTGCGTTGTACCGAGTAATCGCTTTCTAAGCGAAAAACTCAGTTCGACCCTTCACAGTGCATCAATTCGAGTGCACAACTATAAGTTGGGCCTTATACGGCTCTATCCGTCCGTTCTAATAATAATAAATAAACTTTCGAATATTTCAAACTCAATCGGCCCAATTGCGCCACGTGGAGGGTCTCCAAATCTTCCCAAATGCCCACCTCACTGGTGCAAAGTGTCGCAAAACGATATCCCCGATGCAGCGGCTCTCGAAACGCATAATTTGACGCGAGCTTCGGTGCCGCGGTTGCTGCAACGCGAACCACGATCGCGGCCAGCGCCAACCGCGTGACTGCACACGCCAGGAATGCGGCCCGGCACAACATGCGGAATTGCGGCCCACGAGCCCACGAGTTTTTCGCTCCTTTGGGGCGCACGGAACCGCCGTCGCCGTCGCTGGCTGGCTGGCGCCAGGCACCATCCCGTTCGCGGGCTAAAAATTGTAATCATATCAATGATTAATCTTACTTTTCGCACCGTTAATGCTCTCGGCCACAGCCACAACTTTCGCGGAGGAATTTCGCGTCCCGTGCCCATGCCCTCCTCCTGGTCCCAGCAGTGATCGATACTGGAAATACTCTGCCGGAGAGCGTGGCCGGATCGGGTTGGGCCGTCGGGTTTATTTATCTGCACCATTTGATACCGCGGCGTGGTGCCTTGGCCGTGGTGGACTTAATTTGCGTTACTTTTTCTGCTCCCAAAAAAAAAACAAGACTTCATAAAATTCCACTTCACCGGATCCGGAACGGCGCAGCACCCGAAGGCAGAAAAATTAAGCAAACATGGAGCATCAAAAGGGCATCGAAAATTTGGAGGAAAAATTCGTGGAATTGATTACAAGAATGCGCGCATTCGATACGGGCGCGCGCGCCGCATCCTGGAGGGCGCGCGATGCGTGATGCCTCAATTCGCGCGCGCACCCGCCACCGGGCGACGTTTATTGCCGCTTTATTTACGGCCACGGACCACTCCGACCACGGCACGGCAGGTCCATTAGGTTCGGTGCGCGCGCAGGACCCCACACACAGTGGCGGCGTTCGCTACTGGCGCGTTAAATTCCGCGCAGCCAGCCAAACGCGGTCGCCGACGCCTCGCGAAAGGCCGCCTTTGTGCTTTCTGGGATTAAGTTTTATTTTATTTTATTTTATTCGAGGTTTTACATTGCGTTCGATCACGCCACCGCGTGATCCGGAGCGCTAACGGGAGTTTCGTATCAATAATTTACAGCCCATTTGGATGCCATTTTGCGTTTCGTCGGCCACCAACCGTCGGCGCTCTAATCGTGTGAACTACTTTCACCGCACCGCACCGAGGATACCGACCATAATCTCCTGGTGGGGCCTTTCTTCCCCCCCCCCTCTTCCCCACCGCTCTTTCTTGCCCCTTTACCTTTGGGTCGCCCGATGCAAATTAGAACCGGTTCCCGTCCCCGAGCCACATACGAGTGTGAACAACAATTTATTTCGATTGAACTGAAACGCGATCACAATATGGTTTTCGGTAATAGAGTCGTACGGAGTGGTGCCCTTTCGGGCACGCCAGCAGAATCGGATTAATTTATGATATTTGCATAATTATGCAATCTATAGGCCCTCCCAGGCGGGCAACGAAATGCATCGCTCAAAGTCGTCTCTTTGCGATGAGCTGACCGAGGGCATTTTGAAGTCATCCAAATCGGGAGCCGATAAGGAGTGGTGCTGGCCGAAGTCCTACCCCTAGCTCTACCATGCGATTGTTATTTCTGTGTTAAAAAAGAAATAACCCAAAGATGGCGTCGTGCTGACGAAATAAGGCCAACGATCGTCTACTTTTGCACCCCGAAAAACAAACTCAGAAGCTTTCACTAGGCCCTTCATGGCAACCAAATTACCTTACGAGGGGCCTTTGCGAAGATTTGCCTGATTATTTATGCACGTCTCCAGCGGCCGCTAATTACGTGTAGCACCAAAAATTTATAACTCTATATACGGCCACAGGTCTCGAAACTGCTCCATTTTCGCGAAACGTAAGCCCCTAGCGCGAGTACCGGCTATCAGTTTCCCGTCGAAAGTGAAGCGCGGAAGACCGCTAAAAACAAGTAGACCATAATTCACCGTAACATTGTTCCCTTTTCGCGAGGCGGCGAGGCCCATCGGGCGCCGGGGCTATGTTTACTTAAGCCCCGTGTACCGGCCCGGGCCAATAACGAAAACAATTCGCAGCCCCAAATTACTCCGCACGGCCGTGCATTAAACGCTCGTAACGGACAAAACTGTCTCATTAGTGCATATCAACACCGGTGTCTTATTCACGCAGGCCGTGGCCTAGGCGTACGTGAGCATAAGCGCGCCCATCGCCGCGGGCCACGGCGGCGCACAGATAATTTCGCTCCGGCCGGCAGCCAACCACAAATTACTGAAACATAAGCAACATAAGTCCCATTCCGTCCGTTGCTCTCACACGGTCTCGCTCATGCTCGGTCTCTCTCTCTATCTCTCTCTCTCTCTCTCTGTCGCTTCCTTGGTGGTGGCCTCTTCACGATGGCCACTCGTTGCCGCGGCCTATGATGTTGATTATCCAACTGGGGATCGTGGCGCGATGCTGCGTAGCGACCGAGCGACCGGCTGGTAATTAGCAGACCAAGAATTACTACGCTGACGGTGGTCGGTGACTGGTCGCCGACCGCCGAGGTGATGAATCGGGCATCATTTTCGTTTACTTTCCATGGCATGGCCCACGGTCCCGGGCACTCTTCCGGGGGACGCGCGTAGGATTGCAGTCCCGCGACTCGCGAATCCGAACCCGCCAAGAGTGCGTCGTAAAAGCTTTCATAACACCCGGCGCACGGCTCCGGCAAACAAAGGAGAGAAAGCTTCCAGACCAGCGCGTGAGAGAGCGAGCACGGACATCGAGAGAGTGATCGTAAAGCGGTGCGACGGCGTAGTGAGCATAAATTTTTTGGGCCGGCCGGGAAGATGGTTCATGTTGGCTTCTGAGAAAAGCTTCATCCCGAACATATCCACGATGCTGCGCGCCGCTTGTTTACATTCCACTGGGCGCAATATGTGAGACAAGGAGGCATCCATTCACCGGCCCTGGGACACCTTTCTTGGTATCAAAGAAAGTGTGATCGTAACGAATCCACCCAAAACCGACTTGCGACTGGAACTCGACTTCTAACATAATCCTTGCTCTATGCAATACATCTATGTTTACATTTGTTAAGATGTAGTTAGTTATTAATTGTAAATAGGATAAAGTTACTGCATGCCACGTGGCATAACATATAATTTAAATATTTCGATACAATAGATTTAATTCGAAACATTTTCACAATCATCTTGATACCTTGCACTTATTGAATACCTATAGCTGCAATCCCAAAGTGGAATGTCTCTGTACTCTTATGTAATCAAGCGTTTTTTTCTAATAAACTTCCATGTTTAATATCAAAAAAAAAATTTAAAAAAATTCTACATTTGATCCAATTTTCGAAACGGCCCGAATTTTTTTTTTAATGATAACCTTCAACTCATTATTCATTTCGGCTCCTATCTCAACAATTGGCGGTAAAGGCCGCATGCTTTCATTCTTTGTTGTGTTATTGTGTCGCCAAATAGTATTCTTTGTTGACAGTTTGGTCGGTTTGAAATGAACTCATATCACGATAATTGAAGACAACAGTTACTGGATTCTGTTGTTTTTTGGCCACATTTACATGTTTTCTCAATTTGGTTTTCCTTTATTATGCAACAATTTCCTTCTATTGTGCTTCAATTGTGCGAAACTATAATATTTGGCAGAAATAGAAATTATCTTCAATTTATCATAGGAAAGCTATTTTCTATTAAAAGAACTACAAAAATAGAATAATTTTCCAGATGGTTTAACAGGAACTTTAGAGTAACGTACCGTTTAAGGGTTGAACTAACTGAAACAATGAAGATAAAACGTTGAAAACAATACAACAAGTTTTCTTCCTTTCGAATGAAGCAATCCTTTACGATAAATATGATGAAGCTCAGCATTTTCCTTAATAAGAAAGATAGCCCTCCGTTTTCTCTCTCTATTTCTACCACCCCACCGAATGGAAGAAAGAGACAGGGAGAGAGTGAGAGAGAGAGAGCAACGAACAGAGAACGGCCGCGTTGAGGAACCAGGAGAGAGAGAAGGCACGAAAACAGATACAAACTCTCGAAAGCTCCAACCGATCACACGCTCTCTCTCTCTCTTTATTTCTCTCCCTCTCTCTCTCTCTCCCTCCTCCGACACTTTTCTCGCAGCATTTTCTTCAGCAACCCTTTCTCGTGCACTTCTCATTTTCTTCCGCCGCCGACGTCGATCCTCTCGCACTTTGGCACGATCGTGCGAAGCTCGGCGCGCGCGATTCAGTTCGCCGAAGATCGCAGTTCGCGGTGGGTGTCCCTTTCTGCTCGCTGGCACGACGAAGTCACACGGCTGTGAGGTCGTGAGTTTGCATCTGCCGATCAACGCGTGACGCTCCTTCCGAGAGGCTCCAAACTTCAGGCCGAAATAGAACGGTGCCGCGTTCTGTTCTGTAGCAGCCACAGAGACGATGAGCCCGCTGTCGAGCCACTGGCAACCGGGCAAGTGGTAGGTTTGTGGTGATGGTGTGGACGGTGCCCTAGTGTTTCGTGTAGCGCTCCGTGTTCCTCCAGTGTTGGTCGTTTGTGAAGCAGCACGCGAGCCGTGCCCTGGGGCAACGAGTAGTGATCCGGAAAACTTACTCATTAGAAAAAAAGTGAGCCAAATCGGACGGCGAAAAACGGAACCACGTGCCATCGGCGAGTGAGGTGAACGAAGCCGATAAAAATAGGCCCAGTCGGTGCATCGGTGCAACGCACTTCATTCACCTGCAGCTGCACACCGCCGGCTGACTCATTAGACGGCGCCATTGCGTGGCGTAAGAGGTGAGCGTAAAATTTGTTACGATTTTCTGACGTTTACGTGTTTTGCCCCATCATCCTGCCGACATCTGCCGTCCGGACACAACGTGTGTGGTTTTGATTTTTTGCTCCTTGCTGCTAAGCTCTGCTCCACTTCCTCTTCTTTCTCGATGTTTATGAGAAGGCGGAGCAAAAAATGGCCCAAAAAGGCCACGCATAGGCCGATGTGGCTAAAAACCCGAGGCTGTACACGCAAGTGCGTTGATCCGTATGTTTGTCCACCGTGTCGCAGGGTGTGCTGCTAGGTCCCCAGCGTGCCCAGAGGTCACCGTTTGACCCCCAAATGTGCGTGTAGTTTTGGTTGTACCGAACGGGTTTTTTGGTGCCGAGGAAACCTCACGCCAACTGAGGGGCCAATCCGTGCGACTTGTGCGAAGTTTAAGGTCTTGGACTTTTTGAGTCGCTTGTCGTTTCCCCAGAAACATTTTAACGACTTTATCCAATTCTTTGCTCTTTGTGCCCGCACAAGGCTTTACTCTTTTTTTTCTTATTGGTCACGCATAAACATAAACAAGTTCCAAAAGAAAACATCCAACAAACCAAACAAAGATAGCGAAAAACGATTGAGTTTCCAAGTGGTCGCCGTCGAAAAGGTAGACCCGACCGACTTATGCTTCTTCGTAGTGTCGGAGTGATGGGGTCGCGCGCGTTTCTTAGCTCCGTAATTGGAGCACTTCCGGGCGGTCCCCGGACCCTCGCCCCGATCGAAACGTGAGCTTCGCCCAGCCGCAGCCAACCAGCCACAGAACAATGAACCACCGTGTGTCTTGGGGAGTGCCCAGGCCAGGCCCTTGGAGATCATTACAACACGTACGCTCCGACCACGCAGCCGGGTGTCCGATTGCTGGGCTAGGTTCCGGGCCAAGCGCGTGCCACGCAAAACGGATGCGATCGAGACAAAGTTGGCGCCAGGCGCTCCGGCGGGCATGGAAAATATGAGGAAATATCCAATCGAAATTCTCCGCCGACATCGTGATCCTGCCCCACTCTGGCCGCTAATCGGCACGATTTGTCCGATCAGCCGGGGGTGAACTTGGAGCCCACGGAAGTGACGGCAGGCGCTGGATCAGCACCACACTCTCTCGGAGACTATCGGAGCTCGGATCGACCGAGACCTTCACCCTACCGCGGGCATTCTGGAACTGGAACTCATTTCCTCATTGATACGCCACAAGCCAGTGTTCCTGGTCCGGGTGGCCCGTTCGGTGATCGTGCATAAATCAAACGACCAGTGCCGCCGCCGATTCGCAAGCGGCTGATCGCGATACGCGATAGGTGACGGGAGACTTCCAGCTCGGTGTCGCTGTATTTAGAACGCTGTGAGCCCTCCTCCGTGTACTTTCACCGGCGGCCGAAAGAAGCTACCGCCGTCAGGCACCCCGCTGTGGGAATAATTGCGGCATTTGTGGCCCCATGTGGCCGCACCGATTCGCTACGGAACCCAATTATCAAACCTGGGATGCTCGTCCACAAGCAGACCGAAAGGATCCCGGCGATCGAGCCGTTGGCGGTCGAGGTCGCCACAAGAAAGGCCAGAAACGCCGCCGGCCATCGCCGGCTCCGCTGCAGCGACTCCTCCCGAGCGCAGTCCGCGTGGGCAGTCCGCGTGATGCGTGTTTACAACCGATGCGCTGCCCGGGCTTGACGTTACAAATTTGCCTTTCCACCGCCACTCAGCAGATGCACTCGCCGCCGACGAGGACGTGGGTTTTCGGGTGATTATTTATACTTCGAAGCACCGGCAGCGGCTGGCGAGTTTCTTGGCGTTTGGCGACGATTCTGCCGAGAGTGGGCGAACTGCTGCCCCTGCTGCTGCTGCTGCTGCTGCCGCTGGATACTGTTTATTTTAGAAGAGTGCTTCCCGGTGTCCGCCAAACGATGCGTGGCGTGGGCCGCGTGATTCGAGCGGATTTGGAGCGGCATTAGTCCGCGGTGTTCTCAGCTCGAACGACGCCGGTGGTTCTATTTTGACACACGCCGCGGTGGCCATCGGAGCGAAACCCGTTTGGCGCCGATTTGCCATTTTGGGTTCGCCATAATTAAGTGGCCGTTTTATGAACCGCGAGTACCGCTCGGTGGTCCACAAATGGCTGTCGGTGGGACCGAGCGCGTGTCGCCACGGATTCGCTTCCGTAATCCGTATCGCACGAGACGCCTCCATGGCGGGGCTTATCGACCACTGGGGAATGGTTAAGAAATATGTCGAGCCTCTAATCTGGTGGATTACACGGGTTGTGGGAAGATTCAAACAGTTCCGGCAATAGTCGAACAGTGCGGCGCGGTTCGTCAGATTCTTTTTTACAGAATGCGAACTGTTGGTTTTTATTCCAAGGTTCGTGCGGCCAAGAATCCGACGTTAATGAGAGCAGATACAATATTTGTTGAAGTTGTTCTGTGCCATTATTCAATAACGAATTATGAATATTATTATTATTATTTTTGAATGAGCTTCCAACACAAACTATACATATTTAACGTATTAAGAACTCGGACACACGAATACGGAGGCGAAATATCCGCGATATTTGATCTTTAAATCTATGAGAAAATCTATGAATTAAGCGTGTTCTGTGCCCTAGTCTAGTAGAGTACGTACGTTCAAGAGTGGAAAATTCCTATGCTGACGAGTAATTAGTGCATCCCCGTCTGGTGTCTGATACAAATCCGAGCAGGAGACACCTGGTGTAATAGAGCAGGAGCTGGCTCAGTTCCAACCAGTCGATCTTCCTCATTGCCAAAAAGGAGTCAATTTCCGTTGAACGCCTGCCATGCGATAGATTCAGTAACACCACACATCACTGGCATACTCAAGTATCGGACGTACCGGAGTAACTACCTACCTAACTACTAAATCCCGGTCAGTGCGTTTGATTTCACCATTAGCCAGCTTATAATTAAGCGTTAATAGGGTTTCGCGAACGTGGGAAACTATTGACGTTTTATTTATCGCTACTCAGCTGTACATTGTTCCTCACACACCAGCTGACGAAAATATTGAGGTCGATTAGGAGATCCGAACAATTGCTGCTCCGATAGACCAATCAACGATTAACGATCACCTGCAGCATAAATCATATACTAGTGTGATGGGAACGGGAAAAATTACCGGGAACCCCTTCGTCTTCGATTGTCGTGGTTTGGCCTACTATGAATCCCTTCCAACTAGTCAAACTGTCAACAAACAATATTGTTTGAGTTTTATGGGTCAAACAAGACCTGATTTGTGGAGGACTAATTATAGGTTCTTCTACTTCTAGGTTGCTGCATCATGTCTCTGTGATTATTTCGTGATAATTTCGATGTAAACCAAAACTTTATTGCTCTACAACTACCGTATTAGCCTGATTTGGCACCGTGTGACTCCTGGCTAGTTGCTATACTCAAGAGGCCACTCCGTGGACACCTTTTACTGTTATTAGTTGAGATAGGAGTCAAAACGAAGAAAGTGTTGAAGGCTATAAAAAAGACCTTTTTGGACGATTTCGAATATTGGAACAATTGTTGGCATATATTCCATAGAGTAGGGATTATTTTAAAGGTGATGACAATTAAAGAAGAATATACAAAGATTTGTCGAGTTTTAAACCAATACTGTCTTCAACTGCAATTTAAAAAATTAAGAAACTAGACTGAGCTCACAGTTCCCATTCAAGAATGAAAATTTTATCCCCAATGTCGGGGTTTACGCACCGAAACATGTCTAATCATATTTCTAATCAGTAATACCGATTAATTCTACATTCTACCAGTATTACGTTGCTAGTCTAGTTGCTCAATTTAATTCTTGGCCGAACACGTTGTCGCCGAATACGTTGTGTGTCTTCTCCGTCCGCAAAACTAGCGGAAGGTCGACGTCTGCCGATGATGATCGATTCCGCCGATGCCGATGCGCGATTCCAACGCAACGCAAGCATTGCGCCGCTTGCGTGTGGCGTTGCGCACTCCGCGCCCTGACTGCGTCAAACTGCAAACTTCCATTTCCCTCCGATGAACCTGCGCACGGTGCGAAATTCGACCTCACACCGATCCAGTTCCGAACCGCCAGAGCCTAGTTTTGTGCGCTGCACCCCAAAAGAGCGCTTCGACGACAGCGCGGCCGGGCTTTACGTGATTTGCAGCGTCAAGTGTCTGTGTGCGCAGAGAGTTGATCGTAAAACAATATCACCCTCGAGCTCCGGCTCTTCCCCCCGGGCCAGGCCGCCCGACGGAAGGGCGATGACTCAGCATAGGGCACCCCGGCGAGAGCATAGACCGAGTCGCATTAAATTATGGGGCACATACACCGACACAAACCCGGACCGCAGTTCGCGAGGCTAACGAGTGAGCACTAATTTATGGTGTGTCAAATTGCTGCGAACTTTGCACGGGCGGCGAACCGCGGCTGGCTGGCTGGCGGGTCCCGGACCCGGCCCCGAGGGGAGGCAAAAAAGCGAAGGGGAAGGGTAAAAACTAAAGGCCCCACACACTGTGGCAAGGGCCCCGGTGGCAGACGAGACCGGTGGCTTGCGCACCGTACGGCATTAGGCAGTGCGGCAGTGGCAATAAAAAATCAAATAAAATAAGCGAATCGGGTAATCCTGCGGATTTCTGAACCGCACCGGCCACCCGACCACCGCTCGCCGGCGCGGCCGGAGCAGCCGGCGGAGATGCCGTAACCAGTTCGCCCGGCCCCAAAGTTCACCAACTTTTCCTTTCGTTTAGTGAAAGTTTTCCCTCTTGCGAGTGGCAGCTGTCTTCTTACATCACTGGCGGGGCCGCCGGGGCACGGGCGGCGATCAGCATCAGGCTCAGTCCTTGGCGCGGACGGGCCTTAGATTTGATCCTTTGGCGCGTCGGCCTGCCCGGAATCCTACCGACGGCGGCCTCGGCCGTCTAATCCTCTTCTCACACCGTGGCTGGCCTCAGACACGCAGCCCTCAGCCTAATCCTTCGTGCCCGATGCAGATTGTGCCGTGTGCCGGTGAAGGGTGAAGGATCGGCGCCCTTTGCCCCGATTGCATGGCATCGAGGGCCCATCGAGTGGCGTCGGTGCCCTTTCGCGTCTCGCGGACCCGATAAAGGCCTCGCAGGACCGTGCGCACCATTTGTCACGAGGATTAGCCGCTGGTTTATGGTGCGGTGTGCGGGGATGCGTGCTCGGGATCGGGAGCCCTGCACTCCACGCGGAACGGTGAACTTTACCACCCGTTGACCGCAACAAAGGGCCGACGAAGACCAACACTGGAGTGGTTCGGATCGGCCGTGCTTATCAAGCGTCATTTTTGAAAACTGTCGAAAGCTCTAACCTCCCTGGACTCATTCATCATCGGTCGCAGCATCGAAGGCCGATGTTCGCCGGTCGCAAATCACCGTCCAACCGGAACAGGGTTTCGCAAGTTTCTCCTCTGTTTATTGCGCGCCCATTAGACGACGCAGCTGGTGTCGATGTGGGCTGGGTTTTTTCCTTCCTTCTGTGTGTTTGTTGGACTGCCCATATTATTATGATTTTCAATTTTCACGTTCGCGTTAAACTGTTTTCGTTTTTTACACGCACTGTTTTCGTGATGCTTGGCCATTTTACCGTCGCTCGGGGCCCGCACGTGGCAGATTTGTGTTTTTTTATGTGCGCTTCAAAGGGCGCCTCTAGAAGGCAGTCCCCGCTAAAGTGGCCCATTTGACTGGGGTTGTGCAATTTAGCTATTCGGAAAATACTTTAATATACTCAGCATAATACGATTAACTATAAAGTAGCCAGCCAGTGTTAAAGTGGCGGCCACGCTAAACGGCAAACACGCTCGTAACGGAGTTGGACGCGAGGCGATAAGAAATTGCTGATAGCAAACAACGCTACCCTAAAAGGGGCAGCGCTCAGGATCGGCAATTAATCGGATTTGTCAAACGGCAAACAGAGCGACCGAAATGACTGGGCCCCCTGGGTGCGATTTATGCTGAGACAGTTTATGATGTGGCCCTACAACGCCCGGCCACCCCATCACCCGGACAGTGGGGCTGGGGGTGGCTAGCCTACCTGGGTCACTAGCGGTTGGGAACGTAAATAAGTTGCATCGACGCACCGGGTTGAAACCGGACCGGTGGTCGGTAGTGGCCCGAGTGCAACGTCGGGACGGGACGAACAATGTTTCGGGCCGCCGGGCGGTGCTGGGCTGGAAAAGTTTATGCAAAGTAAGCAGGAAAAAATGGTGGCGAAACTGAAGCCTCGGCGAATAACCCGCAGCCGTCTGGCTCCGTGGAGCAGTTGGGACGAGTTGGTTTGGCTTCTAACTTTGTTGTTTTTTTTTAAATACAACTCTGTTGCTTATAATGATGCTTATGAAACTTTGGCCATTGGGCATATGTTAAAAAAAAAATAAAAATTATAAATTAAGTCTTTGTTGGTGTCAAAAATGCAATTGCCATTTCAGGATGCCTAAATTGAATAAATCTTTTGTTGAGATTGAAGCTGTACTTTGACGAGAGTCGTAGCTTGCATGTAGACTGGCGGTAGAGGTTGGCCCATTCAAGGTGAAAACATTTGTTTCTAAAACACACGTGGCGTTTAGCTTAGACTTGAAATAACCATAATAAAAGTGTGGTGACATTAAATCTGTTGATCTCGGTGGGCAGTCCGAATCGCAATTTTTTGACCGCTAAGTCGACTGATGAGATGACTGATAAGATGACTAATAAGTCGTCCTTGGGACAGTGGTGACAATAGATTGATTTTTCGTTGAACTGTGTGACATGTAGCGTCGTCCTGTTGGAACCAGTCCTTGTTATTTTCACGAGCAATTGGCATCACGAGATCCGTTATCATGATCACCATCGATGGTAGTCGTAGCTTCTTCATCGTCATCAACCAAATTACGGCCCGATGATCGTTTCGACGCAAATACCGTAGCAAACATTAACTTGTTGATCGTAAAGAGTCTGTTGTTGCATTAATAGAGGGTTTTTGGTAGTATAAAACCGACGTTCAATTAACGAACACTATGCCACGTTTAGTTTCCACGATGATGAATTTCAGCGCATTCTTTTGGTGTGTACTGTTCCGATGTTAAAATTGTAATGCGTGCAACTTCCTGTATATGACACAAAATTAATTTGCTACTAAAATTGCATTATGCAAAAATCGATACGTTCAACAACGTTTTTTCTACACCTAAACGATGTTCAAATACACGAACATTATAAAAGCTATCTTAATATTGATGCTGCTTACTGCTACTGAAACTCATCTTCAATTTATCAACCAACCCGATCGGATCGGATATAACCATTTAATCCGTCGACTTATTTCGCCTGTCCTCTGCGCTTTTCTATGAGCCTTAACGAGCGTCGATCAACCTTCGCTCGGGAATCGGGATGCAAAACGGTTTGATATCCACACGGTGCCCATCTATCTAGGCCCCATCGTGACAGACGATCGTCAGCAATCACCCGTGCCGTAATGGGATTCAATTTAGCCCTACCACCGAGAGCCCCCCGGAGCATCTTCCACCGGGCAGCTCCGAAGTCGGCTTATCGCTCCCCAGCGATCTGTGCACTGTGGCGTTCAGGATAATCAAATCTGCTAACCGATCGCTTCCGCTAACCTACCCGCATCAACGACCGCCCGCTGCCTGGGCTGGATCGGTACCAGGGTGGTTCGAGACCCGTTTAATCCTAATTGAAGGGAAGCCGAAGTCGCGAAGCGTCTTCCGTTGAGCTTCGCCGGTGGCTGTCACTCGGTGGGGCTAAATTCATTATTATTACCAATCCAATCGCAATCGCAATGCTCCGCTCCACGGCTCCGTGATCCGTGGAATATCGTCGACCAGTGTCGCACTAGGCGCAATCGGTCCTTACCACCGATGCTGCGGCAGCCCTGTTAAATGGAAACGAAAAGCACATTAAAAATTATCTTTTCACCATAGCGCGCGGTACCTTTGGCCGCGGTTTTTCCTAGCCACCCGCCTCACGATGACGACGTCTGTTCGATGGCAAACGGCCACCCGGTTGACTTTCTTCGCTCTCCAGGTCTCCTGCGTCGGAGCAAAGCCCTGGGTCGCATTGCATTGTTGTTGCTCAAATTGTAACTCACATGAAATGGGCATAAAACTGAAATTAATGATACACCGAGCGGTCGCCCGATCAACCCCCAAACCCGGATGCTTTCAGGAGCGGCCCCACATAAATGGCCCAAAAAAGAAATCACCGCCGAAGGAAGTCGCCGATCGCCGATGGCGGGCGAACGGCCTCCCAACTGCACCAGAATGGGCAGCCAGCCAGCCTGGCGAAATCGTGTGAGTCAGCTACTACCTCGTTCCACCGCACAGAACCAACCCCGGTCCGCCAGGACGCCCAGACAATGGCCCGTGGTTTGCTAAATCGAAGCCGAACGGTGGACTGTGCTGAACCAAATAGATAAAACCGAGATGCCATTGCGTTGCGGAGCCGGCGGAGCCGATAGTGCACCACACCACGCGGAACCGACGGCACGCCGATCAATCGTCCAGAAGTGTTCGATTCGAATCGCCACCAAAGAAGGGGGCGCCGCTGTCACGTACGGCCTGCATTTCGAGGAAGGGCCCACTGACCTCGCATCGCCCGGCGTTTAGAGACTCCCGTGAAAAAGAGGTACAGAGACGAAGGGAAAAGGTGCAGACATATGGTGCAAGCGAAACGCTATGATTTATCGCAAAATATTACGCTCAATTTGCAAATTATGCACTCCTACAACTCAATCGCTCGCGACTAAACGAAAGACTTGCGCGCTCGGGAAAGCGACGAACCGACGAACGGCCTCCGGAGCCACCCGTGCGGACATGGGGCCGACGACGACGGGTAGTTGACGTTGGGTTTTGGCGGACACACGGCAATTTGTCACAGCTCGCGGTGCGCTACGGATAAATCCACCGAAAGTTCATTAGGTTTCGTGCGGTGTTAGCTGGGCCCGTTTTGATTTAGCATATTTATCCGAAAACCCAGCCGGCGCTCCTTAGGTTCTGTTGCGCCCCATATAGTGGCGACGGTCTCCCCACGACCGTGGCGCCAGTTTACAACGCTTCCAGCGGAATGGCGCCCTGGTCCGTCCAGCGAAACCGGGCGATGCGGGACGGGAAATGTGCGTTTGCACTTAGGAAGCAGCCCGAGAGCTCCGGCCCGGTGTCGAGTGAAACATTAGACTAATGGTCAGGATTTGCCTCCCGCTTCGCTGTTCGCTTCGATGAAGTATGGCTATCAAATGCAGCCCACGAGTCGACAACGGCGCAACACGGCACCATGCGGTGCGGTGATCATTTCGCGGTTGATTTGCAAGTGCTTGTGGAGTTGAACAAATTTACTACGAAATTTAGCGACCAACCGGCGTTAAGTATAAACCCGGGTCATTTAATTAAATTAAAAGCCATTCATACAAGTCATTCAGTGTGTCATGTTTCGCATTTACTGATTAAAGTGCACCAATCACCAAGTGCTCCTCTTTCGAATAGTTTTCGCATCGAGCTGCTGCCATCTGGTCGCCTTCAGCGAACGCCCTAATAATTTAATGCCACTGAACGTCGGGTGCAACGTGAAATTTAATTTAACAACGGCAACGATGTAAATTGCCTTAGCCCACAGTTATCTGTTGTTGAAACCAGACAGAAAAAAAACCGACCGCCACAAGGAAGGGCCGAAGGAAGTTGCAGCAAACGAAACACCAATCTTCGTCCGGTCGACCCCGGCCTGAACTTTCCACGGCGGCGAATCCATAAACCATTTCGGATCAATAGAAAGTATCATCGCGCATCGTCTGGGACCGGGGACGGAACCTGGGCGATTCACCTTCTAGATCGTGATCGTGGAGAAATTTCAAACCTTCAACTTCCCTACCGATGGGTACCGGGGTGCCATAAATTGTGCACCGGTAAAGTCGATCGGTGCCAAAAACCGAAAACCACGATCAAGGCCCATGGCCGAAAGCTCAGCCGAAGATGACACCGACAACGGAGCGCTGTCGCAGGAATCGCAACACCCCCGGAGTCGGAACATAAATAACGGTCAAACGGTTATTTATTGCGTTCCTGCCGCAGCATCGGGAAAATCGGATCGGGCCGAAAAATGGTGCGCATGCCGATCAAGGCGCATCACACGGTGCCGTGCGTCAAACGTGTGCATAAATTCGAGGATCCTTATGGTGTGCGTTTTTTTGGCTTCGATTCCTATCCCAGGTCAAGAGCAACGGAGCAGTGGATAACTAATGGCATTGTGGTGAAGGCACTTACAATGCCGATTTACGACGTGTCGCAGGACGGTAATCGAAAATATGATCTGCCGTCCACCATTACCGTGAAGTAACATGGGTCCAAAGTTGCTCAGGGGAAACCTAAAGCACCGTCATTTAACGGTCGTCCCCAGCGGAAGCCTCTATTTGCCAACGGCCAATAGTGGCTTATTAATTTCACTTATGGCCTCTAATTGTTCACTTGTGGTATTACTTTTCACACCTCACACCTTTGTTCGATTGGCCAAATCTTTAATCTGATAAAAGTTTTTTTCGTAATCGGTTGAATGATGTTGTTTGAAGGATATTTTCCGAGTCAAATACTTTGAAACGACTTCTGTACCGTTTCGCACCAAATCTCAGCTGGGGCTCCGTGGCAAACCATTGTAGGACGGTTACACCCTGACCACGGCAAGCTGACCAAGCACCGTGCCGCGGCTTGGCATGATGATGGCATAAACTGATGGCTTTTATTTTCAATTTCCATTACGGGTAATGAACGGTTTTTGGGTAATTCAATAATAAACTCAATTTCGGCCCGTCTGTGTCCGTTTCGTTTCGTTGTTGTGTTACTTTTTGCGACCGTATTTATCATTTATCGCACCCGCCCGCCCCAACCTTCCCCCCTCGCCCAGTGATTGGCACCGAGCGGAGGGTCAGTCCGCGGAACAGGCGCGTCGGCCTCTCGGCCACTACAGAGCCGGCCAGCCGGAGATATTGGCGAGTGACAGGAATACGATTTCCAGACACGGGAGTTGGCACGCCGTCCCCGGGCGGATAAACATTAACCACCGCCGCCGCCACCACCACCGCCTCACGGCGGACGTTAATGGGCATCGTTTGTAATCCGAAAACTCGCTCGAACCGCCGATGATTGGCCTGCGGTTCGGACGCTCGATTATCTTGGAAATTGCCCAACGATAGCACAACAATCACGTCTTAAATCGAAATCCGCGCCGTAAGGTGTGGCCCACGTTAGGACTTTTGGAGAAAATAAAGCAAAATAAATATCGCCTCCCTTGGCAGTCCTCTTGGGGGTCTCCGGGGGGTCCCCGGTTCACCGAGAGCTACTTTACATTCGGGGGTCCGCTCGTCCCCGAGGGTCCGGAGACGTAACCGATGGCGGTGCGGCATCAAAGCTTCGGCACCCATTTTGCGTTCGTTATTATCCTTTCTCCGCCGGAGCTCCGAGGCTTCATTATGCGATACGTCACCGTAATAGCTTTCCCACATAATAACAATAATACTGCCGCCGATTATCTACTGGGCGCGCGCGGTTGTTTGTAATTTTTACTGTTATGTCACGCTGCTGGCGCCCGTAATGATGATGTTAAGGGCAATAAAACTGGCAAATAAATATTGATGATGCGCACTGGGCTATCGTTCGCTTTATTAAGACGGCTCGGTTGACAACAGTGGACACAACATGATACGGATGCGGACGCTGTTCTGTGTCGGCTTGTGGGAACATTTTGTAACAGTTAAATGTTGTTTTAATTAAACAATAATGGAACAATAGTGGAAGAGTCAAATAAAAACAGACATTCGAAAAAGTCTTCGTCTTGTTGTGGCCATGTTCTAAGCACTTACAAACAAACTCAAACTGTTTTCTTGAATCGAACAACGTGTAGTTAGAACTAATCAAAACTATTTCTCTGTTTTCAGTTGGATTGCAAAACAATGTCTATTTCATTAATGAATTCTGATCGTAATCCTGAATCACTTCTCTTACTCTGTACAAGCCTTACCAGTACACCTCAAAATTAAACATTAAGGCCACGTTGCAAGTTGCATCTCATGGTGGACCATTCTTTACCCAGTCTAGCTTAACACCTCCTTGTTTTCCATCATTCGTTGCATCCTCTCATTTCATTTAAAATTGTGCAGTAAAAACATTTTTTAAAGATTATTCAAATATTGATCATTTTTAAACTATTGATAAATAGAATGATTGCTTGTCCACATTTCATTTACAAAAATAATAGCTTGAAATATGTCTTTGCAAAGAGAGATCCCCTTAATGTGGTTTCGGTTGATGTTCCCTTTGCTTTTTGGCTCGCTATCTGGTCTGATTATACTGTTGTCTTCTGGTAACAAACACAAGCAGAAGGCCACCCCTCCAAAGCGGGAGCCTAAAATGGATACAGGAAAAACACAACGCACCAAACTTGTCTACGCTTTACTAATAGAAACTCTAGCTACTGAAGAAGTTACAAGCACTGGATACGGCGGGAACAATATATGCCCCCGGAACAGCATCATTCACAAATAGAAAAGGAACATCATTCATCGGAATTGAAAAGATTCCCCAAATACTCCGTCAACATCTTACAGCCGAGCTAGTGCGAGATAAGAATGTAGTGGAGGAAGTGCCACATTTTTCTCAAGTTAATCTTGATAAGTAACGTTGAGGTAACTATTAAGTGAATTTTAAAAAGTAAGGCCCAGTCTGTTCTTCTGAGAATAAAAACGAGTGCCTTCATTTTGGTCAAATCGACGCAATATTGGTGATAAAATTTGGGCAAAATATCTCAAGTTTGTCGCTTCTTCATGTTTGTGATTCAATTTGTTGAAAATGGTTCACCTAAACCCCCTTAGGTACGTTTGAAGCGACGTTGTCTTGTGCAAATGAGTACATGCTCTCTACTCACCCTGTGTTCCGATTCCATCTACACGGCGACGGTTGCAGTTGCTTGCGCACGAGTGACTCTCGGAAACACGACCGCCAAGGTGCGCATTTATTTCATTTCTACAAACAAAAAAACACAAACACCCAACGCAAGATGAAGGAAGTGCCCGCTGGTTGCGCATTCCATGTGCATCCCCGCGCATCCAGCCCAAGAGGATGCACCAGCGAGCATCTGCCCCCGAAAAGGAACGCCACAATCGTTCGGCCGTCGCAACGATCGGCCGTAAATCTTCCCCAGGGCTCCAGGCCCAACCGGCGGCCCGACCGACCCATGATCGCTCGGTGCTTGTTGCTATTTAGATTTACAATCGCGTCTATTAAAATTATGCAAAAATTTCGCCCGAACCCAACCCAACGGCCGAGCGCCGTTTGAATCGCAAAAGTCGCTCGCTCCAATTCGCCCGTAGGGGAGAAAATGGGACCTCTTCTGCTGGCCCCAGGGGCGGATATGTCTGGGTGGAAAATCAGGCCAAACGCTACGAAACGCTACACCTCTCAGACGAGGTGGCCGTCGCCAGCCCCTAACCGTCCTCTCACGGTGCATTCCGCGCGCGCGACATCACGATGGACGGCGGCTAGACGCCAGCCCGGCCAGTGTCATCTCCGGTCCACAGAACAGGCGACTATTTTTAAACTACCATGGGTGCCACCTGTTCGGGACCCGCGGAAACCGGGTTGGCCGGGGTGAAAATGGGAATTGAATTCACTCTAATTAAAATATGTTACACTTTGCGCGCACACCACATTATTTATGCTGCAACTGATGCTGTCGATCGCTTCGCTCGATCCGGAGTGGAGTGGAACCGAACAGAAGCAAATTCTCGATACCGAGTTTCATTTCGCTACATGTTTTTGCATATCTAAATGACTCTTACCGGTCCGGACGCCAGTTTGATAGGTGAACTGATTTTCTGCCCTTTTTCTTGCTCTCTTTTTCTGCTCTACCCCATATCTCCAGTGCCCAGGGTTCTATCTGCGTGTGTGTCGTACCCGAAAGCCGCCCCGAGGCTACGAGGGCCCCCGTCAGTGTCCAGCGAGGCTCATTAAAAGGGAAACGAAGCCACACAGTAGTAGTTGGTGCCGATCGATCGAGGTTTGTTTGGTTTTTTGCCTGCGAACGCCACACAGTGGCCAACGCTGTCGCCCAGAAGGCCAACAGAGGCCCAGGCAGCAGAATGGCCGAGCGGGCACCGTTTCGCCAGCCCCGTACCACCGTCGTCACCCTGGAAGCTGCCCATCGACGCGAGCCGTGAGATCCTGCCAGCGAAGGTGTTACGATCGGGCCCGAAGGCTGGGCCTACTTTTGCCCCATCGTCCTAGACGCCCGTCACACAGCCCCCACAAAGAGACACCGGTAAAAACAAACCAACGGCCGGACAAGAAAAAGGAAAAACCCTACGTCACCGCACCGGTCCGCTGTTGGGCAACGGTGAAGCGAACCCGCGGCAGCAGCCGCAACATCGGCCGCAACATCCCCGAACCGTCCGAGTCCGGGGGACCATTAATTGAAATTCAAAAAGAAGGAAAAACAACACCGTCCCTACGGCGGGTGGTAACAGCAGCAACGGCAACGGCGCGAAACCGGCAGCCCCCCCGGAGGCGAAAATCGCAGGAGGAATGACGAATTTAAACAAGCTCAAGGTGGTCGTCATTGGCAGCGCCAAAGTGGGCAAATCAGGTAAGCCCCCAGGTCCAGTCGCCTGCCACACGCAACCGGGAGCGTAATTTTTATGCTCATTGTTATGGTTATTGTTTGCCGGGCGATTGCATCCTTTTCGCGGGACGCGCCGACAGTTCACGGCGTCCAGTTCCGCGCAGTGCTGTGGACTGCGTTTAGAGAAATCGATTAGCCTATTTCGGGCTAGCCCTAGTCCTGGTGGACAGGGTGGTCCGGTCGGACATGTCGGTGTCCGCATGTCAACCCACATCGGGTGCATTCCGGGAGAGAACCGGAGTTCGGCCGGGGTCCGGCGTCCGGGACGTTCCCCGGGCGCCGTAATCGTTGGGACGCGCCGGCAAATCACGCGCCGGTGCATTAGATTCAATCGTGACACTAAAATTGTAATAACCCAATTACGGGGCCAGTCGATGGAAAGCAGTCAGCATGTCAGCCTGGGCTATCGAAAATGCAGTTTGATGGGCAACGCTGGGTGCAGCTGAATGGGTCGCGATCACGATCCGCTTGCTCCAGTAACGGTTATGTTGATGGGGTCGAATCATTCAATCATAAAAACTTTCACTGATTCAATTGGGTGTTTGTTGGTCCAAGTTTTGGCATTTCGTTTGCGATGCAAGTTCCAGTTAACGGAAGATACCGCATTTAATTGATTAAAATGTTAGAAAAAGAATTTATTTAATTGATGAAAATTAAAAAAAAAGGTTTTATTTTCACGTTCAGCGCATTGATCACGATGGAAGCAGTGTGAATATCTGCCCAATTACTCGGAATGATCGTCCCTTAACGTCTTTAACATTAAATATACAGCACCAGTAATTTTGACTGGTCTGGTACAAGAGTGAGCCATACATTTTTTTATTTGATTATATAAAACAAACGGCTTAATATTTTTCTTTGTTTGAACTTTTATTTGAAAGGTTCATTGATGACATTTGTGTATAAATTACAATTTCGGTTGCAGAAAATTGGAAAATTTAAAAAATTCATTTCGAAAGTGGTAGCTCTTCAACTCAAACGGTACGATATTTGAAAAGCTCATTTCATTTAAGCTCATTTCCACCTCGATGGTTATGTTAATAAGTAGATCCGTCGTTTACGGAGTTCAGAAAACCCACACGTCGTGCAAGAGAAGAAAATGCACCCAAAACGAGTGAAATGAGGTGAAAAATGAGCCGCCGAAACCGTCGAAGGCGTCCGCTACCGAGCAATGTTGGTTGATTGGTTCTTTGGCAAAATTGAAGCTGAAAACTTGGATGACATTTGGTTAAAACAGGACGGGGCTATCTACCAAGACCTCAAGATCTAAATTCACATTGCCATTGTCGAGATAGGACCAAAGATAGTCGAAAATGTACTCAAAAATAGGTCGATCTAATGGACTGTTAAGCCAGCCGTGGTGGAAATTTGAAGAAAATAGTTTTTATAAAAGAATGTCTTGAATGGACCTTCAAACAAATAATAATAAAATATCTAGTGTTAATGGTCCATTGCACACCTCAATTAATTTGGAGACGTTCATCGGAACGCGCAGAAGTCTAGCGCGACGACTTGAGCCCCGCGGTCAAGGTTCCAAAAACCATACGCCGAAGCCCAAAGTGTGCCACACAGTTCACGTCCGCGATTGAGCAAGTGCCGACCGTCGCAGCATATTAGGCCCGTATGAGAGTGAAAAGCGGCCAATCGCTGCTCGGACTCGCTTTTGGTGGTTGGTGAGATTATCGAAGTGCCGCGCGTGACGCCACCACGGCCACGGCGCCCATTTCGATCACGTGCGTGCCGGCAAACCACTTTCCTTGCCAACACATTCTCGGAGTCACCGGGCCGAGGAGAGCCGATCGGGGTTGGTGAAAACCGGCGGCCATGGTCCCGGTTTCGTAGCCGGGGTCGATCATTGAAGCGTGATAAATCGTAATTAATAATCGAACCCCGCGATCCCGTATCGAACCCGATTGGGGTGAGGTGCGGCGGTGCAGGTGGTGGCCACGAAAGTGGCTTCCGTGGACCCTGGCGAGGGCTGGTAGGAGCACACTGACACACACGAAATATGTTGTTTCATTCAACTTCGACCTACATTGCCATTGGACCGTTTGGCGTTTTTTTATGTGAAGGACTTTGGCTTCGACTTTGTTTCTCTTCTTTTTATTGCTAAAGATTAAGGCAAGCTGCACGAAACAAGTCCTTACCGTTGAAGACCAATTGCATTCGGACGCCAAAAAGGATACACCGTACGGGGCTGAGTAGTGCATTTTTCTTTCTCTTAATTTGATCGCTTTTTTCTTGGCCGTTCCCATCGCGATCCCATTTTTCAACACGGTCCCGTAACGTGCCAAAAACAGCCGGGGACCTATTATATTACATCTCGCGATAATAAAGAGATCTTGGAGATTTTTCTTTCATCGAGTCAAACAAGAAAGCCTTCGCGGAAGAAAGAAAAAACCCACACGAGTGGTTCGAAAAATGAGGTTCGTTGTTTGGTCCGTTGGCGTTGTCGTTGCACCTTGACGATGGGAGCCTGGCCGATGCAGTCCGAAAACCAACAATGGTCGAGATAAATGATGCGATTCGGCCAGCAGAGGGGTTCCCAGTTCACGAAAGTCAAACTGTTACAAATTATGTATACGGTAAACGCGCGCTGCGCACGCAGTTCGTACGTGTTGCTGGTCCTCTAGTGACGGATCGAACGGAGTCACTCCACGTCGGGGTCGGTGCTTCGTGGAGAAAATAAAATATTATCTCCCGTAATGCATCGCGCAATGTGTGCCAATGCGCCCGTTTTTGGCCAAGGTAACGGTGTGCCAAGGGTACTTATTATACGCAATGCGGCGCGAACAATGCGCCGCATCTGTCTAACTTCTGAAAAATGCAACAGATTACATTGTCTTTGACTTTTCGGGCCACGGAACGCTGTAAAACACGTTGCAACTCGGTTGCGTTGATGGTGTATCTCGTTTAAATGATTTAAAATTTGTCGATAGCTGCCTTCAGGCTGTCTTGGGCCCATCTTCGAGTCGAGCCCAAGTACTCCAAGTAAGCCATCTCCGGCAACCTTCGGAACGGCGGTTACGGCGGTTCGTCCATTTGCTTGATCCCCTGAGATCTGCCTCGCAGATCGGTTCTATCTGAAGCTCTGCACGTCCATGTTTTATTACCCATTGGCCCATTGGCTAGTCCCCGATTGGTCTTTGGCTATGTAGGGATGCGCTATTGCTTAACCTTCAACTTTCTTGGGCGCCTAATTATTCCATTCGAGACGGCACAGGATCGACATGTGTCAGCGGCGGCCGATCGCGCACTCTACTCAATCAGCAACGCGCACCACGCTCGAAAAAGGAAATCGCCTCTTCCAACCAAGAACCGACCCGCTGCGGTGCAGTTTATGGTATGCTTCGGAGGAACTTGCGTACACACCGCGCTCCATAAACGTCGCGGTGCGCGGTACGCAACGAGTTTTGAAAAAGTTCCCTTTTTCGAGAACAATTTTGCCATTCTCTTCCGCGGGTCTCTCGGCGTACCCCACAGAGCTGGTCCGCGACTGTGAGGCGAGAGAGAGGGAAAATGAAGAAAAAATCCGTCATTAATGGGCGTCAGGGAAGCTAGTGTAGCTTACCGAGAGTGGGAAGAGAGGTGGCCAAGCATGCACTAATGGTACGATGCACATTCCACAGCCGTCACGGTGCGTTATCTCACGAAGCGTTACATCGGCGAGTACAGCTCATCGAGAGGTAAGACCGGCATTCCGAGCAGTACTTCGACAGCGAGAGCCATCCAATGTTTCGCTTATTGGTTCACAGATTTCCTCTACCGGCATAGCGTCACCTACGACAACATTGCGACCGAGGTGGAGATCATGGACACATCCCGATGTGATGTAAGTAAATTGGGGCCACTGACACTCTTTCGCAATTGCTGTAACATTCTTGTAATCCTGCAACAGAAAAGGGGCTGTCTGTACGAACACCTGCGCTGGGGTGATGCCTTCGTGGTCGTCTACTCGATCTGTGATAAAGCGAGCTTCGAGGACGCGGCGGACTACCTGCAGCAGCTGACGAAGCTGAAGCTTCCCTCCTACTACACGCTGCTACTGCTGGGCAACAAAAGTGATCTCGACCATGCCAGGTAGGATCCGGAGAATCGGAGATATGTCCTTTTCGAAACCCAACTAACGATACGCTCGCATCCTTGCAGGGAAATATCAGTGAACGATGGGCAGGAGCTGTCGTTTCGATACTCGTGCCAGTTCTACGAGGTATCGGCCGCAGAAAACTTTGCCGGCGTATCGCTCGCCTTCCACTCGCTGATCCGCGAGGCTCGGTCGACGCAGCTGTTCCGAGCGCTGCCGCTACGCAGAAAGCTCGGCGTGAACAGTGTTTCGAAGGCGCTCGGAAACATCTTTGGAAAAAATAGTAAAGGCGAACGAAAGAAACGGCCGTCCCTCAGTATATGACACTCCCCAGATCATGACGTCCGATGTGCGCCGGGTAGACCAACTCCAGCGTGACGGTCCCGAGTGGCTCATCCTGGGCTCGGAAACGCCCGATTCCGTGTACATAGTTATCCCAGCCGACCGGAGAAGACTGCAGCAGCCTGTGGCGCTTGTATAGCATTTTTAAATGATAGTTCTAACGCTAGTAATATCAGCCATTCCTGGGGGAGCCTCCTGTTTAGTACGTAAGCTGAGCAGAGCCGCACGGAACGAGTGCTCGATCCGCCCAAACCCATACTTTTACAGTGCACCTTTGTCCATTAGAAGGTGCATAACGTTCCTATAGAATTACTACACTTTTTTTGCAATGCTTCCATCTTTCGTTGAGAAAAGAACTATCAGTGGGAACAACAAGAACGGAAGGTGGTAGACGTAATGCGGGAATGCATTTTTTAACTACAATTGATAAGAAATAGAAGGTAATTTGATTGTGTCATTAAATAGATCGCTGGAATAAGCTGAATTTTTTATGAATCTGAGTATGTGTGTTACTTTTATTTCAAGCATTGCGGTTGCGAAAGAAACAATTAGCTGTTGTGACATGGCAAGATGGTAAGACAAAGCATTGTTTTCCAAATGAAGATTTAAAGAAAAGATTTAAACATTTTGCAAAGGATCGCTGCTAATTTAGAGTTTTGCTCGATTGTAATAAAAGCTTTAGATTACGGAGCTTTACATCGACGAGCTTAATCGACAAAGAGGAAATTGTTTCAACGGTCAAGCGAACTTTCAACAGAACAACAGTGCTAAAACTGATTGTTCCAATGTGCAAAACTAAATAATTTCTCTTCCAACGTTTGTATTATCGGTTATTTCATCTAGGTAATTTTAAGCACAATAATACAAATGATTGAAAACAAAACAAAATTAAACAACGCGTGTCTCGTTTGAATTGGTTTATCATTTTCGAGGGTCAATCTACTTGAAGGCGTTTTTACACATTTTCAAAGTGTTTAGAATCAACGATCTGTGTTCTGTGTGAAAAATATAGGTAATAATCTTCGTTTTTTTAATCTCATGTCGTTTTCAAATGACTCCACGCGAGTATCCTCTGAAAGTGTAAAGTAGTTAACGCTAGCGCCCCTAGTGGAAAACGTGCTAACCACAAATCAAATGTCAAAACTGTCATTTCAGTGTGCTGTTTGTTTTGGTTTTCCGCCGAGTTAGCATCGTTGTTTTTGCCGTGCTCAACTGAATCCTTTACTTAAACAAATCATTTTACACGCGTTCTTGGTTCATTTTCGTTTCGTTCGCAATAATGGCCTCGACAGAAGATGCCCAGTTGCAGGATAAACCTGTGCCCAAGGGTGCTATAACAATTTCCCAAATCAATGCGGACGAAATAACCTTCGTAAGTATACCGAATTACCTTTTCGTTCGAGCGGTCAATCTGCAGGGCTCTAAATTTCGAATATTGTTGCAGCTAGCAAATCGTTACTGGGCACCGGACACGGCCAGCACGCACGAACCGTACGATGCGCAGGTGATCGAGAACGTTTATCGGACGGAGATTTGGCCGCGACATTCGTTGCGCCGCATCATGATGCTGGAGTTTAGCCAATACCTGGAGAACTATTTGTGGCCAAATTTTGACGGCGGCAAGTCAAGCCGAGCTCATTTGATGTCGATAGTGGCGATGGTGAACGCGAAATTTCGCGAAAAAGTGGAAGTGTGGAAAGTGTTCGAAGAGAAGCCGGAGCGGTTCGCGGAGTTTTTCCAGCGTGTGCTAGAGGCGTGTACCGAAGAACACCAGGCCGTAACACCAATGTTGATGCGGGAACAAACGGCCTTGCTTGTGCTGTTAAATCACTGCTTCAATAGCATGGAAGTCGAGCTCTGTCGCAATCAGGCCAAACGTCTGGTATCGCTTACGATGTGGGTCTGTCTACAGCCAAAACGGCGCGAGCAGGAACTCAATCAAATCCCCGAGTGGTGTAAGTTTTGGAGAAAGCTACAAAAACGAGAAAAGCCAGAACAAACCGCCAAGTTGGAGTGGGAACGGCACTTTTTACAGAATCTTATGATTAAGTTCATACACATCCTTGAAACCATTGATCGGGACGGCCCGGTTTGTGTGGAGACAGTGCATTATTGTGAAAGGTTCGTGGAATTTTTAATCGATCTCGAGGCGCTGTTACCTACGAGACGGTTTTTCAATACGGTTATGGATGATTGCCATGTGGTTGTGCGTTGTGCCCTGTCGTCCCTAGTTCGCCGAGAGGAAGGAAATCTCTTTGCTCAGGTAAGTGAATGGGAATCTTCGTCAATTCGGACAAAAAATGTTTTCAGAATATAAACAAAGTAAATAGCTTCATCCAGCAACAAACATAATACCGATCTGATTAATCGATTTTGATGTTTACTTCCCTCGTTGCGTTTTGTAGCAAAGCTCAAAGGGATTTTGCAAAGGGCAAGGGCAATGGCACCACGAATGTCTTCAATTTTTTCACAATCAAACTAAAATCACAATTTAGCAATAATCTGTTTTATTTGTATTTTTGAGTTAATTTATGCAGTCTGCGTTCGTCCGCTCTTGTTCTATGAAATTCATAAACTTATGTTCAGAACTTAAATCGACTGCACGTTCGACCGTTTACCGCTACAAAAATAATGTCACTTACAAGAGATTGTTTTTACACACAAATTTGTTGGTTCTATCTACACGAGTATGTTAGAAATCTAAAATAGAGAAGTTATACTTGTTCCTCTTTCCTTCGTTTAGCTGATTGATTGTTCATCAAATGGTCATTGTCTTAAGAACTATTACTCCCTTCCTAAACTCCTGTGACTGTTGGTGCTGTTTACTGAATGCCGAAACCTTCATTGGAATCTTGGAAGCACATGATTTGAGTTTCATCGTTGTCTCACGTTTTTTGAGGGGCATTTGTTATTTTCGCCTTATGCTTATCATAGTAATCCTAAATGGAATTGAGTCTTGTGAATTTCGAATAGTATGACATTGATAAGACACTTAATGGACGCATTTCGTTAACTTTCTCACTGAGATTCTCTCCATCCCGATGCGGATACGGGCGACATGGACTTGATAGATGATTCTGTCCCGCCAAGATCGTTGATGTCACTTGCAATTGAAATGTACTCGTGGCCGCTGTTTTCGGCGAAACTGCACTGTGACCGCTAATAATCGCCACCATTCATGTAGGTCATTTCATCGCCCCACTCGGTGGTTTGGGGCACTTGGTCACGGAAGCATGATTTCACCAGAAACGTGACATGCTTTTGGCGCAGCACGCAAATGTACAGAATGCATGGAGCTTGCAGTGCATTTGCAATGATGTGCATATAGAGTAGACTGTCGACATGCAGCCAGGAGAGGATGAGGAAAAGCCACGACACGCTCATCGTGGCGAAGATGAGCGTGAACATAACGAAGCTACAGCGCAGCTTGTGGTGGATCCGGCCGTACGTGTGCATTCGATTGATAAACCGCAGCGTGGTCACGAAGAAGACGATATTAACGATGATAATGAACGCAATCGGCATGAAGAACACCGCGATTCCCAGCCAACTGATACTGTCCTGGCTTTCGAAAACACCGTCCACACCGTCCGAGTGGACACCGTCCTCTACTTTGGTGCTGCTGCGTCCGGGAAGATCGAGGAAGAAGTGGGCGAACAGCGCGATGGCTGCCATTGTTGCCGTGCAGCCCCACGCGTAACCCGAGTACCAACAGTACTTGCGGCCATCACTGACGCGCAAAAACACGTTGCGCGTGCGGAACATCTTCCAGATGTAATACCCCATCGCGTTCAGCCAGAAGAAGGCTCCCAGCAGACTTACGTAGAAGAAAAGGTCGGCTATCAGGAAGCTCACGTGGTTGCTGAACTCGGTGAAGATACGCACGAGATCGGCCGCCTGGCTGACGATCAGACACATCGTGATCGTCGTCACCATGTTGCCAACAAGGTCACGTAGTGTCGGAAGCACAAAATAAATAATGGCTACGACCAGTAGAATAATCATTGCCATTCCGTGGCAGATCGGATTGATGATCTTTCGTAGCATCACATCACTGTCCGTCCAGTGAATGTCCTGCTTCGGTGAGCACACCTTCGCCATGAAACCCTCCATCAGTTCGGCTCCTTCGACGCTGCTGCTGCCGTATGCTCGGTCCATGCAGTACAGACCCGGAATATAGTCGTACTTGAGCAGGGGAACGCTCTCATCGCCAGCATCGCTGTAGTCTTCGTCGAGATAGTTATCGATATTGCCCCAGTGCGAGCTGTGATGCCGCAGGATAAGGTGGCGTAGCTGGCCGTCGGAGAAGAGTATCAGCTTATCGTAACCCTAGGGAACCAGAAAATACAAAAGAAAATGGAAAATGTGTCACACCGCCCGAAGTGATGTTAGCCGTTGCAATAACGATGCCCGCTCCCACTTACATCGGGATAGTCGTAGACATTGAACTTTTGTTTCGTGCCACAGTCTGGAAGGCCGATTACGAAACGATAATCCACCCGCACGTTCCGTTCGCCTTTGCGGCCGACAAACTCCGGCGTCCAGACGGCTGCTCGTTTCAAAGAGAAAGAAGAACCAATTGTTAGCAATCCTTACTGCGGACGACGACCACTTAGACACTAGCATTTTCCTCTCCCGCCAGCAGGTTTGCCGATATTATTTTTATCCTGTCACGTACATATCTCATCTAGAGTAGGTGTAGCTTCGGGATGGAAGTTGCCGGTTGCTGCAACGAATTGCGCAATTGAAAGTTGTAATATTCTTTTACCATCCCATTGGGTCGATATCGACCGCCCGGAAGCTGAGCGTTCTGAATCGCCATTCGGCCAGGATGTTTTAGTTTAGATCGAAACGGTGTTGGCCTAAGCTGTGGCTTCCAAACAGATACTACCTGTTCTTAGATGAAAAGAGATTTACTGCTGCTCCATCGCATCAAGTGGATATTGCGAAGGTCAACTTTTTGAGACCCACCATTCCGGACACAGCCAACGATACGAGGTATCGCTAGGCTTTTACGAAACAATCTTTCCGGCACAATGTATCTATTTTTGATTCAATCACGTGCGAAATCCTTGCCAACAGAGTATGGTCCATCCTTGTCCGACATGGGATGGAGCCGTAAAGCTTGATTGATGTTGGCGTGTGTGGCCCGTGTCGCCTTCGAGCGTCCAGTAGCGAGGTGAGATTGCCGATTTTTCCAGCACGTTAAGAAGCAAAATGGAATAACATAGAGACGATTACACGGAGCGGTGCGCCGACACTTACGCAAATGCGAGAGGTGTATCGTTTCTGGTAGAAAATATGTTAACGAGGGTACTGATGATGATGATGAAGACAGATCGATGAAGGAAGCATGGGGACGTGTTAGCACAACAATTTTCATTTTACCAAAGCCTTTGAACATGGTGCCAAAGAAATATGTTATTCTTTTATTTACTCATGTTACGTAGCCCCACGACGAATAGCCGGATGGTTAGGCATGATTGGAACGTATGCCGATGACGTATGGCGTATGGAACAAGTAATAAAGCCTTCCATTGATGTTTGCTAGTAATTTCCATCGAAATGGTACCGGCAATAACGAATTGAGGTTGGATTTTATTATTGGCCATATTTGAATGCGTATCGATAGGTTACTTCAAAGAAATAGTTTTTTGCAGGAGGATAGGAAATACTTGAGCAAGTGCACTGTTAGGCTAGATTAGACTGTGGTTGGATTCTCCCTCGAGAGGGCCACTAAACCACTTGCTTTCATTCTCCATTACACCCCTTCCGGGAGCACTGTTACTTCAGAACATCACAAAAGAGTGGAATGCAGTTAGAGAAAGTTTGCCGCATCGATTGAAGCAGCGACCCGTTTAGAACAGTTCGCAGAGCCTACGGGTCCATTGATTGAAGCCGAGACGTGATTGAAATATTTGCCGCACTCTGAATTCCGCCCGTTTACTTTTCAGCAATGAAAGTTTATCCCAACTTTTGTCGACCACGCCATCGCAAATCATATGCAAAGCCCCGGGGGGATCGTCGGATGCTAAGCCCAACATGGCACCAGCACGTTCTCGAAAATCCTCGGCAAAAACAACATCCTGCGCCAACTAATCCTTCATCATGAAGCCTTCCTCTGCTTCACTCAAAACCCACTTTAACTTGGACTTCCTGTCGAAACAAAACGAACCGCGAGTTCGGATTAGTCCCCGTTTCCGTGGTTCACAATGGGCACAGCACACACACGCCCGAACGGTCGTCCCGGCGGCCGTTTGGATTACTTACTAGCATTGACTGTCGTGGCGACCGTACACTTGCCATCGTACACGACCTCGAACTTCTCGCAGCACTTGTTCACGCGGACCGCGGCTGTGGTCGTCGCGGCGCTCGGCTGGGTCAAGAACAGTGCGCACAACGTAAGCGCAGCAGCCACCAGTTGTGCCATCTTCCCGGTCCCTAGAGTTTCCACGCAGCCGGGCTCTTAATTGCAAGTTTATGAGATTCGCAGATGAGTTTTTAGCGTGCGGTTTTCTCGCTATTTTCCTTCCTTTTGTGCGGGTCACGATCCTCGCGCTGGCCGGGAAGCACTTGTTGTGTGTTCGCTGTGCGGAACAACCTTAAGGCTGATATGTTGGTGGTAACTGTTGAACATCGCCATCGAGCGGAAGGATTTTTCAGCAGCAGCAGCAGCAGCAGCATCAGCGCAGCCAATCGAAAGCGGAAACGAAAAACGAGAGAGAAAAACACCCGTTTGTGGTGTTGGGTTAATGAAAATGGCAAAGAAAAGAGAGGCCATAACTAGAAATGCCGCTAGTTTGTGAGTGCTTATAGCACACCCCATCACCCCATCATGCGCTGTTGTCCCCGTTGTGTGATGAAGAAACTGATTTCTGATGAGGCAATGCCTGTGCCCCGCCACGGTATAAATCCACGCGACCACATTTGTCATAGTCAACAGGGCCATTCTTAGCGGCCACGCGCGACCGACTACTGGTGGCGTGCTGCGTTGCCGTTGCCCCCTCTGTCTGGGTGATTCGCTTTTAAGATCGTTTAGGCCGGAAAAAGAAAAACACACAACTCATTAAATCCACATAACGAAGGGGCGGCCACAGACGATACAATGCGCCAAAATACACACACAACCACGCCCCAGATGCTGATGTTGACTGTTGGCTCTATTGATACTGTGTGCCGCTTCAGGCGAATCCCGGCGTGATGTCAGTCGTTTTCGCTACACTGCGCGGCCGAGAAGCTTCTCATTTATTTATGCTTTCACTATGGTCCCCTGGGCAGGGAATGGCAGCGAAAAATAAATGAAATAGAAACCCATTGCCCCTCGCAGACGATGGTCTGTGACCGCCCTGATCGTCTCTGAACTTTTGCTCATCTTCTACGGCTGGCGGCATGGATTTAGGGTTTCACACTCTACTTCATCTTGTCGCGTGCGTTCATTTTCAAGCGAGCAAATTGGGATCATTATAGAGTAAGCGATTCACATTATCGTCGCCATTTCATTCCGGGGCGAAGAATGGTTAAACTGCACTGGGGGACCATTATATAGATATGAGCCTTGAGCATGGGAGTTTGCGGAATCGACTTTCTAGTCGACTGTTTACGGGATGTACCATTGCACAAATCGAGCAATACGTATCTAGCACCTCGCTAATTGCATTAGCGCATCGAGAGAACCTCCTCATCGGTGGAGTTCTTATACACTATCAGTACACTCGTTTGATCATACAGATAAATTTACACAGACCTTCATTATTCCAATCAGGCACATTTATTACATTTTAAACGGAACTGAATACTGGATGCCTCACATTTCTTAGTATCGACGAACCGAGTCAGTGGCGGAGGCGCGGATTTTTCTAATGATATGCCCTCCACAATCGGTCTGAAAAAGCAGACAGAACACACGTGAGTTGCTTCACAATTCCACCGTTTGCCATCTTCGCGCATCATCAATTCGCGAGAAGCGCGGCGCTAGAGACGACCGGGGCTTTCGACCAATACGTGCCCAGAGTGTGTCGTACCGTATGCTCGATTTATCTGATCCAACAAAATCGAACTTAAGCTTAATCTACGCCCGCACCGGCACACGTACGGGATTGATGGTTCCATCAGGAAGACACGGATATAAATGCACGCATCGTCCTGTCGCCCTGGAAACGCGTGCATGGTTGGCCTGTTTCGATGGCTTGCTGTTTTATTTGACGACAGTCATTTACTCAAATCGCTAGGATCTCCTTGTCGAGATAAGAGACTGGTATGAGAAGGTCAGTCGAGTAGAAGAATAGCGATAAAATATTCATGCCTAAACCGCTATTAGATCAACAGAGCTTTTAATTATCTTTTGCCTGGATTTTTCAATTATCACACTCTCTTCTTATTCTCGTCACCACGCTTTTTGAGTAATGGCAATCTTATGTTCCTTGAAAAAGCCACAGTCTTTTTGCGAAAGCGGTCCTACGTGGAATCCGCCGTTACATTCGGCCCTCTCGATTAAGGGAGCAGTGCATTCCTTCTTTCCTCTAGCACTGCCGGCCAGTGCCCGCGCCGGCGACGGCTGCATGCCCGTCATCCACCTTATGCGGTGTCTTATTTTCGGCTTCGTCTTTGGTAACCGCGCCGTATCGCGCTTCCAGCATCGGCTGGAAGATGCGTACGTGATGATAAGGAGGACACCAATCATCGAGAGCTGCGGGCCGCGCAAATGTCGTAAAGTGTTTTTTTGCTCACTCCTTTACGCGGCCCCGGAACCAGTACAAAAGTATTGGCGAGATTGTTCCCATGCCGACCGCGCGCCCGGTAAGGAATTGGAGAAACAGTTAATCGAACCTTCTTTCGTTGCCCGAGGCCCTCTTCTGGTGGGCACAGTGCCCGCCGTCCGAAAACCTAGGCCCGGCCTGGCCCGGCCCGGAGCACACTGGCACAGTAACGCCGCCATTTTCCCGATAAGGAAATCGTTACGACGGCAACCCGGCAAAATGGGAACTGGAAAAGCCGGTAAATAATAGGACCCACAGTGGAGTTCGTCGGTGCTGGCAGATCGTTGATTTTCCCCAAAACCAGTTGCAGGGCAATGTCTTCACTCTGTCGGAGCGGTTCGTTAATGTTTCGAAACGTTTATTCCCAGAACTGTGCCGGGTGCGCCGCACATTCTGACGGCTAGTAATGGGAGAACTTTCTATGCTGTTGTACTGAACCAAGGATCCTTCCTTTGTAGTTCCTAGAAACACGCTCTTCGTGGCGCGCTGTTAACCACATCACGGTTGATAAGGAAAACTCGGCTACGTACTGTTTGTTAATCTTTGTTGTAACGTGTTTTTCTTGGCCGAATGAGGAACAACAAACGGTTCCTCGGAATTGCGCAAACCAATATTAATATTAGGTGCTTCGTGCGCCCAAGCGCCCTCTGTAGGATCGGTACATCGAGAGAATTGAAAGACCGTTTCACTTTAGCGCCGAAACTGACAGTTGAAGTTCTCGATGTCGTCTCTATGTGTCGATGGGTTCCACGCGCAAGAAATGCAACGGAACGACACCGCGCGTTGAGTTGAGAAAAGTGTCTCCGCTTGGTGCGGATTGTTCCCCAGGAAGGAGGCACGTGTCGGCGCACCACAGCCGCCCCGTCTTTTCACTTGCCACCCAAACGAGGATCCCCCCTTTCTGATGAAGATTAATTATGGCCACCACGCTGCCTGTGTGTGGTTATGGTCCCATCGTCCTGAAGACCTTCTAAATCCTGCGCCTGCTGCCAGATGCCCCCACTGTGTAATGGAGCATCCCCACAATCCCGTGGAAGACCCGCGAAAGGGCGATCTTTTCGCAGTCTCGACACGTCCATCGTTTATGCTGCGCTACGCGTATGCGAATGTGTCCTCGAGGCAGCCCACAATACCAAGCGTAAAGAAGCATTGTGGAATCAAACAAGGAAAGGACGGCGGTCTGTGATTCAGAGAAAGAATGAAAAGAATTCATATGCAAGGAACAGAATAACGTTGGCACCGTGGAAAGAGAACAGAGGACGGCTTCTTTAAAAAAAGCACAACCATCAACTGACTGCCCCCTACTGGCATTTGCTTGCGAGGAAAATGGGCTTTTCATTAGCTTGTCCCACAAAAAAAACTGGCCACGTCGATGTTTACATTTGCTCGTTCCGCCGAAGGCCCCACTCGGACCGATCGATAGGAAATGGGCTATCGATTTTTCATTTCCACGAAATTTTCCCCATTTCTGCCCATTCTGCTGAACGCTGCAGCAGCCGCTTCATCGTCGGAGGACCGACTGTGAATCGTTTTACCACGCCGCAGCGGGCGGCTTCCAGTGCACATTCCATCACCGAAGAAGCTCAGCCCAACCTGGAGCCTGTCACACGGTTTGGGAGGAGCGTTTCATTTGCCAGACATGACGGAGTCCCATTGTGAGGGAATACCTCTTACAGCGAAGCAGGTGATGTCAATGACGGCATTGGGCGTATCGTTGTTGGTTGCGAAAGTCTGCCAAAAGCGGAACCTCACTTCCAGATTCCGAGCGACGTTTGATGCCCTGTTAGTCAGCCTGAGAAGCTATTTCGCCCCGGTCCTCCGGTCGCCGATTGGAGGGTACCAAACGACAAAATTGGATTTCCGCTTCCATCCAGCCACACACTGTAAGCCCTTTTCCCTTTGATATGATGGCCGAGTTTTTTCTTCTGTCACAATTTCTTTGGGGCCTTTTCGTACAAGTCCAGTGCTACGTTCTCGGCGACAGTAAAATATCCTCTCGTGAATGCTTTTTACACCGCCGCCTTGCTACTGCCGGCTTTGTGGGCAGATAACCCAGATTAGAACCGAGCATCTGGAAACGGATTAACGAGATCACCTCTGGATTGTTTTTCCCGAAGAAGGACGGTCGGCACACAAAAGCCAGCCCTCCCCAACGAGGTTCACATTTCGCGAGTGGCACTTCATTACCGAGTGTCCCCCGCTTTTTAATAGCCACCACACCCAGCCGGGGCAAAAATTTATTATCCACCGCCCTACACTGACGGTGGGATCCGTTTTCCTAATCCGCGGCGTATTCAGATCCGAAAGCAAGATGAAAAACCGGAGCAGCACACATCGCATTGGTGTCCTCTGCGGCACGATTAGACGATTGGCCCGGGAACTGGGGCCCTTGTGGGGGGACGCGAAACATAGGCGAAAGAGACAAACGACTCCGGAGAGATAGAGACCTGAGAGAGTGCTGTTATTACAGGTGCGCCACGGCAGGAACTTGAAAATTCCCAACCTGGATTATGTTACGCAAGCCCGAGACGGGGAGGGACGGACGCCCGTGGCAAATGAAATTGCTGGCGTATGCAAATATGACGAATGCCTCGCAAATAAAGAAAATACCACCACTTGCCGGTTGGTCACAAACAAGGAATGAGTACCTCGAGAGACCCTAGCGGCTCTAGGAACCCTCCGCTAGGCACGGGGCAATGGAACCATTGGGCAATAATGGTTGCAATAATGAAAATGAAAATTAAGCAAAATTATTCTGCATCTTTTGAAGTGCCAAAATGGGACATGCCAACAGCCGGCGCCAGCATGCGGGGATCACCGGCCTCATTAACGCGCGCGCAGCGGGGATCCCCAAATTGGTGTACGCGGGCTGGGGTGGGTGCTGCGCTGTGCGATAACAACTAGGACCGGGCTCTCCGCGTGTTCCGTCAACTGGCCGTTGTGTGAGAGCGTGAAAGTACGTGGAAAATGGAAATGGGAGCAAGTTAAAGGAAAATTCGTTTACGATCCGCCGTCACGGCCGTGCTTCTTCGCGCGTCCCCTGGGCGGCGAAGTGGCGCTCCGGAAGCAGAAACGACGACGGTGCCCACCTGCGGACCGTTCCATTTCTGTTTTTTTTTTGCCACCGGTCGTTGGAGTGTTTTTTCGCACACGACGAAGTCCTTTTGTCCGTACGTTTTTCCACCGGGATTTTAGACCGACTTCCTTGTGGCCCGTAGTCTTGTTTGAACAATCATTTTACATTCCTTTCTGCCCCCCACACACATACACACATACGGACGGGGTTCGGCGAGCTAAGGAAAGGCAATATACAATCTACGAAAGCGAATCTGGTAGCAACGGATCCCCTGGCCCGCTGCCGTTGTTTGGACTAGAAAACAGACTTCCAATTTACGTTCCCCTTCGGTACACAGCACTCCTAGTGCGGCCAGTGGAAGTATGCTAAATTAATGGTGTACGGTTGCCATTTGTTGTGTGGGCCCGACAAGCGGTAAACCGCACCACGCAAGTTGAGCGGTCCTTTAATTGTTGGGGACGACCTCACACCCAAAAGTCGCAAAGGAGGAAGGGACTCGACAGTAGTAGGTTCGATGTCGATGTAAGCAGAGGGATTAAATTGGCAAAGGTACCGACAAATTGTGACTTCCCAGCGACCGGAGAAATTATATAGATCGGCGATAAGTGCTGCTCTGACACTATCAACCGCCGTCTACCGAAACTCTGACACACTGTTTGCGTCATCTTGCAGTGAGAGGATCGGTCATAAATATGGTCAAAAAGTTTTCGATTAGCACCAAAAGGCGTGTTTAGAGTTTGCTTAAGCCACATGTTAAAACCGTTATGCTGTCGGACCAAACGAATTGCTTCCATCTTGAGCGCGTTCGCTGAAGCGATCATATTCTACCATAAAATAGAAACAACATTTCTTCCGTTTTGTTTCGTCTCGAGTCAAAACAAGTCCGTCTGCGGCGTAATGAAAACATTTCTGGGGGCGAACATGTGGGAGACATTTGCCGGTGAAGGAACTCCAACCAAGATTTTTTTACGATGATCCTCAGTCACAGAGCAAGTTGTTTATATTCGTGTCCTTGAAGCAAAAGTGTGACGCATCAACTGGTCGCCCGTGACTGGATTAGCAGCTTGCTAAATCAATTTGGCCGGTGCTTTGGAGTTATGGAGGCCTAAATTTCGGTACCAGCAGGCGTCCAGGAGAAGCCATGCATGTGGCGAAAGGAAACGATTGAAGTCGCTCCGTGTGCTTGACGTCACTAAAAAAACCCGGCGAATAGTCGGCATGAGGAGGATCAGCGAAGAGAAGCACATCAGAATGCATCGTGACCACTTTTTCGATAGTCACACACGGTACTGCAGTTTCATCGCCGGCCGGCCAGGGACGGCCGGAAACGGAAACTTGATGCTTTCGACGACGCTTCACGTCAGAGCCGTGCCAACAAACGGGATGATGAGGCGTTTTTGTTTCATAGTTCAGAGTGTTTTACTCTCGTCGGCCCATTGCCATTTCCCGTTCATTTCCGTCGGCAACGCTTCTTTCCGTTCTCCACAATGGCACCGTGTTCCATGATTGGAGGGTGGATAGGATTTATACTGCAACGATCAAAAACAAGCGCCATTTAACGATGGTTTCGTTGTGAGATTGGTATGTGGGACCTGCTCGCCGTCGTTGTTGGTTATGATTGTATTTATGGCGGAGAAGCACCAATCGATTGGCTGACCTCGGCGGGCCATCGGTTCCATCGATCGATCGTATATGATCGACTCAACTCGATTTAACCGATAATTGGGTTTGTCGCAAACCACTTATCGTCGCAATTGATTTCAGGCAGAGTGACACCACGATCGTTGGCTGACGTAACGCGATTGCGCTCACTCCCCGTGACGATCTTCCACCGGATCGCGTTCCGATGAAGCTGAACTGACTCACACGTGAACGCATCGATCCTACGCCGCGGCTGATAAACCCAAGAAGCAGCTATATTGTTCCGGCACTTGCCGGACGACGATCGGCTGGAGTGCAATTCGCGCGCAACTCGACGCGTGGGGCGATGGCTGAATGTGCACTCGACCCGTGTTCCGTTTGCATAACGCATTTTTAATGTATTTCGCCCGCGACCGACACACACCTACGCTGGATCTACGGGTCCTGCTTCCGTGGCTCCTCGGAGGCGACCAACGATCGATAAAGGTCCCGAATTTTTGCTCGCACCACGCTACTGTTTACAATCTACCTCGCCTCGGTGTAATTGATGTTCCAAAGGCTCTGGCTACGTCCAGAAATGTACTGTTTATTCCTCAGCGCATCGCACACAAACATACACACAGAAGCACTGCGTGGCACGGACGCACTCCGCAGGAACGTCGTTTCACCTGGCACTGGGTCGAGCGATGCGGTCATTACATATTTTCAACCCACAAAAAGCAGACCACACACAACACTCTCAGCATAGCCAGCATAGAGCAGAAGCGAAACACACCGAAAAAAAACACTGAAACCGGTGGCATGAGACCGAAAGTCGAGGCCTGTATCGCCGGTCCGCGCTTGCTCTCTCTCGCTCTCTCTCTCGCATGATCACGCACCGCGGCGTTAATGTTTGGGTTGGCGTTCTCTTTCCCACTTCCAAGCTCAGACGCGCACGGAACACGTCGCCTCGCTGGGTTTCCGGTTATTCGCATTTCTCAGACCAGCTCGGCAGGTTAACACACAGGTTTTGGGAAAATCCGTTTCGGAACCCATAAATGACCCCGCGAGGACGATAGTGGCTCAGGTCACGCGACTGAGAAGGCGATGAAACCACGGGGTGACTCACTTGTTTATTGATGCCGCAGCTGGGCTGTGAACGGTTCCAGGACGCGGCGGCCACAACACAACTCTCTCAATCCGCGCTTTTGCTCGTCGACTCAATACTAAAGCGGGTCTCGCGGTCCGCGGCCCGCTGAAGCGCGTTTACGGCGGCGTGTAGCGAACGCGGCGCCAGTGCGTTGGTATTGGTGCGACCGAACGCCGCTCAGCGAGATGACGCACGATTTGACGTTTCGTGTTTGACGTTTGGCTTTCCGCGACGACGATCGAACCGAGGGACACCTCAATTGTTACTGATCAAAAAGAGACTTCTGTTAAAATACTATTTTATGATGGTAATAAGGTAAAATAAATATTAATAAATGGGCACAAAATAATTGGCTGAATTAACTAATTAACTTTCCCAAAGCAGTTCCCAAAGTGCGGGTAATGCAACGACCTCTCCACACAGGAAGCAAATCTAGTCAACTGTGAAGTGATGGGCTCAAACTAAAATAGAAAGGATGTGCTCCAATTAATTTCCTGCTCTGTTCGTTCAACTGTGGTTGGCAATTTTTTATGTTTGTCGGACCAATCTTCCGGTCCACACTTATTGATTGAGCGATTTTACCGAAACGGCTTAAGAGCCGGATAATTTCGACCCTTTCACGCCGGTTGCCCATTCCCGTCGAAATGGAAACTAATCTTCTTAACCGAGTAATTGTTTTTGGGTTCAATTCCAGCAAGGCTTGAGGGTTGGTTCACAACTTTAAGCTGAGTCCTTGGCGCGCTGATGGAAAGTCAAACCAATCGACGAACAACGAATGTCGGTGTCTATCTTTCGTGGCACTGAAGCGGAAAAAGAACGAGTCACGTTAAAAGTAGTCCATTTATTCAAATTTCGGCAATGCACTTCCATTAATCCTTACACTAGTTTAACCGACACAAACCTTAAGTTGCACACGGTGCAATACCAAGGCATTTGTAGTAATAAGTTGTATGCTTGACGCAACTTTCTCAATAACTGTTTGGCGTTTGGCGTATATAAGAAACTCCCTTGCGCGTTACCTCGCCTAACTCTAGCCTACGGCGCGATGCTTAACGAATGGTGGTCCGTTTAGTTTAACAAATCGATGCGCCACTTCACTTGGGGGTCTGTAGTGTGGGTTGGCGTCAAAAGTCGCCCTTCACTGGGTTATCGGTGGATACTGTGGGGAAACCGTTTTCTTGGTGCTAATAGCAACTACGTCCACGTCCAAAATAGCCACAGGTGACCGCGTTCCATGTTTACTTGATGATAAGGTCATACTTTCCGGTGTCTCGACCTGTCGAAACGAGCCAAGACATTGATTTTGGGACCGCTTATCGATCAGAATAGATCCTTACCGTCCTCGTGCAGGTGCTCCTGCTCGTCGTCCTTCAGCTCGGCCCACCGGGCCGGGGCACGGAAACAAAACACTCGCCGGTTGGCCAGCTCTCGCTTGATGCGCTGCCGCCAGACGATCAGCACGAAAAATATCAGCACGCCGTGCAGGCAGTTGACGGCATCGACCACGATCCAGAACCACGACTGCGGCACCAACCCTTCGCCCATGTGGAAGGACAGTATCTCGAATATCCAGATGAGACCGGATAGCAGAAACAGCTTCAAGTACAGCATGCACTTGTACCGCAGGGCCTTCTTCCGGTCCGGGCTGATATCGTCGCCGCTCGAGTGCAGATGGAAGCTCGTCCAGACGAACAGGAAAATGTTTATGCTCAACATCACGCTCAGCGGCAGATAGACGAAGTACGACTGCTCCCGTTCGGCTGCGGAATTGCGTAACGCGGGTGCGATTAGTCAGGAAGGAGGGACAGTTGAACGGGATCGGAAATCGGACGATTCGATTTTAAAACTCACTTCGGAACCAACAGGAGTGCTCCCCGAACGTTGCGTACCGGCTGTGATAGATGTAGACCATGGCCGTCAGCGTCAGCGCGACCGTTACGGCGTAGATGTGGTTCAAGATGTACCAGGATCGTTCCTTGATCTTCCATCGGCGTGCCCTGGCGTGTGAAGGAATCGATTAATCACTTGGCGGGTGGCGCCCGACACGTTGTTCGGCATCATACTTACACCGTCAATTTCCATACGTTAGCCATGACCATGTTTAACCAAGCGAAATAGCTCACGAGGAAGAAGTACATCAGGAACGCTGTGGAAGACGCCGGAGCGTACGTAATTCATTAAATAACATCACGGCTATGCTCTCCACCCGGAAGGGAGAAGGGTGGCCACGGCAAAGTCATGTTGTTTCGCCGCAGGACGTTGCTGTTCCGGGCACGAATTATATCGGAATTAGTAGTGTTTCACGAGGGACTCGGTACGATGTTCTGAAAATTCCGCACGTTGTCCACTCTGGGTGTGTGGCCATTTTTACGCCTTCGGCAGTTTGCTTGAACCGTTCCGTACACCGTTCTACATTGTTTCAACTCGGAGGGCGCTCGGTTGTGACCTACAGCAAGGATCGTCTCGTTGCCTCATTACTTTGTCTGCTACATAAATCAAACCAATGCCCTTATGTGGCGGACCTTAAGGCGCAAGATGTTGACACAAACTTGCTACAGGCGAGAGAGAGCGAGAGAATGAAATTCCTTCACACGCCCGCACAGTACCCCAGCCTCCCCTACACTTCCCAGCGCTCTCCTCCGGCGAAGGGATGGAATACTTTCAATTTCTGTGCCGGGACGTAAATGGATGTTTGAGGTTTTTTGACAAAAATTTTTTAATCTCAACAAGGTTCGCTTTCAAATGCTGTTATACTTTCTTTTCGATTACAGCACCCACCGTGCCCGTGCCGTCCGAACGTGCCTTTGGTCCTTTCTCGTTAGCATACTAATTAAATGCTCCCGTCGCCGGGCGCGCTCTGCTGCGCGCCCTTTCAAGTTACGCTGGCGCTAAAACTCTGGCGCTGGCCCTCCGTCCAATCTTCCCATCATCAATCGGTCATTGTGCGGCGCTTGTGGGACCTTCGCTGATCCATCGAGCGACACCCATAAAGTATGCTTCCTTCCACAGACTGGCCGTCTGCTTAACATTCATGGTCACTGTTTCCGAACCGTAGCCAATTCGCTTTCGGCGAGGGATCTCGACCCAAATCACAAACTATGACAGCAGCGCCCGTGGATCGGGGTCTTAACGGTCTTCTTCTTCGGGCGCCATCGACCGGAAGAACCGGGTGAAGGACTTCCAACCAACTTCTTGCGAAATGGATGCATCCTTTCGCCGGGCACCACTCCGACCGGGCCGATCACCGTTCCGCGAGTGAACGACACCGACTGCGAGACTGCACGATGCAAGTGCTGCACTTGAGTGAGCTTGCATTTGAGCGTGTTGAATCGATTGGTTAATGAACCGCGCACTACCGACCATTACCTGTAGCGGCACTTCCGCTGGCAACTTTTCGACACCGTTCGATTGAACCAGCAGCGAGCCCAGTCATGTTGTAAGTTGATTTTCCATCTCATTGAGCTGGCCAATCATTTTTCATTGACGCCGGCAGCCCCGACGGAACAATGTGGTACTTGACTGGCGCCAGAGGAAACTGCACTTGCTTACCTATCACGGTGCAGAACGGGGTGTGAACCATCGGCACGTACAGCTGGATGAGGCTGAGCAGAAACATAAACACCGCCAGACAGCCGACCGCCGTCGACGTGACCTTGTCCTGCGTTTCGCGCAAATCCGGGATGATGTAGTAAATGTACAGGGTGACGAGAAGAAAGGCGACGGACACCAGCAACATGGTGCCCTTGGCTACCAGCATCGAGGCCAGCGAGTCCAGGTGGGACACGTTAAAGCACACCACAAACACTCCCTGGGCGCGATCCTCGGACACGGTGTGGCCGACGCAGAATCTGATGAGGAGGCGATTGGAGAGGATCCCAGGTTAGCTTGCGTCCTGTCGACCCCGGTAGCGGAGAACTTACTCATCTCGCGGGACCCGAGCCTCTCCGTCGATCATATCGCCCACCTCGGTCACGTACACCTCCTGCTCCATGTCGCGGAAGATCATGTAGCTGGCGTTGCAGCTGAGCCCCATCGGTGCGCTGTAGTTCCCGTCCGCTCGGTTGCACCGCTGCGCCTTACCGTCGATCATGTAGCCCGGCGTGCAGCACTGGATGGCTTTCGAATCGTAGTTCGGTGCTGCTTCCCCACCCGCCAGTGCCACCACCGAAACCAGCAGCACGAGCGAGGTCCGTAGCAGGGACTTCCTAGTGGGACTTTTCGCCATTTTAACTCCCTTAAACTCAGCTCAGCTTTCTGATGAATTACGTCCACAACTCGCGCGGACTGGCGAACCCGTCGGTCGGTTGGCCAGTTCGGTATGAGTATGCTTTCGGAAGGTCCTGCACCGAGGAATGCACTAAACTATTTTTCTGCACTGCAACGCAACGCCCGGTTGCCCTTCGTTTAGTTGGGGCTGCCCCAATCACGGCACTTACGGTGTTTTGGTTTTTTCTTTCTCTGCTGGTCCGCCGTCTACTTCCGAGGTCTACAATGAAAAAATGCTCATGAAAACACACACAGCCCTACAGTCAGTTCTGCAGCGAAACGAAACGGGGTGGGCTCTTATTTCGCAGTCGGTGCACCAGACTCTCTTCGGTTTTTGCGTCGGCAGCGGATTTTGGTTCGAGCGGAACCACCACCCAAAGTGTTATCGCGTTCCGGTCCCAGTCCGTTCCAACAGGGAAGCCTCTTGGACGGCCGTAGAGCATGGCCTAACGAAAGTCGGACCCACGTGGCCGAAATGGCCACGTACCGGGATGTGGGATCCACAATATTGTTGTTTCATTAACGTGGGCGACGCTCCGGAGCGGACTTTGCTTGCAATTTAATTAACGCGAACGTACGGACGAGAGCAATACCTTGATTACCGGGCCCGCCAGCACACAGGTCAGGAAAAAGGAACAAACACTCCTTGCCACCTCTCCGATCGGACCCAATCCAGTGTGGTTATTGATTACAACTTATCTACCAGATTAAGTTACTTTTGGCCCGTACCGAGCCAAACACAACAAGCTGACGGGAGATAACACATTAGCGGTTTATCTCCATCCGTCATGGCGAACCGATGAAGCGTTACGTGGAAGTGTGCCGACCTTGCCCTCGTTCCAGCCGAACGACTGGACACGGCGCAATCCACGGTCCATCCATCCGGTGCAGTGCAGTCTGACCAACTGACTTGCGCGGCACTCCATCATTTGCACGGGGCTTTCGTTGGCGCAACAGACCTTAGCAAGTTGGCAGATGAATCTCTCCCCCGGGGGGCGCTGGGCGTGTGAAGTGTGTGCCCACTACGTGGGTTAATAATTGTGCAGCTTCTGCCCACCAAAGCGATCCATCAAGTGTTTGGATTTTTGGAACTACTGATTACTTGACTTCATTCTGGAATTTGTAAACGTTTGGACGTAAAAACTTGGACATTTAAGAAATGGGACGCCAGACGCTTGCAGAAAATTGAGGAATATGTAAAACGTTTTCCCAAAGTGGACGTCTTGGGGCTTGTCGTACTTGGTGCTCGGAAACCCCAAAGGTCGTGCAAGAGAAGTCAATAACGAGTGCGCCAAATCTTCGGAATCCAAACACTATATGTACCACCCTATATGTGGACCTCCAGAACCGAAGAGTAATCACGTTTCCAAGGTAACACAATTTTACCATAACTTCTTAAGTATCGAACTCAGCTCAGCATCGAACCACGTAGTGCACCCGGCGAATGCTACCCAGGGGTGCAATGTACCGACATTGTGGCCGGTTGCCATGATGGAGTTAAAAAGTTTTTAGCTTTCTCCACCATTGGAGTGCTAGAGTTTGCAGAGCTCTCCTCAGCTCCCTGTGGTCTGTAGGTAATCTTCCGGTACGATAAATTAGGGACCACTGGAAATCCTTCTCCCAAACAAGAAAGATTGTTTCGATGCCAGCAGAAGATGGGAACCGAAAACAGCCGAAGTGGCTTCGGCTTCGGGTTATAAATGACACATACATTTTCGGAAGGGGAACCCCCTATGCACCTCAACTGGAGCTGAAACTACCAGGAACTACCAGTTAATACGCTGTTCAACTTTTGACGTCAGACGGCTCCGAGGATTAACTGGGGCCGCGACTTGGCCCACGAACTCCCGGAAAGGAACTAAACCTACACACCGCTTGTGGGGCGGGGGTCACAAAGTTGTGCAATCTTAAAAACAAACATTTACCGAGGGCCATCATTAGTGCGGACGTCGGAGCGGGGTAGAAAACGAGAGTGACGTGTGAGCGTTGGCTTGTGTCACTCGGCTGGGGAAGGAAGACCTGATTAGGCCAGCAAGCCTCTGCATCCCCAGACTCTCTGAGTCACATCCATTCGCATTCCGAAAGTCAATCGCTCCGGGCAGACGGCGGCGGCCGGATGGGTTCAACTTTGGGTGCTGTCAGCAAACAAGAATAATTGTCACGCAAGCACACATGTTCCGTAGTTTGAAAAGTCCCGTCCGGATGCGAAACGACGACGTCAGCGCAGCGGAACGTTGAGTCAGTTTACGACGTCAGTTTGGAGGTTGCCGGTAAACAGCTTCCGGCAAGGGTAGTTTCCCCTTGATGCCTTTTTTTCTGTACTCGAAAGAACCTCCACCAGCGGACCAAAGTGTGGCCGCGGGGCCGTGGTGATGGTGGAGTACATTGTGTCAAGACTTCCGTTTTGATTTGTGCATGGGATTAAAATGCTGGACCAGCTTAGTGGCGGGCACTTATCATCTGCATAAATTCTTGGCCCCGAACGCGGCTGCCACGCGCGCGTTGACAATGTTAGCTTCTCCAGACTGTGAGAGCTACTGGTCGGTGGTGTCCCGATGACGTGTTTCTGCTTGTATTTAGAACGAAAAAGCGTCAACGCGGCCACGGGCCGGGTTTCTGACATTCGATCCCCGTCGTCGGCGGGACACGGACGGGCGGGGCGGTAATCAATTGCTTTTCGCGCACCGAACCCATCCTTATTTAGCGCGATCGCTCGTCGCAACCACCGCCGGTGCCAGTCAAGGTCTTCGCGTGGAAAGAGATTTATCGCTCCGCGCTTCTACGTCGCAGAACCCGAAGGGTTCCATTTCGACCATTCCGCATCCCATCGACCATAACGAGGAGCTCTGCGGCCGTATCCGGAGAGTTCGCCTGTTTTTGTTGAAGCGTATCCAAGATTCCGCGTGCGAAATGCCACCCGGTGCCTCACATATGTAGCATCAGCGTCAATAAATGGCAACCGTTAATCGGTTTCTGATGCTTCGCCCGGGCCCGAGGGTCTTCTTCTTCCGGGAGGTAAGAAATGAAAAACCCCACCAAAGACATTCCACTCGCCGTCCACTCGACGAACCCCGCCTCGGTGCTTCCGGTTCTGGTCTGCCGGTTCTTACCGGTGCGTGGCCCAGACTTGATGTGAATATGCAGCACCGAATTCTCGGTGCTGCCACATTGAATTACGGCTGCAAATCGCTTGTTGCTGCTGCAGCTTCGCGGTGGATCAGCCCGGACCGGACCGAGTATGGTTCCAGTCCGTTTGCCGGGTCTGTGATGTCTTCATGCAATCGATAAGCCACACGGCAGACCCAGGAAGGAAGTGTAGGGCCGGGTCCGGGTATTATCAGTTAGTGTCCATGCTGCTATACGCTCTGGTAGAATGCTCCTCTCGAGTGCTCCGAAAGCTGATAAATGACACCGCACATTGGCTCGGACAGCAAGTCAGCCGGATGGCCGGGGAAGTCACTTAGGACGAGAGAAAAATGGGACCCCCAATCCCAGGGCTCAATCTCCGGCAGGGACCTCTAATAAAAGCAGCAGGAAGCTGCAAAAATCGATGAACTTACAAGTTTACGAAATTTATAGCCCATTTCGGGGCAATACAACAAGGACATGGTCACACGGGACCGGCAGCAGTATCTCCGGTGGCCAACATGATGGGTCGCGGTCGTGGTCAATCAATTTTCCCATGCATAACGGCTGGCTGGTTGTGCTAACGGATTGTTTGTTTTTAGTATCACCAGCGACACAGAGAGAGACAGAGAGAGAGAGAGAGGGAAACAGATGGGAATCGCTGGTCACAATGTTATCAAGCATCGTCGGTCCCGCGGAGGACCCCACGAGGACCGATAATAAATTGAACGCCGACGATACTAAACCTACTTTTAAGTGCTGGAAACCCTCCGTTTATGCTCCGCACTGCTTGAGCCATCGTCGTTGAAATGTGAGTTTTTTTTTATGAATAATGGGCGTATGGTGGGGTTTCGAGTTACACCCGCCATGCCATGCTGGTGGCCGTATGCTGAGTGGGCTGTCGTGCATTTTGGTCCCCCATGGATTGGAATGTATGTAATGAATTCGAAATGCCGACGAACGATGTGAGCACAAATTGAATTGAAATTGAGTCAAATAGATACTTAAACATCGTTCGAAAATCGTTTGAACTACGTTCCGAGTTCTACGATTGCTCGCCGAACCTTGAAACAACAACACCCACTCCCGGACAGAGGCACCATCCGGGTGATCCAGGATGCGCGCCGATAACTTTTGTCCCGGTGTCGATGTTTTCCACTCGAACTATTCTTAAGCCACGGTTGATTGAAATATTTCTACGATCAAACCAGATCGCCTTAGACAGAGAAAGAGCATGTCAACTGCAGCCATCCCGTGGAATGGACACGGACGACGGATGACATGTTTGGTCCGGGGCTGGCCGAATCGAAAACAATAAAGGAAGGCAAAAGTCTCTCGGGCGGAGAATTATTGGTGGCAACAACGCCAAGCAACGTCAAGATTGCCGTCCCGTTTAAAAGGAGGTCATCACGTGACCGTGAAACTGCCGGGAAAAACTTTTTGGACCAAGGCCAACTGTGGGCAGGGGTCCCTGCAAGTACTCCACCGAGTGCTGCCGGCCGAGTGAAGCGCAAATGGAAGTGCAAAAAATATGTTTAAAATATGCAGAACCCGATTCCGACAAGCGACCACCGGCGACCGAGGCGTAATGGGTTCCCGTGAATGATGGGTTGTTCTCGTGTGCAGCTGGACTGTTCGGTTCGATTCTCGATGATCGATGCACCCAAAATGCTTTCGCAACCTACGCCACAATGTGCTCGAAAGGACCTGGCGGTTTGTGGAAAGGCAAATTATTTGATAAATTCATCATTTCGCCAATGAGAGCATTCGGGTGAAAATGCTTCAGACCTGGCCCGGTTTTGGGTAAAACCACGAAGGATAACAAAGCGCGTCGTCCGCACCTGTTGATGGGAGGGTGCTAATTGTCCGTCCAGCTCCGGTACGTGGAGCAGACAGCTTTATTTGCATATTATTATTGACGATAATAAGCTTTTTCTATATTATAGTTTTTAGCTCACAAAGGAGATGATTCCCAGACACCGACGCGGTAGCACCCGCGGTCTTTGTTTGCCGTTGCATTCGAACACCCCGACAGTGACGTGACACGAATGTGAAGTGGGTTGTTTGCGTGACACGTTACATTCACATCGTGTGTTTTGCGTTGGCAAACAGTGGCCAACTTTCGCCACAACAACATCGGGATTCGCGAAAGGAAAATCTCGTGGAGCGGCGGAATTCGGCAACGTGGTACCGAAACAACTGAAGTCCGAAAGGAAAGGATTCACGCAGATAAGCTTAATCAGAGTGGGATTGCGGCAGAATCGTACCCTTGCTATCCGCCGGAGCCGGCTGTGGCAGAATCAACCTGTGGATGACAAGAGCTTCTCTGCCAAGTTTGCCGAATCATCGTCTCAGCGTCATTATCTCTGAAGCAAAATCCCAAACTCCCAAGCCCAAGCGCGTAATCCGTTGTTCACTTCACATCAGAATGACAGCCTCCCCCCCGTCCCGAGCGGAACCCGTGCCATGGCTGGGAACTCTGCAAGGTTAATTTCTCGAGCTCCGGATGGATGGATTCTGCGAAACACGCCGCAAAGTTTCTAGACCGTAGCCGGATTGCTTCCGTAGCAAGAACAAACAATTTCACAATTTGAATCACTGTTCCCTTGATCGATAGATTTTAAAATCCCCCAAAACCGTGTACTGTGAGCCAGCTCGCCAGTTGCATTTGACCAGACCGATCATAGAGAGTTTTTGCCGTCAACGGGACGTTGCATAAGGACCCCCGAGGATGTGCATCCCGCATCGTTGGCTGGCCGGGACACATCAAAAGCATCGGTGGCATGCCAATATCCGACTCCCTTTGAAGTGTGCGGGACCCCCGGGAAGGGAGATTCCGTTTTTTTCCGACTTCTGGTCTGGTCCAATTCGCTTGTGGCAGGCGCGACGAATATTAAATGGATTTTCTTTCTACGCTGCTCGTCGTATGCGGACAAAGTCAAAACGCGCTCGGCAAGCGTGCCGAAAGTTGTGGTGCTGAAATATGTATACCACAAATCCTTTCCATATTTTAAGAGAAAGGATCCACCAGCCGGTCGGCCGGTTGTGTCAGAGGTCAGACACTGGTTGATTCTGGCGGCACCGACCCTTCCGGGTCGCGCTAGGTTTTCGTGCATCGAATTTATAGCATAAGCAGTTGGCTTTGGCAGAAGCCACCGCACCTCTGGTTGCCATGGTGCTCGAGTAACGGGCTAAACTCAAATTTGTTACGGCATAATGGCGTGATGGTGTGGCCTCTGCCGTTAAACTTGTCGTAATGCTGTTCTACGGCCAGCCGGTCTCTTGAATGGATTATCCCGCTGAATGGCGTTAACGGTCGCACATTTTCAAAAACCATTAATTAAAAGTGTATAATAAAATTCCTGCTCTACGATGGGGCGTATCCGGACGTAGTCCTTGGGACCGGTGGAAACTGGAACACAACCTGGCGGCCACCGACGACTGATAATCGCTCATTGCGCACCCACCCCCCCAGCAACGATAGTTTCGTGCGTTATCTGCGAGCTGTTTGTGTGGATGTTCCCGTGCTCGGTGAGGTGTTTGTTGTTACAATACACCCCGCCACTGCCCGCGCTCTCCGTACCGCCACGCCGACCGACCGAAGATTCCGGTTTTGTTGCGCGGTGCGTCGCGTGCGTTTAGAATGCAATCGATGCAACGCCTCCGTCATGACGCGCCCGGGACACGGGGGTTACACACGTGGGAAGGGGGCCTCAGCCGTCCCGTGACGCCATTGGCCATTTGCTGTTTTCGACCGCGAGGCAACCGATGATAATGCGTTGGGGGGTGAACGCGGCATGATAAGAACGCGGCGCACTTTCAACACCCAAGACGACGACAATTCACGGTGCGGTTCACTGTCACTTGTTTTCAGCGCCCCCCCCACGTCTCCCCGTGGCTACCACATCCCCTTCGCCCAGTCACACAGTGTGTAAGATAATTATCCTAAAGCGCGCCCGCCGGCCGATACACACAACATCACTGATAAACGCTAGAGCCCAGGCGGAACAGTGCGTACTTGGCGTGTTGTAACTGCGGGGGACTACTACTTGCTACTCGCGCGGCGGCGCCACACTAACCCGGCCGGTGCGATCGCTGGTCGAGGACTGGCGAATCCGATGGTCGCCGAGCACTGGAGCCCGCCGACCGGGTTCGGCTTCGCTCGTCCGAAACCCGAAGCTTCCGAGACACTTCGGGACCGGCAAAACATGTGGCCGCGATGTGCGACCGAAGCACCGCAACAACCCGGCACCGCGACAAGCCGGCCCCCCACCCTTAGCAGGCACACAGCTGTTCTGGCCCCGATTAATGATCCGCGTGCCACGGTGGACGCACTTTGGTCACCCATCGGCAGAAGACAAACGGCCAGAGCCGCTATCCCGTACAAGAAAACCGATGACCGGTCAAGATTTATGACAGAGAGCGAGAGAGCGGGGGGAGCAGACGAAGAAGCCTTGGCCCCAGACACTCTGCTGCTACTGCTCGGCACGGCTCTCGGATGTTGTTTCAAGTGGCGTGGCGCTCGAGTGCTTCCGCTTGACGGTTTAAAAATAACCGTTTGAATGGTTGCGTGGCTTTTGAATTCGAATTTATTGTTATGGGATTGGCGCGCCGCTGTGGGGTGTTGGAAGCGTAACAAATTGCGTTTCTAAATTAATTCCTGGCCACCACGGGGCGGAATGGTTCCGCGGAACCTGAAATATGGCCGTCCGCGTCCGCCACCGGTGGGCCGTGATTGTCAATCATTGTTTCGCGAGTTTCCATCAAAGTAGCCTGGTGACAAGTGTTTCTTTGTTTTCTCCTTTTAACAACCGTTAATCTGATCGGGGTCTGTTTTCACGTGCACGTGTTTTTCACGATAATCTATTCGTCAAACCCGGCCGCACAGAACGTGTAACGCAACCCAGATCTCCGGATTCTGACAGTGACGAATAATCGAACACACACGAAAACGGGAGCCCAGTTCCATTTGTGGCGAAAAGTTGGGCGGAAGTTGCTGTTGGCCTTGTGTTTTCCTTCATGTTTTGGACCTTTCATCTGTCAAGCCGAGCTGATTGATGACGGCCAGTGATAGATTTACTTACCGGAGAGCGATCCTTGCCGGAGGGACGACCAAGTGATTTGTTTAATGGCCCGAACCTACCATTGGCACGTCGGTTGCGCATTCAATTAATTGCACTCGGAGCCTGCGGGGGGGGGTAAGGTTTTAATTTTTGATAAATATACTCTGTCTCTCTCTCCTGCCGGGTTACATCTCTTATCCTAAAATTGAAAGTCCTCCGTGTTCTAAACAATGGCCGCTTTCTTTCACGCGTCGCAATGCAAGAAAAAACTCGTTTTATGTGTTCTTTTATGCTTCCAGCGCAGATGGTTGAAACACTCACTCGCGTACGCATAACAATAGCTCTCTGAACACACAAAAGGACCTCGGACATGTAACAAAAACGAATGGGTACGAGAATCGTAGGAAATCGCGTTCTATTATGCAAACCGACATCATCGCACCAGCATCGGGACGCACAAAAGTCATGCGAAGACGGCCTCCCATCGGCCAGCATCAAATGGCAAAAGTTGTCTCAGCGCGTGCTGTTATCCTTTGCCGGGCGACAACACTCCCGGTAATTCCGGTAACCGGCGTCGTCGTGGTCGTGGTCGGGAGCTTTAAATATGTTGCTGCCACTCGGGGTGCTCATAGTGAAAATGCTTTGGGCTCAGTCGGGAATTATCCGATGCCCAGAATTTGGGGTTTCCCCTGCTAACGGGCAAAATGGTTGGTGTCCCTGCGTAAACAATGGCCCCGCTGGGCATGTACTTGAGGCAGCGAATAAACTATGACTCCATCCAACACGCACTACATGGCACTGACGCGCAAGGTTTCGTGGCCGCAGGTTTTACAGCGCCCGGAATTAAAAAAAACGGTAACCCAAATATCCCCGCACTCTGGGTCTTGGTTTTATGCGGCCAGTTAACGTTTTAAATACATCAAATTTTAAATTCTGGAACCTCACTGGGACGACAATGTGTTGTTTCGTCCGGAATCAAAAATGGAAATAATATATCAATATTTAACGAACACTTTGAGCCGCGAAGGCCGCGAAGACTCGCACTTGAGCGCGTCTTTCGAAACTCGAGCATTCTACGCTGGCTTCGGGGGCCATTAAAGTGTATTGGCCCGTGTGGGGGGCTGGAATTGCCCACCACAGGTTCACACTCAAGTGGTCGGAACCAATCCAGACTGGCTGTGTGTTGCTTTAATTCTCGCACGTTCCGTTTCCAAACTATGAGTCACCTCGGGCCGAGCCACGGCGGGGCGCATCAGGGTTTATCCGCGAGCGAGCGAACTTTTCGGCATCAACTAATGAGCGTAGCTTAAAGTGCGTTTTAAATCATTCACTTCTCGGAGTTGGACCCGGAGATAGACATTGTAATGACGTCAAGTGGCACCAAGTGTTGCGCGTTATGTTAATCTGTTCCGCCTTTGAGGTTTGTTGCATTTCCTTTTTCGTGGCCACTCATGGCTCGCGATTGTTTTGTTTACACACCGCAACGAATTAAATTCAAATTCCACATCGCAAAATACTCTCGCCAGTGGCGCCGCCGCTTATCAAGAGTAAAGTGTAAACATGTTTGGTTACTATTGTTTACTTTTGTAGCGACAAACCAGATTATTATTGACGGCAATAAGCTTCTTCGCGCCTCATGTTTGGCTATTCTCAGCTACCGTTATTTTTAGTTGATAATTGGATTGGTAACATTCTTTAAAGTCATTGGGTCATCAACCTAAGATGATTAGATCGTTCTATGACGTTGGCGACGAAGCTTTCCCCGAGATTGCAACGATTGCCACATTGATCCGGTAACGATGGCGGCGGCGCCTTTCGATGGGTCCTCAATTCACAATTTGTGAACTACTTAATCTTGCTTTAATGACTTTCTTTATCTGCAGCTCATAATCGACTATCTAAACTGGCCAATAAATTGATCGTTTCTATTCTGTCCTCTTCTTCCATTCTGGTTACGCGCGCGGTAGCTGCTGGATATGCTCAAGTTTTACGCCCGGTTCGAGATAAACGACGAAACCGGAGACCCGCTGACCGACCACGATATGACGCAAATTCATTACGAGAAGATTAAATCCCTGCAGAAGGCCGCGTTCGCCAAGTTCCCGAATCTGCGTCTCTTCGCACTGTCCAACGTGGCGACGGTCGATACGCGCGAGTCCCTGGAGAAGCACTTTGGGGCGCTCAGTAACGAAAGCTTGCGCGAGATCGCCCGCTACCTAAACCTGATCCCGGACGAGCCGGGCAAACCGCCGTTCCAGTGGCACCGGACGGACGAAGAGTTCCTGCGGGAGCTGCTCATCTCGCGCCACGAACGGCGCGTTTCGCAGCTGGAATCGCTCAACGAGATGCCCCTCTATCCGACCGAAGCCATCATCTGGAACGAGAACATCGTCCCGACGGAGTTTTACTCCGGCGAAGGATGTCTCGCGCTGCCGAAACTCAACCTGCAGTTCCTCACGCTGCACGACTATCTGTTGCGTAATTTTAATCTCTTCCGACTGGAATCGACCTGTAAGTAAGGAACCGACCGGTGCCGAACTTTTGGTAAACTTTTTCTAACCTCTCCGGTCTTTTGTAGATGAAATCCGTCAGGATATTGAGGATGCGGTCAGCCGGATGCTGCCGTGGAAATCGGAAGACGGTGACGTGGTGTTTGGTGGCTGGGCCCGCATGGCCCTCCCGGTTCAATCGTTCGCCGTGGTGGAAGTGTCGAAGCCGCACATCGGCGAAAAGAAGCCCTCGCGGGTACGGGCCGACGTTAGCGTGACGCTCAACGTTCGCAAAGAGGTACAGGAGGAGTGGGAAAACCTTCGCAAGCACGACGTTTGCTTCCTGATTACGGTACGACCGACGCAACCGATCGGCACGAAGTACGACTACCGTGAGTGCTTCGTGCCGCAGGTGGGCCTGATGCACGTCCGAGGCTGCGAGATCGAAGGAATGCTCGACGCGAACGGGCGCGTCATCGAGGAGGGGATCGAACAGCGGCCGCAACTGCCGGGCGAACAGCGGACGTTCCGCGTGTGGCTGGATTCGAACCAGTACCGAAAGGACATGGACAAAGCGGAGGAGGAGCAGGACGGCCAGGAAGACGTGTACGAGGGGTTCAACATTCTGATGCGCCGCAAGCCGAAAGAGAACAACTTCAAGGCGGTGCTGGAAACGATCCGCCACCTCATGAACACCGAGTGTGTGGTGCCTCCTTGGCTTCACGACATTCTGCTCGGTTACGGTGATCCTGGTGCGGCCCATTACAGCTGCATGCCAGACCAGGCCCGGGTGCTCGATTTTAATGATACCTTCCTGGACTGCGAGCACGTGACCGGCAGCTTCCCGGGGTACGAGATCGCGTGCGACAATCGCACCGTGCAGCCACCGTTTCGATTGACGTTTGAGGATGTACCGGAGGATGAGGACTCCGACGAGGAGCGGCAATCGGAGGAGCGCGACAAAGAACCACTCCCGAAGCGCGTACGTGTCGAATCGTACCGCATTCCGAAACGCGGCCCGTACAAATACAATGAACCGAAGAAGAACGCAATTCGCTTCACGCCGACCCAGATCGAAGCGATTCGGGCGGGAATGCAGCCAGGCCTGACGCTTGTGGTCGGTCCACCCGGTACGGGTAAGACGGACGTGGCGGTCCAGATTATCTCCAATCTGTACCATAATCACCCGCAGCAGCGCACCCTGATCGTGACGCACTCGAATCAGGCACTCAACCAACTGTTCGAGAAGATCATGGCGCTCGATATCGACGAACGGCATCTGCTTCGACTCGGTCACGGCGAGGAATCGCTCGAAACCGAAAAGGACTACAGCCGGTACGGTCGTGTCAATTACGTGCTCGCGAAACGTATCGATCTGCTCGGGCAGGTCCAGCAGCTACAGGAATCGCTCGGAGTGCGTGGTGACGTGGCGTACACTTGCGAGACGGCGGGACACTTCTACCTCTACCACGTGGTCGCTCGGTGGGAGAAGTTCTTGAACGATTTCGAGCGACGTGACGCAGGAGAGAACGGCCAAGGAGCAATCGATGCTTCCCGGGAGCAGTTCGAGCAACAGTTTCCGTTCACTCGCTTCTTCCGCGACGCGCCGCAACCCCTGTTCGGGGGCCTGACGTGGGAAGAAAACATGGAAACGGCCCACAGTTGCTTCCGCTACATTTCCCACATGTTCACCGAGCTGGAAGAGTTCCGGGCATTCGAACTGCTGCGCAGTGGCCTCGACCGTTCAAAGTATCTGTTGGTGAAGGAGGCGAAAATCATTGCCATGACGTGCACGCACGCCGCCCTCAAGCGGAAGGAGCTGGTCAATATGGGCTTCAAGTACGACAACATACTGATGGAGGAAGCGGCTCAAATTTTGGAGATCGAGACATTCATTCCGCTGCTGCTACAGAACCCGTCCGATGGCTACAATCGGTTGAAGCGCTGGATCATGATCGGAGACCACCACCAGCTACCGCCGGTCATCAAGAACATGGCCTTCCAGAAGTACTCCAATATGGAGCAGTCACTGTTCACGCGGCTGGTGCGCCTGGGTGTTCCGACCATCGATCTCGATGGACAGGGACGTGCGCGGTCCAGTATCTGCGAGCTGTACAAGTGGCGCTACGGCAAGCTGGGCGATCTGGACCACGTGCACCGATGGGAGGAATACTGCCGGGGCAATGCCGGGTTCGGGTACGAGTATCAGCTGATCAACGTGGAGGACTTTAACGGGGTGGGCGAAACGGAACCGAATCCGTACTTTTACCAAAATCTGGCCGAAGCCGAGTACGTGGTTGCGGTGTTTATGTACATGCGCCTGCTCGGATACCCGGCCGACAAGGTCTCGATCCTGACGACGTACAACGGCCAAAAGCACCTGATACGGGACGTCATCGAGTCTCGCTGCGCCAGCAATCCGATGTTTGGCAAACCGCACAAAGTGACGACGGTGGACAAGTATCAGGGCCAGCAGAACGACTACATTCTGTTGTCACTCGTTCGCACGAAAACTATCGGTCACATCCGAGACGTACGGCGGTTGGTGGTCGCGATGAGCCGTGCCCGGCTTGGGCTGTACATTTTTGGACGCGTGGCCCTGTTCAAGAACTGTGTCGAGCTGCAACCGGCCTTCCGTTTGCTCATGAATCGCCCACTGCACTTGGAGCTGCTACCTGACGAGACATATCCCTCTGCCAGGCAACTAGAAACGGAGCAGGCACCGGAAGCGAACGGGGAAAAGGTGACCATCAAAGACATGACCGAGATGGCACAGTTCGTGTACAAGTTCTACATGCGCAAGGTGAACGTCATTCGCGATGAAATGGTACGTGTATTTATGGTTCGCATCGAAATGGACAGCATTAACCAGCAAGTTTTTTATTTTGTAGGAAAAAATGAAGGAACTCTACGAAAAGCAGCGCCAGGAGCAGGAGGAAAAGCTGAACGAGCAGATCAAGCAGGCCGACGCCGAAGCCGAAGAGGCCAGGAAACAGAAGCAGCTTCAGGCGGAAACGGAGAAGAAGCATGTGGCACCGACACCGATCCAAAATGAACTTCCGGATGACGGAGAATCGAACGCGGAAACGGAAGCCAGTGAACGTCCGCGCCGTGGAAAGAAGAGACCAGCCGTTACCGTCGAGGATGAAGCTGAAGCTGCTGAAAAGCAGAAAGAAGGCGAAGCTGCTGCCGAGGACGCTAGTATTCCAGAGACCCTGCCTGCAGAGCATTCAGAACAACCCGCATCGGACGCAGAAGAGGAGAAACGGGAATAACCGCCACCATCATATGGCACTTAAATGTATTACAATTTCCTATACAAATAAAAATCAAATAATTATAGCGTAAGGAAAACATAAATTTGGTGTCCTGTTTTGTGCCACGTAACGGTAAAGCCCACATCAAAGTAAACTATGACAGGTTTAGAAGGACGAATAAGGAAGACTGAAAGAGAATGCGTTCCTGGTGACGTATCCGGCTTCCCTGAGTGGCATTTTCCCAAATGTTTTCCCTGAAGCTTCGGACAGAAACGGATTTTCTTTTGTGCGTTGCTACGAATCTTACCTTATTTTCCTCCGCCATTTTTTTCAAATTCCAGCGGAAATAAAGAAAACTCTGACCACGGCTTTTGCGGTTTTAAATGAATGTGTTTTGAAAAAAATACAGGCCTAACAGCAGCATAAAAGAGAAGAAGGTATATGCCAATCCTTCGACTATTACTTATGATAAATATTAATAACAACGTTATCCGAAGACAAGCGCAACAAAATGAAAAACGATCGCTCTGAGAATTTTGAAACAAATCAATTACGAAAACTTTCATTGAATGTTTTGTGCAACTTTTTCACCTTTCTCGGCCCCAATCCTGAAACCATGCCGAGCTTGCCCTCGCTGCTGTTGATGAGATTGGCCAGCGTACCGTAGTTTTGCAGCAATATCATCGCATCCGTTTGGTTGACCGGCTTGATGCTGGTCAGCGCTCGGACCGCCCTTTCATGTGGATACTTTTCCGCCCGTTCCATGATCCAGTCCGGCGGTCGATTCTCGAACAGTTTGTACTTCTCCACGATGCGGCCCGCTTCGTCTGCGTTCCAGGCCAGCATTAGCGTCAGGTCCGCCAGTAGGCAGATGCGGGTCAGGTGTTTCAGAGCATTCTGCGGGTCCTGAATGTCGATCTGTACCAGCAACACGCGCAGTTCGTACATCTTTCCCAATTGCTTCAGCCGCGCGTGGATGTAGTCGGGATTGAGATTGTGGTAACGCAACGACAGAAACAGAATACACGCAGTGGTTCCGACGACATAGTCCGGCACGATATCATCGTACTCCCAGGGTATGTTTTGAATGGCCTTCAGTAGCGGATTGCCGCGCTGCTTCGGGTTGACCAAGATGCAATTTCCTTTGTTTACTTTCGCAATCACCACCGGAACGTCTGTTGCCGGTGCACTGTGGGAAGATCCTGATGATCCAGCGGTCTGCTGGCTTGCCGTTACGGCAGCTAGTTTCGGGATGGACTCCATGTCCAGCGAAGCCAATAGATCGTCATCGTCATCCATTTTTAGGTCTATTCGGAAAATTACTTGCAGATGAGTTCAAACACACAATCGACTTGCCAACCAAATGCCGGTTTGTTTATGTTTGGATTATTTTGACAAGCTTCAGCGAACGGGCGAAATGCATGCAAGTGCAATCGGGCGAAATGCATGCAAGTGCAATCGTGCGAAATATACCCATGAACGAAAAAGTGGCAGAATATATTTTAAATTTGCATATATCGAATTTATGAGCTCAAACGTTGCATTGTCAGTGTGCTAATCAACGAAACAGCAAATGCAAACTCTCAGTGATTCGCAGTTTGCACAGCGAAAGTAGTTTGTCTGAGAGAATAGAAAAATAGAAATATTGATCTTCCTTAAGCATTACTAACGGACTACACCTGAAACATAACAATAAGTTCGCAGGATGACATATAGATGGCGAAACAAATACAGAATCCTTATGATTTTTAGACAGTACCAACCTTCAAACGATATCTGTCAAAGTTTCATGACATTCGGACTATTATTTACCAAGTTACCGTGTGAACAATTCAATCAACTTTTGTAAATTGAAAAAAATGGAAAAATCAGAATTTCGTGTGCTCATTAAGCATTGCTTTGTGATGGGGAAAAATACCGTGCAAACTAAACAGTGGCTTGACAAATGTTATTCGGACTCTGCTCCATCGAGGCAAATGGTTGAGAAGTGGTTTGGTGACTTTAAACGTGGTCGTACGAGCACCGATGATGCTGAACGCTCCGGTCGCCCAAATTCGGCAGTTACTGAAGAAAGCATACAAAAAGTCCACAAAATCGTCTTATCCGACCGCAAATTGAAATTGAAGGAGATTGCTGAGGCCGTAAAGATATCAGAAGGCAGTGTGTTTACCATTTTGCATGAACATTTGGGTATGCGGAAGCTTTGTTCGAAATGGGTGCCGCGTTTGCTAACACCGGACCAAAAACAACAACGAATCGATGATTCTGAGGCATGTTTGGCCCTATTTAACCGTGATAAAAAGGATTTCTTTCGTCGCTACGTCACAATGGATGAAACATGGATCTACCACTTCACTCCTGGGTCAAATCGGCAGTTGGCTGAGTGAACACCAGCCGGTGAAAGCCGCCCAAAGCGCCCAAAGACTCAAACTTCTGCTGGCAAGGTTATAGCCTCCGTATTCTGGGATAGTCATGGTATATTGTTCATAGACTATCTTGAGAAAAGTAAAACAATCAACAGCGAATATTACATGGCATTGTTGGAACGATTGAAGGCTGAAATCGACGCAAAACGACCGCACATGAAGAAGAAAAAAATTCTCTTTCATCAAGACAATGCACCGTGTCACAAGTCAATGAAAACGATGGTGAAAATGAATGAATTGCACTTCGAATTGTTGCCCCATCCACCATACTCGCCAGTTTTGGCCCCCAGCGATTATTGGCTGTTCTCGGATCTCAAAAGGATGCTCCAGGGAAAGAGATTTGGATCGAATGAGGAGGTCATCGCCGAAACTGAGGCATATTTTGAAGGGAAAGATAAATCGTTCTACAAACATGGTATCGAAAAGTTAGAGAAGCGTTGGACTGACTGTATCGCCTTAAAAGGAGACTATGTTGATGAATAAATACAAATTATATCAAAATATTGTTGTTTTATAAGCTATCCTACGGACTTATTGAGCGATGTGTTATGTAGAGATATGATAACAGAATCGAACGGCTTACGTACTTGATTTATTGAACACAATTTTATCAATACCTGTCGGTTCACTCTTCACTCTTCAGCCTATGGCCGCAAAGAAATTGAACAGCTCATTTGGAAACAATCACCAAAGCAATGGATGGAGGTCGTAAAGATCCCGAGAACCGCAAGGATCCATTGGATGCAGTTAATCCGCAAATGGCTGCATCGGAACGTGGCCGCACCTCGAAACGTGGTGCGTGAGCTAAATACAACTTGTTGTTGAACCACCGCATCGTAGCAACCTTCCGCATTTGCCCATTTTTACTTTCGCTACCATGGATACCCGGATTCAGGTGTTTGTTTTCTTCACAATCCATTAGTGAATCTCCGTTCGAGATTCAACCGAGCGTAACGTTCATAAACGCTTTCTCCTTGTTTTTAGCACGAAAGTTAATCCTTTCGAAGTGTAGCGAAATGACCGACCGAAATGTCGAGTTGCAGACAACGCTGGTGCGATACAACAATCCGGTGCTGGTCGTGAAGCACGTCGAAAAGCGTGAACCAACCGGAGATGGTGTTGCTCCGAAGGAACAAGCGGGCCGACCCGGATCGGGCGGTGCCGTGGTCGTGGACAGTCCACGTGAAACGGAAGAAATCCTGAACTGCATACTGCCCCCGAAAACGTGGGAAGAAGATGGCCAGCTATGGACGCAAACGGTCTCCAGCACGCCGGCCACCCGCCAGGACGTGATCAACCTACAGGAAATGCTGGACACGCGCTTACAGCAAACGCAGGCCCGTGAAACGGGTATCTGCCCGGTGAGGCGCGAACTCTACACGCAGTGCTTCGACGAACTCATCCGCCAGGTCACGATAAACTGTACCGAGCGTGGCTTGTTGTTGCTGCGCGTGCGGGACGAGATCGCCATGTCGCTCGAGGCGTACGAGACACTGTATTGCAGTTCGGTCTCTTTCGGCATCCGGAAGGCACTTCAGGCGCAGGAAGGCAAGGAGAAACTCCAGGAACAGATCCAGCTGCTCGAGCAGGAGAAAGAAGCACTGCAAAATTCCATTAGTGACATGAAGATCAAGGCGGATCAGGCCGATCGACGGAATGCGGAGTTGCGAGCATCGGAGGAGAAGAAACACTCGGAGGAGATAGCGTTCCTGAAGAAGACAAACGCTCAACTAAAGGTAACCGAATTTAGGTGTGTTTTTTTTAGAAAGGAACGTTTATTCACAAACTTTTATTTCCCGTTTGTGCGGAAATCCGTCAACGCCCTTCGTAACGCAGGCTCAACTGGAAGGAATTATTGCACCGAAGAAGTAAATCCGGGAATGCCAATACACTGAGGTAGCACGCAGATGGATGGACTACAACTGATGAGTGGATCGCTACGGGGATCGAGCCTGTTATGTATACTGTAGCTAAATTTTTGCGCCTAGAACTAATATAAAAAAGCCGATCGACACACAGTGGGACACGTTGTTGCTATCAGCACTTCTCGTTGATTTCCGGCACCACCTTGAACAGATCGGCTACGAGCCCGTAATCGGCCACCTGGAAGATTGGCGCTTCCGGATCTTTGTTGATCGCAACGATCGTTTTCGAGTCCTTCATGCCGGCCAGATGCTGAATGGCACCGGAAATGCCGATCGCAATGTACAGCTCGGGGGCCACGATCTTTCCGGTTTGCCCGATCTGCAGATCGTTCGGCACGTACCCAGCGTCGACGGCGGCACGCGAGGCACCGACCGCAGCGCCCCACTTGTCGGCCAAATCGTACAGCATCTTAAAGTTATCGCCGGACTTCATGCCTCGCCCACCGGAGATGATAATTTTGGCCGCCGTGAGCGACGGACGGTCGGACTTCGTTAGCTCCTGCGACACGTACTCCGTGGTTTTGCTCGCAAAGTCTCCTTCGGGGGCCTTTTCAACCTTTCCGCTGCCACCGCTGCCAGCCGGCTCGAAATTGGTACCACGCACCGTTAGCACCTTTACCGGATCCTTCGATTTGATCGTTTGAATCGCGTTTCCGGCGTACACCGTGCGTACGAACGTATCGGCCGACTTTACGCCGATAATGTCCGAAATTGGGGAAACGTCCAACTTGGCCGCGATCCGCGGGAGAACGGCTTTACCGAACGCGGTGGCTCCGGCCACGATGTGCGTAAACTTGAACTGGTTCTGTGTGGCCAGCACGAGCGGGGTAACCGCCTCGGCCAGTAGCCCCTTGAATGCATCACCTTCGGCGACCAGCACCTTGGCCACACCGTCCAACTTAGCAGCCGCCTCTGACACCGGGCCAACCTTGGTACCGACCACGAGAACCGTTACGTCTCCCCCGAGTTTCTTCGCCGCGGTGACGGCGTTGGCCGTGATCGGATTGAGCGTTTCATTGTTGTGTTCGGCCACGACGAGCGTACTCTGGAACCGACGGTAGCCCTGGGAACGGGAAGTGGCAAGAAGAACCAAAAGCATCCATCGAGAGTTAGTCGCCACCACGCACACTTTGCCAATTATATAATTAACTTCAATTGGCACTGGCTTGATGGAGCATCCTTATCTCCCGTTATCAACCCTAGCAGCATGTTGACTGTCGAGCCGCAGCATTATGCAAAATCTGGTTCTGGACTTACCTGTGCCGCCGAACGGGTGAGCGATGCCGAGCAGCGGGCAAACATTGTGCGCAACTAGTTCTAATTAACGTAAACGGAACAAACTAGAAAAGAACTAACGAGCAACTTCTGGATGGTGGATCGCTAGTTGCTGTGTTGTTGTCGTCAATTGGTGCTACAATTCTCGTGAAATGACAGCTGTAATCGGACTTTGATCCGGCCACCAATACATTCAGAGAAATACATACATACATCCCGAAAAATTGTTGACAAAAAAATCGCGAAAATGACAGTTGGCCGTTCCTGCAGTTACTGCAGCCCGCTCGTCGTTCCGAAATTCGAGCAGTTTCGAAATCCAACGTTGTGCATTTTGATTCTATCGTTAGATCAAAGGAACACAAATTTGAATAATGTTATCATTTTTGGGTTGCAACTCATTTCTTTCGCGGCCACCGCACGGGGAAAGGAAAAGACGTGCTAACGTTTTCTTAAAATATCTTTTAATTTTTCCATTCTTCTGTTGTGTTTCTTTAATTTATTAGTGGTATTCACAATCGCCCCGCGCGCTAAATTTGGTTTGTTAGCTTACCATTGGCCGATCAAGGCATCGACAGAATGAAATATGAAGGGACATGCTCCCCGCGGAACGCAAGTTAGCCGATTCTACTATTTCCCTGTTCGTTATGCATTTTGTGTGGTGGTGTACGTTTTAATGTACTGGAAATTCGCTTTTCGCTTGATTTGTGGTTTATTCTGTCGTTGCTCGTCACACTTTTATGCCCCTATATCATTATCACCCTTTTTGAGAAGCGCAACGAGTTTTCAGTCGTTTGTGATCTCTGGATGCATCTGGGTTCATCTTTCCGCCGTGTGGATTTAAACTGTTCATAGGTTTATTCTGTCGCACTATAATATCCATCATTTATAAACTACGGAACTACACGACCTCGTTGAGGTGGAAATCATTATTTTCACATTAACAACAATTGTTCTAAACATGTCAACAAATAAGGTTGTCGGATAGGATGCGCGAGGTAGAACACAAAGGGAGTGAATTGAACGTCGAGAAAGTGTTAAAAAATGGCCCAAGACGCTTACAACATAAATGGGACAATAAACCAAGCTGGCCACGCTGTTCACCTGACGTAGTCGAGTGTTAAAGCTAGATATTCACTGTATGCCTTACTATCTTATACCAATAATACTACAATTTTGTACAACCAATAAAAGGACTAATCGAAGATCACTTAGACATTTTTGCAATGTTTTCGGTACTGGGAGCAACGGGACTGAATCGCCAATGTGAACTGAGATGCTCCAAACGTGGCGCTGATTCCACGAAACTATTTGGATGTAATTTTCTTCAACATTGTTCCGGTTTTTCTGTTCGTTATCTGCAACCGAGAAATGGTACGGACCGGTGGTTAGCGAAGAGAACAAATCGCACAAATCATTAAACAAGTAACATCGTAAACTTTGTGGGCAATCAAAACGAATCACGTCGTAACCTTGTTGGCGCTTTGTTTGTATCCTAGCATAAGTTCGTTCGATTCGGCTCCTATCGTTTGTGTTACCGCATTTCCTACATTTTTCATGTCTCAGATTTGTTTGTATTTTGTATTCCTAATACCGTGCCCGTGGCCTCGGCAGCCATCCGCCATTATTCCGCTCGCTGATACTCTGCAATCCGTACTCTAATCAATTGATTCAAACTCCTGTGGTCTGATTCCTACACGTCGTTCGACAGGCATTTCTAATAGTCCACTGTTGGATTACATTTTTTGATTCTCTAATTACAGATCTACGACGTGCATTGGCGAGCTTTTTGCAAGTTTGGCTCGCTTAACGTGTGTGTGCAACGGAGCGAGGGAAAAGCTTATCGTTTCCCGGGGCCGCGTTTCCAACAAACCTACTCCCCACCTGTTTTTGGTTTTCTGTTCCATCCTAGAGTCGCCGTTGTAACCCTATTGTACGCACTATAGGAAGGTAGGTGCTTAATTTATGCTATGTTTGTCCTGTGGGCGGAACGTGTGTTTGTGTTGGTGTTGTGTGGCTTTCGTGTCTTTTGTGATGTCCCTTTCGGGGTGTCCCAAGTGTGTATCCCCTATTATCCTACTAGATTCGTTATCGACCCCAGCTTTTAAATCACATACGGGGGGTCCTTTAAAATAATCAGTAACTTTAACACATACTTTATAAATTAGCTAGAGATTTGGGGGAAGGAAAACGAGGGGTTGGACTGTGATGAAGAGAGAGAGAGAGAGTGAAATAGGTAGAAAGTGACGGGTACTTAGAGAGCTTTAAGCAGCCATCGTTAGACCGCAAGCAGGCCTAATTCGATTCACTTTCGAGCCGGCGAACCGTCGTCAAACGGGTTGCAGCTCTTGCATCGTACAATCTCTCTGCAATCGCTCGATGGGTTAGCAGTTTACTGGCGGACGCTCTTCGGCGAGCCCCGCCATGGAATGTATCGAACGGTGGTGTCGGTGCTGTGCATCGACCCAGTGAAGATGCTCTCTCTACTTGACAAACGTAAGATTGTACGTTTTCAGCTCCATCGGTTCCAGATAGATTTCGGTGAAGGAACTGACACTCTCCCCCGGGTGCAACCCGGTCAGCGAGGTAGCCCCGATCGATTCGATCCGTAACCGATGGAACATCTGTAACTGTCGTCGCCCATCGTCCCGAACCGCGGCCAAGCGCTCCAGTTCGTTGTCGCTCGAGTCCGCGGTATGGCCTCCGCCTGTGTCACCTTCGGCGATGGAATGCGTTGGGTTAGCAGCGCTTCCATTGCCGCAAAAGTAGCCAACCATCTCTTCGGCCCCTATCCGGCAGTTGTACGCTTGCCGCTGCAGCACCAGCAGGGCCGAGTTGGAGGGGAACAACGGCAGGCTGCTTTCGGTGAGCGTGCGCAGGTTGAGCAGATGCAGATCGCAAGGAAACTGCACCTGCAGCAGCTGCACCGCACGGTGCAGTTCGATTTGATTGCTTTCGTCGTACCGCTCCACGATGAACAAGTTCGTGGGATAGTTAAGACCATTCGAGAGGCTGTTGGCGAAGATGCTTGGCAGCTGGTACTCGGTGGACGCAGGCTTACGTTGCTCACCCTCGCCCTCGCTGGTCGCAGAGCCCGGCCGTGCTGGATCGATCGTCTCCAGGGCCAACCAAAACCGGTGGCGCGTTAGTCGACTATCGATCACTCCTTCACCCATACCACGGTAGTCGTCGTACAGCGTACGTCGATCGAGCATCACTTCCAGCTGTCCCGGCTCTAAGCTGGCCGCCCCCTGAGCGTGGGTCGTCAGTAGCGTTAACCGCATCCGGTCGTCCTGAATGAAAGCACCGGTCGTGATCGGGAAGTAGTTGCCCTCCACGCCGATCGCCGACACCTTCACTCGCTTCTGATACTGGAAGCCATTCAGATCGGAGTAAAACTCCGGATTTTCACTGGCACCGTTCTCGATGTCGGTGATGAAGCGCATAAACAGTTCCGTCTCCCGATTCTTTGGTGGTGCTTCGAAGTCAATATCGTTCTCAATGTAGATCGCACTGTCCAGAACGCTGTTCGAGTTGTAGATGCGAACCGTGTGTGCCAGGAAGGGTCCGTAGATGGCGGTCACATCGCTGGCCAGCGGGCCGGATGTGATCAGAATCGTAAGATCCCCGTACTGCTCCAGCACATCCTTTTCGGAGCTACGCTGCTCGGGATCGGTCTTGAAGAGGTACGCACCAGAGTGGAACTGGGCACTCTTGTACGCCGCGAACTTGATCGCACACTGAATCTGTTTGCCCATGTTCTTCTTGGTCACCGACTTCAGGAATCCGCTCTGCTCGTCAAACAGCAGCCGCATCTTGTAGTTCTCCAGCTGAATATCGCCCGGTTGCTTGTTGCGCACCTCGAACGCTTTGGTTTTCTCGTCCTGACACTCGTTGCAGTACAGCGTGGCCATCTTGCCCTGGTAGCCGTCTTCATCATAGGCCGCCGTGAACGTCGTTAGCGAGAGCGCTGCCAGTCGTGCCACAAACATAACTTCGTACTCCTTGTCCGACGGGACGATCTTGCGCGACGTGTACGAAGTTTCCGTTATGTTCCACACCGGGTTTATCTGGATGTCGACCGTTTTTCCGCCCGCGTCCAGTATCTTGACGCGTGGCGTTAGGGTACGGATCGTCACCACCTCCAGTCGCTCTTGGGCGAGCGCATTGTACACGATAAAGTCCGCCGTGCGTCCCTCCGTCACGATGATGGGCGTTTTGCGGGGCAGCTTACCAAAATTGTCCCGCTCGAGTTCACCGATCAGAAAGCTGTGCTCCAAGGGTTTCCGCTGCACCAGCAGCTCGATTGTTTTCTCCTGCAGCTTCACCGTATCCTGAATACTTTCGAACAGCCGCAGCGCATAGTCGCGCATCACGTTCGCCTTCGACGTGCCGGTGATGGCATCGTGATGCTGAAACAGACCCAGGTTGCGCCGGGCCAGTATCATTTTTTCGTAATTTTTTTCGTAGATTTTGAACGCATTCGAACTGCCTTCCTGCCGTGCCCGGTTGAATGCGATCGTGAACAGGATCTCCAAGCTGCGCAGGTTGTGCTCGAGCTCGCGGCTCAGTATCTTGTAGTAGGGTCGCGTCGTGAAGTACCCCGACCAGTACGCGGGGCGGCCCTCGTTGAAGATGTCGGCGTACACGAAAAAGTCCCCCTTGAGCGTGGGAAACCTTTCGTAGCGATCACGAATCGCATTAAAGTAATCGACCGGTGTGCCGAAGCTGATCTCCGCATTGTACTTCTTCCGGTGCTCGTTAATGTAGTCGATCAGCTTCTTGTAGTTCGTGTACTGCTGCTCCATCTCCTTTTCCTTGTTGTACCGGAAATCGTCACCGACCGGAATGAGGGCCACGTTGTGCGGGAACAGGGAAGCCGTCCGCGAGTACTGCTCCATCAGCAGGTCCGCTTTCGCTTCGATGTTTTCCTGCGTGATGAACTGAGCCTTGATCGAATATTCCGTGTACTCGCCGGGTATTTTGCGGAAGTCAAAGTTTAGACAGATGAAAGGATGCGGGCCGCACGAGTGCTTGATGGAGTAAATGTCGAACGGCATGTTGTGCGTGAGCAGCGTGTGATCGTTCGTCGTTGCGGCGGAGCTTTTCCAGTACGGTGTCCACAGGAAGTCGCCGTACCGGTGGCGCGCGAACCACTGTTTCCAGGCGTAGTGGATACGCTGAATGATCGTTCCCTTAAAACCGGATGCTGCCAGCAGGTACGGGACGGTACTGCCATGTCCGAACGGGTCAATACTCCAGCCCGTTTTGGGTGTAACGTTCAGGTTCGATTTCACCCATTGATGTCCTGTGAAGGTGGATGGGAATTCGATTAATGTTTTGTAATCTATCAATTTTACGAAAAACATACCTTCGATAAGCTGATCAACCATTGCGTATAGATGAGCGTTCGCTTCGTCCGTCATAACCCAGCCACCGGTCGTGATCTCCAGTCGTCCAGATTGCACCAGTTTTTTCAGTATCTGTTCCAATGGAAATAACTATCATAATTAACAACCGATAATAAAAAAGTACTAAAAAAGGATGTTAAGCCCTTGTCTCCAGAGTACGACGTATCGGATCTCTGAAGGCGTATCGTTTTTTCTAGTTTGCATCATTCATGATCTCTATAAAATTTTTATTGAACGTAAATTTACTCGACCGGTACTTCTCTAATTGGCCCTTCCGAGGTAAGTAAAAAAAGGTTCATCGCTTCAGAAAAGTTTGTGTCAGTTGTCTGTTCGTTATTAGTTCGTTGATGGCGCTCTGCTCCTTGTTTGGCGTCGGCGTGGTGAAAGCAAATCATAAAATTAACCACCTCCGTTGATCTATTCCATCGAGATTTGCTGGCCGCAGAGACTCTGGCGAGCCGGTGGTGTCACCTGCAGTCCGCACTTGTGGTGCGCGGTTCTGTGGCGCTGTGGTTTCGGGGTCAAGTTGCTTAGCGCCAGCAGGACTTCACGCCGTTGCAGTGGCAGAGAAGTGAACAAAAACGCAGTCTAACCACCGTCATAATTCACTTACCCGTTGCTTGGTCGGATGTGCCTGGTCCCACCAGAGCTGCAGGAAGCTGATCTCGCTCCAAATGAACGACATGTTGCCGTACTCGGGCATTTTGGTGACGGCGAGGTTGAGAATTTGACGCGAATCGGACTGGAAATAGTTGACGAAAGTTTTCAACCACCCAGGATCGTTGTGGGAATGCGGAACGACGACAATCTACACGCCGGACATGGAGTGGAGAAAAACGTAGAACCCCACACGGAAGATATGAATAGAAGTGTTTGTATTGTTTGCCCTTTGCACTGTCGGCCGCAGGACCTCTGGCGCTATGCATAAATTATCTACAATTTGACCGTTGATTTACCTTAAGCGGTGGCCTTTTGGGATCCTTCTGTAGCTTTTCGTAGCGAGATTCAAAGTCCTTATCCCAGTACTCTTTCGTTTTCATCCATTCGGGCTGAAAGAGAACAAACATTGTCAGGAGAAATTCAACCGATAGATTATTAGATTTATTTATACGATTTTGTTTTAAATAAACTGTGGCTTTGGTGCACATTGAGACTTTCTTCCATACATTGCTGACCAACTCGTACGTTTTACGAGTTCGGCCAACGACTTTTGAAATTGCGCTCAATTGGGGACACCATCGTCCATCGCTAGCCGTCCGTTCCTCTGTTCCGAACTGCTTTTCTAATGCAGAGCAAAGGGACAGAACCGTGAAACAATCAATGGAACACCAGCTTTTAAGAGCAAAACTAATGTTGACGATCGTAAAACATTCATGCACTCGTCGTCGTCGTCAGATGGGGAGCGCTGATAGCCGCCGGGCCCTGGCTAGCAGCTGACATACTGGAGCTTGTGCGGCCGCCACACGCTAATGCTCTCGGGTGGCCAGATATTTAAAAGAGCAATTACCCCACGGAACACGGCTTGACAGTTAAACGCTGTCGATGTCAGTCACTCGGTCACTGAGCCAGTGGTGGAAACGTTCCGTAACACGGTCGCGCTGATTTATGTTGATTACGAGCTCATAAATTGCAGCATTACACATTACGTTCCGGCGAAATTGGTAATTTACGCGCGCGAGGTGTTGTAATAAAAGCAAGCGCCCCAGGATATCACATATTTCCGTACCGATGGCGGGATGAATTTCGAGCGCTGTAAGTACCAAATTTAAATGGTTCGGGCGATAAATCAATTGACACGTGGCACGATCAGATTACGGGCTGAATATGTACCATCCTAATCGAAATGGGCTTCTATTTTCTACTAGTCGGGACTCAATTATCAACCAAATTTGCCATTTGCTAACCCCGTAACTTGACAAACATTAATCCGGTGTCTGCTAACAAAACTGCTCTTTTGCCGAAAGTTTGTAGCCGAAACCAATTAAACGTATCGTGACGGTTAATTGCTGGCAGTGTACCAACAACCGTTACAAGCTGCAAAGTGGGCAAGTCTCTTGACACTCGCTCACCGCCGGAGCGCATTTTCGGTTTCCCCAGATGCGTGACGTTTGGGTAGCATTTTTATTCGCATCCCGCAACGGAACAGGCGGCAGCCAGGAGGCCACAATCGAACCGGTATCAAACAATTGTGGTTCGGTGTGTTTTAACAAACGGGATCCCTGGTGGACTCGTCACCGGTTCGGAAACAGCACAGGATGGTCCCACAGGATACCGGAGCCGGTATCAATAACCGGAAGCGAGCGAAAAAATCGCATGCAGTCGGTCCGGTCCGGTGTGTCTCTTGTAGTCAGCATCGGTCGATGCTTTTGATTCGTCTGCTCATTCGACCATTGGGGGTCCCCGACAGGACCTTATCGTTTGTGGTCGAAGCACATGAAGGATCCTAGAGATGCTGGGGCAAGATCTGTGTCGGTTAACCGCAAACTAAATGGGCCCATTTGAGTACATTTTAATAAACTCATCGCACTGAACAAGCGCCAAGCACTGCAGCAAATACACTGGACAAAACGGACTCGATGGAAGTAATCTACTTTATGATTTGTACTGTACGGAAAACGTTCCGGAAATTTGTATTTATCAGTACTGTGCTTGGAAAGCGTAGAAGACGGGGTACGTGCATCTCATCGCCATATCTTCCCGATTTTTACCCGATCTCATCCTATGCGTCGAGTGATTACAAGTGACATCGATTTCATCTTACGCTACGTTGCCTAATCGGAAGCATGTTGTGGTCCACAAACTTTGCCTTCAACCTTCGTCGCCAGCCTCAAGCGTGGGTTCGTTCGGTCCCGGGAAGCCGCAACCGACGACAGCCGTGTTCAACTCGCTTCGTCGAGCAACGGTGGCAACATAAAAATGTGACACTTTAACACAATTTGCGTGTGCACCACCACGCCACGCCAGCCCATCTAATCCACGGTTCCGGGTCGGCTGTATCATCATTGTGTTTTGAGGACCTTCATACAAGCCCGCAACAACCGAAGCCCAGGACAGGCCCTCCTTCTCGGAATGTAGCTATATTTTATGCGCATACATGAATATTTTCAACCCCACTCTTATCGCCTGATTTGCATATTGAATTTGGCCGCAATGGCGTAGCGAACCGTTCGGCGTTCCGGTTGTGGAGGTGTGAATCGAAATTGCGATTTGCTCGCCCCAGCGATCGGTTCAGCAAAGTGGAGCAAAGTTCAGAAAGCCACTAGGCGGTTCTAGGGCGGCCCACCGGAAGCGATGAGCTGGCTAATAAGAAATCGAAGTGATTAAAGGACAATTTTCATCACTTCATCCTCTGTTCGCCGGAGGCGCCTTGTCACCTAGGCTCGTAACCTCGTTGCGGTGTGCGCCGGGCTGGAGGAATAGCTCCCCCCGCCAGGAAGTAAATTGGCTCCCGGAGTAGCTGACACGAAACGGTGTAACGGTTTCGGTGATGGCTTACCTGGAAATCAAATTTTCCATACTCATCAACGGTGTTGATGTCGGTTGGGGCTTCCTCCAGCACGTTGCACTCATCCCAGCGGCTGCCGAATCGTGGCAGCGGGCCACCACTGTCACCACTGTCCCCGCCCGTCTCGCCGTCCTCGTCTCGTCCGTTATCACCTTCTCGATCACTGACGCGATGGCGCTGATCCTTGCCGCGGCCCCCAATCGAGCTCAAGCTGTTCCGCAGCCAGCTGTGCCACGAGTGATTTGCATGCCCGCCCGTATGCTGCGCATCCTGGCCGTTGGACCTGCAGAGAGAGAGAGAGAGAGTATAGAGTGTTATGCTGCTTTGAGAACCGGAGTGACTGGTCACAGCGTCACGGTCATCGTCGATGAAGTGGTGCGTTGTTGTTTCATTACTTGTCACGGTCAGTTTGGCTAGCCAGGGAGCTCCGAACCGGGCCCAGTGACCGGCCGGAGGTTCAGCCGGTTTATGTAAAGTCTGGTCTGTTTTTCGAACACGGCCGGTAGTCGGAAGCAAATATTCAAATTCATTCCGGTGCGGTTCTACGATGTAAATCCGTCGCCGGTGACGGGTTGTGGTCGAGCCACTCGAAGAAGGAAGTCTGCGAATCTGTGCGGGGCGGGGCACAACTTCAATGATTTGCATATTATTGGCACATCCGGAAACGAGCAAACGAGCTGGACGGGCTGGCGGTATTCATTGTCGAAAACTATTCATTGTCTGGGTGCGTTTGTCGATCGGCGTTTGCATATGCATGGACCGAGGACGATGGCCACTCCCGCCTGTTGGAAGCTGTCTGCCCTTCGTCGGTGCTCTCTCCGATGCCACAATGACAAATTCAGTGAGGGTCCGTTTGATTGCTCTGTTCTGTCACAAAAGTGCAGTGCCGATCGGACCTTGGTTCCTGTTGGCCAGCTAGCCTTGGGGAGCTTACTACCGGGACCACCGTCCAGAGAACCGAGAGCGACTCCTTTGCCGTCACTTTGATTGGATCCCCGTGCTGTGTACGGCTTACAGCATCATTTACAGCACTACTCCGTTCCAGGGTGAGTTCATGGAAGTTACGGAAAATTGACAACTTAAAGACAATCCCAACCAAACCCTTGACACACTTATCGAAACTCAAGTTTATCAATCACACAGCGCTCGGAAGTTCGGCCTGCAGAGCACAATAGATGTTATGCTTCGAACTTGTTTTAATGGACCCCTGTGCCGTTCCAGAATGGCGATGCTCGTTTGGGTCTAGTTTTATGTGCCGACCCTTGCACTGTCCGAACCCGACTCCGACCCGCCCCGAAGTGTCATAACTTTCGGACCAATTCTCTTCGCCAGTTCGCCTGTTTCATCTCGTTATGATGCGGCACTATCAAAACCTCGGGCTTCCGCCAGCAGGGGACCAGAGGTGCGGCCGAAGCGAGCCGGAAACCGGAATAAACTTTGCGCTGCACGGAGCAGCGTACCTCAGCTAGCGCAGGCAGAAAAAAAGGAAAGCGAGGAAAAAGGATTTCTTTTTCCCCTTTGGCCAGTAATTTTTGATGACATTCCATAAAATTTCATAAACTTTCCTTTGCCCAACCGAACCGCCTTTTTTGCCCACCAATCATGGTGGGACGTCCCGTTTGCTGTCCCTGCCCTACGTATACGTATGCCATCCGCCACCGGGTTTTTGCTTGTTTTGAGTCCAATTTTTCCACTTTGACAGTGTGTGAAATTGAACGTTACCCACTACCGGTAATGTTGTGATTAGTTGTGACACGTGCAGACTGTTACTGCGAGAGCATAAGGGAAAGTGAGTTACAGGTCCGGTTTTGGTAGTAATGCTATTTATACCAAAAATGATGAAAATGAAATTGTGGTCCGTTGAAAACTCATCTGACTGTAGGAATCATCAGGTCCTTTTAGTTATGTTTGAACGATGTACGTTAATGTTACTCAAAGTAATGTGATATCCTTGTCGCGTAGGAACTGTCCAGTGCGCTTCTTGTATAGCACAAAGTTCTCATTATCTCTAGGATTTGTGATGTCCGTGATTATGTTAGATTCTAAGCCTATAGCTTAGAATCATTATGAGGAGATAGTTGGATAGAGCACTTAGAATGATGGGGTTTGCCTTACGTATGTCTAAGGAGTTCACTGATATCATGTGTCTCTGATCCGTCCGTCCAATTCTTGGACACGGTTGTGTGGTGCAGCACCATCAAAGCCATCTTGAAGACAGATTTGTTCCATCATTGTAATACCTTGCAAGACGTCTTACGTCAGAGGAGAATGCTTATGTTCGCCAATTTTCCTCTAATCTCGACCCACTAAGTGATATCGCCAGAAATTATAATCACACTCCGTGTGTTCTGAAGACTTATTTCTTTTCCTTGTGACGAACGCTTTTGTTTATTACGATTCTTACACTCTAGGGTCTGCATTTTCTTCTGTTTAGTATTCGGTGTCGACTGGCCCGTTGACTTTACGTGAATAAATAAACAAAATCGTGGTCATTTCCCACCGTAGACGTTTAAATTGGCAGTTTGAGCATGATTTGCTATGGCTTGTACGCCGATGCGGCCAATTGGCCGTTACAAACCGGACACGCGCGGACTATGCGGGTCCCTTCAATTGACCAAAATAACAGCTTCCGATAGTCCAGTATGACTGGCCCCAGGCCACACCACATCCTTACCCATACACACAAAATCTGTCATTTGTCCGACGGCGAAAATGGATCGAAAAAAGACGTATCACCAGCACCAGTCCCAAGCTCAGCTCTCTGGCACTGTGTTTCCATTTCATCCGCTCCATTGTACTCTGGCTGGCGGTTTTCTTTATTCGAAATTTTATTATGAACGTTTAATGATGCGAAAATATATGGATGCTTCACATCGCGGCTCGGTTCGTTCGTAGTTGGCTGTAGTTTTTCCTTCCATCGCGTGGCGAACGGCATCGGCATCGGTGGGTTTCCCGGAACCATCGACGCCCTGGCGGGGCCGTGTGTTTCAACGCCGTTCCGTGGCCATAACTTTTTGTTCCACTGTTGCCTGTTTTCCCGAGATTTGCTTCATCGGTTCGCAGGGTGGCAAAAGTTTATCACCAATTCGGCACCGAACACCGAACGGTGAACGTATTGTGCACGTATCGAGTGGCGTTTATTTGATATTACTTTTTTGTACATTTCATTTGAGTTTTGTTGCGAGTTTCAGTCTTCTGTGCGGTTACTTACACTTTTGGCCGATTCTGGTTTGGGGGGGGGGGGGGACAATTTACTCGCCCTACAAGCCCCTTTTTTAACCTTCACCAAAAAGGAGATGAAACGGAAGTTGTTGCAAAATACCGGCAACGGTGTATAAAGTCAACCAATAGTGCCAAAACGAACACTTAATGGTCCTCGCGCCACATGACGAATGGGCCCACGGTGAAAGCACGGGGGGCTCTCTGCCAAACCGCCGATCGTCTCCGGTTCCGGATATTTATTGTCGAATGATTTTTCCGACTGAACGAAAATTGGAAAATTGTGAATGTTCAATGTCTTGTGGGACAAATAAAAGTGTACACGGGATGCCGCGAAGCCACAGAGCTAGTTCTGCCTTTATCCTTTTTACTACGGTTCTGCGGGTACTGAGTTACGCGTTGCCTGCGTGCATCCTGCCAAGGGGAAAGCTTTTCACCACCATGACTGCGTCAAAACCACCAGGCGGCTCCACCGACGTTACTGCGCGAAGCCAACCGGAAGAAGGTGGCACTGACTGACGTTTGTGTATGATTCCCAAATTTTGCAGCCCGCCGCTGACAAAGCGACCGGGCGATGGACCGTGTGGTGACTGGGGACCTGAATGGGAACCTTCTTTATGGCCATCACTGTCAATCGAGGGCGACATTTTCGCCACCGTATCGCCGTGGCCACGGGCTCTTGTGACAAATCGTGACAGTGACGCGCGACGGCAATAAAACTGTGAATCGTGGCCCGGGCCGTGGCAGGGTGCGTTTCCGCTTAATGGTTAAATCTCGGAGGGAAGATTACGCTCCGGCGTGTCCCGGTGGGACTTGGCCCCAGGAAGCGCGCCCCACCCTGGTGGGAATATTTTCATCTCGCGAATAACCGTCGCCGGAGGACCTGTTATCGTGTCTAGTTCTTTGGCAACAAGCGATTTAACGCGAACCGTATTCAATTTTTCACACCAAATGCGTCAGACGTGTTCGCGCTGGAGACATTGTGTGGAAGAATGTCGCTCGAGAGGAGCTCGGAACCTGATTTTCACCAACTTGTTATACTCATTCTTTTCTCTGATTGAACCTCATCTAACATGGGTCTAGCATTGGTATTCATTTGAGGACCTGGCCTGGCGTGACCTCATTGCGATTGGATTCAAAGTGGTGGCCGCAGCCCGGCATGGTTGATGTCATTAGCAGAGGATGCATTAGGTATTAGTGAGGGCCAACCGAGAGCACCGGCCGCCGGCCGTAATCGGAAAGAAATAGGCGACCCGAGTGGTCTCGCTTGCCCAGCGGAAAATCACTAATCAAATTTTCCAATGATATCCAGCAGCCGTCAGCCAGCAAGCGCGCGTTTTGTGTCACCGTGTACGGGGGCCCGTCCGGGCAAGGTTCGCTGGCGTCCCTAATCAAATTGGTTCCCTCTAGAAGGATCGGGCAGAAGGTGTCTCGAAAAGCTCCAATTGGAAAAAAATGAATACCCTTCCCGATGATGATGCCTGTTTGCCTTGCTGTCCATATCCACGCTATCTGCCCGGTTCGAAGGTGCGCCACCGGAATATCCTGTGGCCGACCGGACCTCGGTGATCCATGCGTTGCAGTGTGCCAATGCGCCAGCGACGACTAATTTGAGTTCGTCGCACCGGGTGACACTTTTTCTAGCACGTGGCCTAGCATGAGCCTCGACGGCCGAGTGTCCTTTCTGGGGAACCTCTAGGGAGCGCCGTGCGTCTCAATTGTATCCGCGCTGTGTGTGCGTCGTCATTGACAGAGTGGAGTCGCAGATGTGTTTTGTCGATAGCACTAAGAGATGCCGATGACGCCAGTCACGGTTATCATCGGCTATCGGGATGCTGGATTTAGACGATGCTGATGTCGCTGATGTCGATGCATACAATGTTCTGGGTGCGATATTTCGGCCGCCGTAGACCGAGGTCGTGAATCGATGGGCCAATATTGGGCAACCGAGCTAAATGCTAAATGTCGTCGCATCGAACGTTATCCTTGCCGTCCGTCAATCGGGGTCCTTCGGGGGGCGGCAGGTTAACGCGGTACGACACTTTTAGTACAAGAGCGCAGGCTTTCGCTTTACAAATGGCTTCTGCCCCGAAAGCGTCCGAGCATTCGAGGACCGCTTTTAAGCGGAACCTGGCCCCAAAAGGCTTAACGCAATTTGCCGGCACCGTGCGCTGCGGTTTCGACCCATGTCATCGCATTTGTTCGCCGCTGCATAACAGGAGATCCGGTGGCCGGGAAATGTGTGCCACTGTCACGAGGGGCCCAGTTACCCGGGGGCCTGACCAAGAATACAGGGACTTGCGTAGTTTGTTTTTTCATTCATATCCTTTTTCAATTTCAAGCGGTTGCAGATTTCCGTTCCGTATCCGCATCGTTCCCATCCCGGCAAACACATAGATTTCAATCCGATCCACCCCCTTCGGTTCCATTGTGTATGCGCCAAGGCAATCTGTTTTCCCCCGGGGGGAAATCTGTAGCTGGGGGATTTGATCGAGTGGTGTAAAGCTGAAGGATTTTTCAAAGAAGTTCCATTGCATTAACTCCGACTTACGGGTTCATGGATTTAAAGGCCATCTTATTCCGAAAATTGAATGACACATTCCAAAGTTTCTCTCTTGAAAATGTAATCAACGCCCGTAAATGGTGGTTGCTGATGGGGTTCGAATTAGGGTTTATTTTATTTTCTATCGAGTCCACAAAACCACGGAGCATTGGGCCACTGACTGAGTGGGAGACTCATTTTGAAATACATGGAATGGGACATTGGAATCGACACTTTTCGTTCCAGGATTTTTCGAATGTAGGTCAGTTCGAATGCAACTTTTTGAATATTCTAAGGACTTTACCACACAAAAAGAGGATGCTGATACGCAATTAGTTTAGATTGAAAGTTAGCGCATGGCAAAATGACACGAATACAAAATGTGAAGGGGCTCGAAGGAGTTGCGGTAAACTCGTATGACTGCATACCAAGTTGAGCCACTACTCGCAACAGGATTACCGTGAATCAGCAGGGTAACGTTGGCCACTTTGCCAAACCACTGTCCCCAGAAGTCTTCGTCTGCCACATCGATGCTGTTAAGCCTCACAGATCACCAATCAGAGCGAACACATTCGATGCTGGGATCGATGGCTTATAGCGAAGCTGTAAAGGCATTAATCACAGGCAGTGGTGTATGACGGGACGGACGGGTGAGCCTTTATGCTTGGCCTGCGACCAGAACATCAAAGAAAATAGGATGGCGGCCAGCAGTGTCTCGAAAGTGGCTTTCAGGCAAAACGAATTTTCGCTTCCATTCCGCTCGAACCTGTGGCTCGATCGAGCACTTTATCGACGGTCGCAAAGTTTCCAAACCCAAGGACACCAGGACCACCACTACTTGCTGTTTGGTTGGCTTCGTGCTCGCATCCCATTTTAGTTTGTCCTGGCGCCGACACAGTAAGGTCCCACCGCGAGTGAAATGAGGAAAATTCAGAAGCTTCCAAACCACGGAAGGAGCGATTGGGAGACAAACGGAAAAGTAATTAAAAAGCGTTACCGAAGCTGATTATGTCAGTTGCATGATCACCCGAAAAGGGATGAGCGTAATGCCATGTCGCAACTTAGTTGCTTTAATATTTTAAATCGTTTTCCATCATGAGTACCCTCTTGCCAGTCAGTGAGCTACCAATTGTAGATTTTCTTCGGTTTTTGGGTCAAAAAGCTAGAGCCTATTTTCATTGCGACGGAGCAAAAGCCTTGCCGACAACGGCAAGGGTCCTTAACGAACGTCCAAGAAAGCGAAACTATTTGGAAACTTCCTTTCTTCAGGGAACCTAGTCCGAAAGGGCTGCTGAAGTTCAAGCGTCTCCTGCAAGGAGCACAGATTGCGCTTCCCTTGCAACTAAACTGTGGCAATCATGGAAAGGCACCAACCGAAGCGAACCCTGGCGGCCACTCGGCCCCATTTATGTGTCAAACTATTTGTGACGGTGTTTTTGTTTCTTCGCCTGGGCTGACTCGAAGTATAGTTCTGTTTATGTCGCGCCGTTTCTTGAGCGCTAGAGCCCTCTCTTCATTTGGCCACTTCATTTCTTCATCTTCAATTTTATGAACCGCATACCGCAGAACGACAGCAACAAAGGGTAAATATTAAGTTTCCACTGCAGCAAGCATTATGTTTACGCCTTTGAAGTGGTTACGGTTCTTCGAGTCGCTTCTGTCGCCACTGATTAAGGGGCTACCGGAACGATAAAAACTAGCAAACTTTTAAACAAATTCTGAGACCTTCACAAACTACGTAGAATGTGCTACAAAAAAGGCGTACACGTATCTGCTTTGGGGGGCCGCCATGTACGTAACATATCATAAAAAAGCGATTTGAAGCATCGGAGCCCCATCGGGTGGAGACACTTTTGCGTGATGTAAGTACCCAACCCTTCGATGGCCACGGCCTCGCTGCAGGCTAAAAGCGCTGGGAGAGCGTGTGCAGGAGAAGGAATATTTATGCTCACTTATATCTAGCTTTATGTGATTTTTTATGGCCTTTAGATAAAGGCTTCAGCGAAAGCCGGCCAGACGGAAAACCGGGCTACCAGCCCACCAGGTTCGGTACGGAAGTGACACGCAGAATAATGTATGGTGGTATGGCATCGTTTCCTTCCGTCGTGAATCGCATGCAAAGACTAACTACCATTACAAACGCTTCCGGTCGATGCCAGGCTGAATTATGTGCGGATGAAGTTGTGTACGGTGGCGCTGAGCACCGGTGAGCGGCCTACAAATATGACACAGGAGCGCGCCCGCATAATGGGGTAAGAAGGCGAGAAAAGGACAGACCAGCAACCGGCACCGTAGAACAACAACACCGGCGGCGGCGGCAACTCCCTAATGTGGGTTAGTGTTTCTACGACGCCTCACGCGCCAGCGAATGGCACCAGGCGCGTGAGGCGCGAAAGAAACGCGCAAGAATTATGGTCAAACTTTGCCCAGCGAGAAGTAACATTTGGCTGGGAGCGATGATTTGTAAAGAAAAAAGTGCTTTAAACGAGCCGCGGCCACGAATGGCGTAGAATATTGCGAATCGTGGCTAATTAGTTCGTTGCCGCCGTTCGAGTGATGCCTCTGGTGCTTAAGGTGGACATTTTTCCAGCTGCAATCAAACATTTCGCATTGATTGTGCTTTTATTGCGATTAAAAAGAAGTCAACAGAATGGTATCATTTATTACGACGATGCCCACGCAACACAACCTAAGCTTATAGCAGGATTCGGCCCCGTTATGGTGCGTAGCAGCTTTCGCCGGCCGGCTTCGAAAAGTTAGGGTGGCCACGGTAATCGAATCCTCGATTAGATCATCCGTTGACAACACTGCGCCCCGCTAGCAAGTGGGCTATCGGTTGGCCATATAAAATAATTGCATTCCGCAGCTGAGTTTGGTAAGCTTCGAGAGGTCGAAGAAAAGCAATCCAGAAAGCGATTTACGCACCCGTCCCATCCATTGACCAGCCACGGATCCGCGAACCGCCAACCAAGTGGTCAAAATTTATATTTAGAGAGCACTAAACATTGCCATCATCTCCGAGCGAGGAGTGCGGACCAATAAAGCATAAAACTGTGACCCACACCAGCGCGACCGTTGGATCGATTTTGGGGTGCTCAACCAGGACCTCCCGGGTGGGCCCCGTGGTCGTTCGCTGAACCCACGTGGGTCGGGTCGGGTGTGTTTTATGCTGCCCGAGCAGAACGGCTACGGCGCGGCGTCCATCATCGTCGTTGAACCGAACGAAAGGGAACGGGAATCTATCTATCGTCTTCATATGGTATCGTAAAATGTCTGCCCATGGTCCCCTAACATCCCCGGGACTTACCGTTTGTGGTGCGCCATGGCGGCGGCCGCGGCCAGTGCGTCCTTACTGTGCAGCCCCATGCGCGCCGGCGATGTCCCGCCGGAGCCGGTCGGTGACGGTTGGCCCATCGAAATGTAGTACAGACAGAGCAGTATCGTGACGAACGCCGACAGCAACCCGATGCACCGGGCCGAGCCCCGTCGGAACAGTTTCACCGTCATATTGCCGATCTTCTCTCTCTCTCTCTCGCTCTCGGTGTCTCGGTCTCGGTCTTACCGGTTCTGGTTTTTATTCTTTAATTTAAATATTTTTCTTCGCGTTCAGCGCCAAACAAGCGACCGACCGACGCTGCTGGTGGTGCTCGTGTCGAGCTGTTTTCGCGAAAACCCTTCCGTGGCACTTTCACGCATCGCATGGACATCAGGAGGAGGACATCAGACGGCGGGCGCTTCCAGCGATCCAGTGAGCCGGTAGGGCGACGGCTTCAGACAATTTTCCATCGCGCGGAACGACACACTCAACTTAGTAACAAATTTAAAATTATCTATATGCATGAGATCTTGCCGCGGTGACGTACGGTTAGCCCCGGCTGCCATTCGCCAGCGTCGGGTGCTGCTGCATTCAGGAAGCCTCCTAGCGCGCGGTGGTGGTCGGTTCGAAAGGATCACACGCTGTGCGGCCCCGGAAAACCGGAATACTGTTTACCGGGTACCGACCGGTGGTATCCTTGCGCCCGCGGGCTGCGAAGAAGAACGAGAAACGAAACATACAAGATTAATGTTAATTTTTTGCGCCCATCCATTTCGGTTGCTGCTGCAAATTCTGACAGGTTCGTCGAGGGTGGAGAATTAAAAGTTACACGAACGGGGTGCGCGGGGCTTTCGTCACAGCATCGTCACCGCCCCAGGCACAGGATAACCGCTAATGACTGTGGCAGGGAGGCTCGCTCGCGTGGGAGCGGCTACTTAGAAGCCATCGAATGGTACCTGAAGCGCTGCATATCATTTGATGGGATCGCTTAAAGTGGCCAACGATTCGCTCTGTAACGTGCATGGCAACATGGCGACGAGGACTCGAATATCCATTCGGGCGCCCCCCCCCCGGAGGGAGAACAAATAACAAATCCAGGGTAGCCACGGCAGGTCTCCACGGCACAGTTGGTGGCAGACGGAGCCGGATCCATAAAAATGCATAATCATGGATACATATTTCTGCATCGCATGAACCCCGCCACCCCCCAACGCTGACGTTCGCCTGTCGAAGGGTGCACGACCCAGTTGGCGATGGCGGCCGGTGCGGTCCGGACGACGGATAAGAAGCGGGATGATTTTAAATTATATATCATGACCCTTCGCCCCCATGGTAGCTGGCTGGACTGGACTGGACTGGACTGGGTTGGTATTTGCAAACCCACGTCCACGTGATACGTGATTGAAAGCTGCGACGGCGGATGGCAGCCGAGCGACAGTGTTTAGCCGTCCACCGTGAGCCCTTTTTCTTCTTTCCGTTTCCAAGTGCAGTGAAGTGAGGCTACAGTTTTGCCATTCCAAAAGCGAGTTCCAATTTGTCCATTCCGAATGAGCAGAGTTTGAATGAAACTCTGGCCAGTGGATTAGTCGGTGTTCCAGTTTTTGTGCTTTTTGGAGATGGGCCACCGATGTTTGCTTATGATGAAGACGAGTGTCCACAAATGTTGAAATTGGACTGCCCTCTGCTCACCCCAGTGCGGGAGTACGAGGTCTGTTCAAAAAGTTTTAACACTTTTATGTTTAAAAAAAAAATGGTTTATTCATAAATATCCAGTTTGTCCCCTTCAAAGTAATCCCCATCAGATATTATACATTTGTGGCAACGTTTTTTCCAACCCTCGAAGCACTTTAAAAAATCATTTTATGTGACCTGTGTTAGTTCATTCTGCGATGCCGTCTTTATCTGTTCAATCGCAGCCTAGCGTCGTCCTGTCATGCACCCCTTCAGTTTCCGAAGTAAGCAAAAGACACCAAGGGAATCTGATCTGAGGAATATGGTGGCCTTGGCATTATTAGAGTGTTGCTTTGGCCAGAAATTCATGCAGAAACAATCGAAGAAAACTGTAAGCAAAACCATCACATTCGACCGAACTTGGCTCTTCGTCTTCTACATCTTCTCGGCCCTCTGAGAACATTTTGAACCGCCGATAAATGTTGCTTTATGCCAATATAGCTTCACCATAAGCAACAGTCAACAATTCAAATGCATTCACGTGCCTAATTTAGCTTTTTACACAAAATTCAATACAGATTCTTTGTCATCCATATTTTGGAATAGACAAAAATCGAAGATGAGCCGAAACACGTGCAGGTAAAGCAGCTGTCAAACATTAAATGAACCTTCAAAATAGCCTACATTGTCGGCATGAGAAATGACAAAAATGAAATCTTAAAGCTTTTTGAACGACCCTCGGGGCACTCGATGTACTGTGACGGACACACGCCAAAGATGAAACGCCGAATGAGTACGCCGAAAGCATGCTGCCGTTGAAAAACGAGTGCTTTCAAAAATGATCGTTTTAATCCTCTATACCGGGCCATTGTAATTCTTTTCGTGTTTACCATTGACGGAACGACTGTTTTGATGGTAGAAACCGTAAAAAAAACCGAATCCACCAATCATAAAATTGTAGCCGCGTCAAGCCAAACACAAACAACAAATTCATGCTTCAGAGGCCGAAGGCATCCCGCGGCACTACTACAGCAATGGAATCTGTCGTTTGCAATTCGTCCGCCGTGCGGTGTGTTTTTGATATTTGATCCGAACCATTATTTTGCGTTGGTTTCACCGTAAAGGGCACTGTTAAAAAACACGGTAAACATTGAAGCCCTTCGAGCGTGTGGAAGAAAGCCGGATTATTATTCGGTAAACAGTACAAAATGGATATACATTAAGCTGAGCATAATCTAATCAATTTTCCATTTTTACGTCTATCACGCACACGCACGTTAACTCTATCAATCGGATTGTTTGCTGATTCGTTAAATCGCATATGTTCTGCACAAACATGAAATATCCGACGCTTGGGCTGTATGCGTCCCGAAACGCTTGCAATGCCCGGATAACGATATTTACCCACGGATCTCGAGCTCGACTGGAGCAGTGTTCCCAACTAGATTTACTCACAATCGGGCGCCCAGATTGCGATATTCTGAAAATTGGTAGGCAACTGGCACACGGTATCGGAATAATCCTGCGGCTTGTATTTTCGCCGCATGCAAGCTGATGCCCTGTGGCCAGCCCGAGATTGCGTTATCAGATTGCTACGGGTCGCCACCGACAGTCAGTCAGTCAGTGGCTCTTGGATCACCAAACTCCATCCCGTTCGGCCCGGGGCTCAGGTGGCCCCATAGTGCTCAACAGAGATAAATCTTGCCCCGGTGCCAGGATTGGATCCGGCAAACAATTGCGTGCTAATCAGCCACCGGCTCTCGCTTGCCACGGTCGGTAGACTCGGGGCCCTCCGGGGCCGGTTGTTATGATTTAAGTCCCATGCGTCTGATCAAGATGTAATGCATTATGTCGGGCGGGTCCGACTCCGGCCCCGGTTTACTGTTTTGCATGTTGCCCGTAGCGATGATTGTCAATTATTCATCCCGTTTTTGCACGAGCTTCCGGTGCGCCTTTCGTAACCGAGAACGAACCCTCAACGGGTACGAAGGAGACGGAACATAAAGGTCCGTGCGAAGCAAATGCCAACAAAAGAACCGATGCCTTGACCGATGTTTTTCCCAACGACTTCCGGTCCCCCCACCCAGAAAAGCCGGTGTAGTGGAGAATCATCTGACCATTTTCGGGGCTCGTTCGTTTGACTTCTCTAATTAATACTTATTTTGAACCCCTGCTCTCCGGGACGGCCGTGCGTGGGCCGGGGTTCCGGGTTTTTTGTTGGTTAATTAAAATTCATAACCAGTATTTGCTACACGAGCGCGTCCCATGGCAGCGTGTTCGTTTCGCTTCCGCCCACTTTTTCGGGCTTCGGTCGCAACCGAACACAGCCCGGAATCTCCTGATGATGCAATAGAAGTTACGATGGTTGGCGCGCTCGTCCCTCGCTGAACGGTGGTTCCGGTTTAGGGGGGAATGAAGCGCGGGAAATGTAACAACCTGCGTACGAGAGATGTTGAGGCGGAAGCAAACAGTAAACTTCGTGCACGGAGCTCCGGCCAATTGAATTGTTCGACAGTTCCATTTAACTTCGAGCGAAACAGACAACAAACCGTGGCCGTGGCTGTACATTCCTTTTGGGTCGACCGCACGAAACATCCTTCCAAACGTGCTCAGAAGGGTCAGGTAACACCAATTCTCTGTCGAATAACCAGTGGCCATAACGTATATTAATTTAACATTATTTTTTCTTTTTGTTTTAGTTTTTCCCAAGTTGCCTAAACATCATTATAACCCACCGAAAAGGAGCCTCAGCGCCCAAAGAACGCTTTGTCTTTCACGTTGGTTAGTTAAAATGTTTTCCCATGAAAGTCACCGTCAGCTGCAATGGCAGTTCAGTCAACACCGCAGAGAATCGCGGTTTCGTGTCTTCAGTGGCTTTCGACAATTGTGGTTAGATGGGTTGCGGCTTGTTTGCTGACTGACGCACCGTGACATTCACACTCTGGTCGTATTTAGCAACCGGTTGACAACAAAACAAAAATACGAAAAAACGATTCGTTAAATATCAAGAGCAAGGCGTCTATTAGTCGTCTAGTTAAAGTACGAAATATAGAAGAACTGGCCGAACACCACCATCTAATCTGATGGACTTGGATGCAAATGGTGGCCGAAGTCTTCACAACGCTATTAAATGTACTGAACTTTACTTTAATGAGCAGCGCTCACACCGATCCTAAGGAGTCCTGAATTACAGTTGCAGCTGCTATTCTTATCGGGCCCCTGGGCCGTTGGTCAGTAACTGCATTCACCTGCTACCGACGCACACGCGGCCACACCGGGTTTGTGCGCGATAAATTCGCGGCGGCGGACTACACCCATCTCTCTAACCATGATTTATGCTATCCGCCATGATGCGCTCTAATTAAATGCCGTTGTCGGCCAACGTGTTTTTAGGGGCGAGATACGGTCCACCGTCACGAATGCGCGTGCTGTAAACGTGAAATCCGCAGTTAAGAAATCGCGCATTTTTGCTTTATCCTCACGGATGCCCTACTTTTGGGCGGAATGATAAATGTTTCCGATAAACGGTATGCAATGAATCGGGTGTTCAGCAACAGTGACGGGGAGCAAAGTCTTAATGAACATTGTTCTAAGTGTACGCAGAATGTGATTTTTGTTTAAATTTTCAAATTTTCAGTGATGAACGATTACTGTAGTGGTTTTCAAATTTAGATTAAAAATTATCTAAACGAACATTGTTTCAACAAAAGAAAACATTTGATGAGATCGGAAGATGAATTTTTTTTTCCATCAACTAAAATAAAGCAAAAACAACGATTAAGCAAAATCATCGATTAAGTCAGACGATCAAGACAACAGGGTAGTTTTTGTCATCTTTCTAAAAGCCTCAGAGGTATTATTATTGACCCATGTATCAGTGCCCACATGTTCTCAGTGGTTGAAAGTCTGGGCATTGAGTCCAAAAGCTGAATATGCTACTTCTGTCTTGTGGATTGGTGCATTATCCTGTTGTAGGGTTAAGTTCTTACTAATAAGACATTGTCCTTCAGGAATGATAACTTATTTCATCAGGTTTTGGTAAGCTTTGGAGTTAACTCGACCACGAAACGTCATTAAATGGCCAGCTTTATGGGAAAGATGCGTCCCATGACGATTCCCATAACTGTAATTGAGTCTTACCAAGAATTCATCAGTCCAGAGCACCTTTTCCCCGAATAAGGGAGCTTGCAAAGGATGCCGATGTTAGAATGCCATCCTTTTCTTCAAAGGTCAGATTTGTCAGTCCAATACAGAGTACTTGGGATGACATTCACAGGCAGACAGGATGACTTGAGTGTACCTTCTGATTGAACTTTTGATGAATATTTTTGTGGCGGATTCAACAGGATTTGCGGTTGAGAGGTTTACAACGTTTTGATTATTTAGCAGACTGTTGCCCAGCTATTGTTGAATATTTATGTCTTGCTCTTGTTATTTTTTTATTAAAACCTCCATTTGTGACCATTCCACGTTCCAATGAAGGTTAGTTTACAATATTTCAAAGTTTTTGCCTTCTTACAAGCTATGAAAGCAAAATTATTTTGTGAATTGTTTATCACTCGTATCTCAGCCTAAATTTTGTCAATTGAAAACATATAAAAAGTACATTTTGTTACAAAGGAAATAGATGTGAAAAACAGAAAACTGTAAGCAAAGTTTGTTAACCGAACGAAATTGTATTAAAATGTCATTTAATCGGCATATTTATGCTTATAAAACTGTAGACTAAAATTAAACATCTTTAAATAGCGATTCCGGTAGACTATGTACTCATATTTTCGCATACTAGGCAAATGCTCAGATGATTGTTTCGCTAGCAACTGTATATTGATTCCTATTTTAGTGAAATAAAACTGTAGCTTTGGAACTGCATAAAAGCTGTATTGACAGATCAGCAAATGACTTATATAAACTAGTTATAGCGTGAGCAAATTAGTGTGTACTTTTTCATTTGGTTGTAAAAAATAAACGTCTTAATATTTTTCTATGCTTGAACTTTTATTTGAAAGGTGCCATTCATTCCATTTTTTATGGAAAACAATTTTGATCAAATGTTCACCGCTTGGCAGTAACTCATTCGGTAGACCTATTTTTTAGTACATTTTCAATTGTATTTGTTCCTATTTCGGCAAAAGCAACTTGAATTTGGACCTTAAAGTTGTCAATAGTAGCTAGTTTGTTTGCGTAACATATCGGTTGTGGTTGTCGCTGTATTTTCATCATTTATTTAATCTTCATCATGTAATATTTATACACAGACAAAGTTGGAGCATGAGTAGTAGTAACCCAAAAAGCGATAACTCCGGCAAGGACGGCCTCGAGTCTCACGGTTCTACGTTTCTCTCAAGCAATCAGTCTAACCGTCGACAGTTCCGTCTGAGTAATGCTCACGTCTAAACGATCACTTCAGACTTCGATCACAAATTGATTTCGAAGCATTGATTAAAATGCCTGCAGTTTAAACTGCTCCATTTCAACATAATATTGCCAATTTTTGCAAACCACCCAACGGTGGGCCGTGCGAACCTCTGGAACCTACATCACGTGAACACGGAGCACTCTTTGCCGCAGTAAACGGGACACTGTCTTGACGGTCCGTCCAGGTTAAGTGGTGCTGTTTTGCTCAATCGCACCGGTAAAATTCGAAATTGGATCGTTTGCAATTAGAGTGGCGCTTGAAGCCCGCTTTTTTGCTGCTCCGGTGAATCCCCGTAACAAACCGATCGATGGTTCGCCGGGCTCCATTGTGCGAGAGGCACCGGATGGAGTTTCCGGGTGGTACCTATCTACAATCCTTTGCCCAGTGACATTGCGTGCTTCCTTCGGGTCTTGCGGCCGTGCGTGACGCGAAGAAATTGTCTTCAAAACGTTCTTCCATCGATACAACAACTCGCAGGCCCCGGCTTCGCTGATGACTGCGGGCGGCCACGCAACGCTACGTCAGCGATGCGGTATAAAGCGGTCGATCGATTGATATTTAATTCCGAACCCGATTTCGCCGATGCGGCCGAAGCGACTGCTCCTGCTCCGGGTGCAGCGACATGCTAGCATGCTGCTGCTAGTTATTATTCATCTCAGCCTTGGCTGCCCGAGACCGAGGTGCTGCGAGAGCCATGCAGGTCGCTCCTCCGGCCGACGACAGCTCAATCCGACTCGGCTCGAAATTGGACGGAAATGCAGTCAATCACACCGCACCGTTCCGGTTTCTCTCGGTCTGCAACTGGCAGACCTTCTCGGGTTCGATTCTATTTCGGTACCGCGCGTCCCCGGATCAAATCGGAGGCAGTGCGAGGCGCAGTCTGAGAGACCGCTCTCCTTTTGCGCTCCGGTTCCGGCCGGGGTGTCCGTTGGCCGCATGGGCGCCGTCTGTCCCATTTGCTGGCGGCCACAGCACCAGCACAGCAGCATAATTGCTGTTAAATCAAGCATTAGCTGCACGATTTCGGTCACTCGCCGATTAGGTGGTCGATTGTGTTTCGGGTGACTCGAAATTGACGCGCTCATTAAAATTTACCCACTCTGGCTGCGATGATATTGTGCCGAGCCCGGCGACCGGTGCCAGATGCCCCAGACAGGATCATTAGCGGCTGATAGCATCCGAGCCGAGTTTCCGAGGATATCGGGGCAGACCGTCCGAAGCTTGCGCTAAATTCCGCACCGTCGGGCGAGGAAATTATTGGCGGCGCTGATTCGATGCACGCACACCGATTGACCGCTAACGATACGGTTTGCACACGTGTAATGCCATGTCCGGGGTGACACTGGGCCGCGTTAAGGATCTCTGCGCATTGTGACAGAGTGACATTGTTCTGCCGGGGCTCGCTTCCGTATGGCCATCCGGTTACGACACTATCGTGACACGCTTCAAATTGCACCTGTGCTGATGACGTCGATCAATGCGCTTCCCGAACGGTGTACGTGCAGATGAAAGACCTTTATTGGAGCTTCTATGATTCGCTAAATGCTCACACCCCCAACCCAGGGCATCATGCTGACCAGCAGTGTATGTGTTCATAAACCGTAATGGAAGTTGACTTAAAGCTTCAGCTTTTGGTTTAAGCGCCGAGCACGGAGCGCCCGGCACACAACAAACACCATTGCATTACCATTTAAGCCGTGAGCCGACACGCTCCGGACCGGACATTACGTGCTCATTATCGCGCTTATTTGCGCCCCATCGGCAGCATCCCGTGCTCACGATAAAACATCCCATTATCACATTACATCCATTTCACGGTGCACGTTACGCGAAAGGTAATTGAATTACACACAAACACACACAGTGCAGTGGTGCGAAAACCCGTGGCCAAGCACACAATTTCCCGGCACTCGATCGCTTCGGTCGGGCGCGATGCTAAAGCGGAAAACCTCGAGAGAAACAAACGCCAAGATTCATGTTGCGATTTAGGTGGCCACGATGCCACCGCAGCCCAGGAGCTGCTGACCACTCGCGCTACGGACCGTTCTTCTTCTATTGACCAACACACGTTCGGGACAATACGTTGCTGAAGGCTGAGGAGGGAAGCCAAACCCAAATATCTACAAACCAGGCACAAGCAGCATAAACCCTGGCCTGTGGGCTGACCGGGGAAAGCTCTTTGCTAAATTGATTTTAATGGGTGGAAGCCCGACCACCCCACCGGATGTGGGCGGCGAGCAATCGCCGGCCACCGGCTGGGTGCCGTGCCGGCAATAAAAGTCAGCTCAAATTTAGATTTAAACCAATTTGCGACCAAAGGCTAATAGTGAAATGTTTCCACCCAGGGGGCAGCGGGGGCTCACCCTCCGGGGGGTTTTCCCGGTGAGATCGGTGAGAGGATTTGGGTGCCGGACACCTCCCGGTGGCTTCTGTGTCGCACGCCGGATGCACCGTGCTCGTGGTGAATGCATTAAAACGGATGAGATATGCACCCTTCGGTTGGTCCGAAAATCGATCGCCAACCGACGGTTTTAAAAGCCAAACTGTCCTTAAATGACCCACCCACCGGTGAGGTGCCCATTGTAAATCGGGAACAGAGCATAAAAGTCTGCGGCATCGGCATCTCTTCCAGAAGGAACCTAGCGTCCGGTGAACGTTATCGGTACGTGGTCTTTCCGGTGGTTCAGCAATGATTCTTGTCCGTGCTACATTTTTTTCCCCAATTTTCCGGAAAACCGATCCGTATTTCCGAGCCCAGGATTAAGCGTGTTTGCACGGATTGAAGCCGGACCATCGAATCGAGTGGGGCTCACTGGAACTCTCCCCGGAACTGTTGATGACCGGTTTCGCTCCCCGGCCCCGGTTCGGTTCAGAATTCCGGATGAAGCTACGCACTTCGTAAACGGATTTCGAACGAAAAAAACGATGCCGACCGGCCAACGTTTCAAAGGCAATCCCCTGCCAAACCGTGACCGTCGGAAGCATACACATAAAAATCAGATTAATATTGAATGGGAATCACGTAACAGTGAAGTCATGAAAACGAATCAAAACGAAACGAATCAAATCACTCGCCACTTGCCCGGCTCTCCCCGGAGCCGCCTGCCCTTCTCCGGAGAAGCGGAACCACGGGCGCTTGAGTAAGAAATAAATTTTTATTACTTTTTAAATTTCTTCCCGAGGCCGAGGACAGGTTCCTGGACCGCGAGTGGCGTGGCGCACCGTGCGCCTCCATCGTGCCGGGAGACAAACTTCAACCGAGCGTCCGAGCGCAAGCCGTAAAATGCTCACTCAGCTTCGTCTGCAATCTGAGCCACGACGAGGTGTGCTGCGTATTTGCTGCTCGACGACGACGACGAGCTGAAATCGATTACCCGCGGGGTCGAAGCGATTTCCTTCGGGACCGGGAGAAAGAAGCCAGAAATCCGTCCTCGAAGCTTGAGCAAACAACGATGCTCCGCGTGGCAACCATAAAGATGGAGAGCTCGCTGATGCGAAAGATGCCATTGTGGTGATATTATGGTGACAGACACATCATCCCTCTTATCATAATCGTTGCTGCGTCATCGCCGCGTTGTCGCTGGGCGCGCGGATCAACGAAATAGGGTTGGCGGAAGGAATCTCTCCGATTTTCTGCCACAGTCGAGATTACCTGTCCGACCGCGGGAGTGACGGCGGGACCGCTTCCAAACCGTGGTGCAGTAAGTCCGAAAGATGGCACAAAGCTGACGGGACTTTGGCAAACTTCATACGACTTCTTCCTACGGTCGGAAGCCGCTAGACGTTTGCCTTGTGGAGTGAAGAAACAACGTTATATGATTTTTGTAAAAACACGTCTTCAGGACTTATTGACCCACTTATTGTCCGCCGCGGTTCGACGACTTTTGCATAATGTTACCCACCGCTGGAGGCTACAAAGGCTCACGGTCGTTTAATGAAGCACTTCGTCGGAACGTTGAATGTCAGTCCCGGGTCCGGGTTCGTCCTTGGCCAGTCGCTAGGTGTCATCTTTAAGCTAACATTATGCTTTATGTTGGTCGCTATCTCTCTCTCTCTCTCTGTTCACCCGGCACAAAGTATCTTTTTGGCAAACGGGTGCTCGAAATTGAAACAAGTTTTACGGTGCTTGTGTGGGGTGCTTGCTTCCGTTTCGCTTGCCGTTCGCTTCGCCTGTGGCTTATCCCTTTTTACCATTGTTGCCGTCGCCTTTGTTGCCTTAATCTCTTTCCCATCTTGCCGGTGACATTTTCCTAATTGAAATCGAATTGAAAGAAATGGAGCGAACAGAGCTCAAGAAATGCTCCCTCTCTTCTGCCGCGGCTTTTATAGACGTAGTAGTTTTTGTCGATAGACTTTCTTTCGCCCTCGCCTTGGTATCTCTTGGCGGTGGTGGTTCAATCGAAAGTTTTCGGTATCCTGTCGTCACGTAGACAGCGACCACCGACCGGAGGCACTTTGTAGTCGGGCGTGTGCGGGCTGAAGAAAGGATTTCGTTAACTTTAACGCAAGCCAGCAAGTGTTTGGCTTTCTTCGGGGAGGGGCCATCGGACCCCATCGTTCGCTGGCGTGACAGTAAATCAATGGCAAGACATGGCCATTCCAAGTGGGCACCGTTCGGACGGTTTGGTTCCGGATTGGTTTCAACGTAGGTTAACGAACCGCTGGGTCAGAAATGATGGGCAGCAAAAACATAGAAAGTGAACATAAATCATTTACACGGCCGCTCGGCCTCGGCTATGGAAACTTCCTCATCTGCTGGCTAAAAGGCCAAGGTCCCGCTCACTATAAAAACCGGAACGGAATCAAAACCAATCCCAGAGTTTACTTTGAGGGTTCCCCACCTTGTGTGCGTTAAAAAAAACAGGGACACCGTGCGTTGTGTCGTGCAAAATTAATGGGCCACCCTGTGCACGGTGGCCACAAACCGTCATAAACCGAAACCGGGAACCGTGCGGGCATTTTTTTTTGTCCGGTTCGGGAGGTTATTTTTCACGGCCGGATGTACCGGCGGGGCGGGCGGGGCGGCAGGCCGCTGAAAGACACCAAACGTGTGCCGCGGTGCCAGTCACTCGTCACTTCGAGCACTTCGGTGACGTAAAACGGTGAACGTCGAAATCGGCTGGCTGGCTGGCTGGCGTTGCAAAAATAAAACAATTTTCCAACCCAAAGCCGGCATGAAAGGGACCGTGGCTGAGGTGAGGCAGGGCGAAAAGTATGCTGAGAGGGCCGTTCGGCGCTTGGTGTGGGCGAGAGTTTGAAGTATGCTCTCTCTCACGTGAAGATGATGCACGCCGAGCGTCGGTCGTCCTAGTTGAGGAAAACGAAAAAAGGAAAACCTCGGGAAGAGCTGTCAATGAGTGGCGTACGATCGGAGTGGAACGGTTGGCCCGTGACGCCATCGTGACGCTGTGTCTGCTGATGCGAGGATGATGATGTTTTCCGATATTTACACACCACCCCGTACCACGTGTGCAGTGCCCGAGAGTGCGTTATGCTCTAACACGCGCCGAATCGCCCGTGGGCCTGCGTTGTGTAATATCTTCTTTCAATGAGCAGGTTCTCGATTTATGGATAATGGATGTGTTCGTAACCCCCGGAGTTAAAGCCCGGAAAGCAATATCTTGTGGCAAGCGAGCAAACACTCGCTTGGCCGAAAGGGGTAAAAGTTCTCGAACTCCCGAACTATCGTTTCAATCTTTGAGGAGTGAAAAGTTTTATGCGCTTCAACATTTAATTATTGGCGCTTTCCTTGTGTGTGCCGTGCTTCACCACACACGGAGGGTGTATCTGGTCTGCTCGCCGCGGACTTGTTTGCTGAAGAGTTTTTAATTAAGATGCTCTTAAAATTGAATTCATAACAGAACAGACTTCTTTGCAACAGATCGGTCGAAGCGAAGGTTCGTTGCACAGTGAAGCCATCGATACCTTGCCTGCTGGCGAGTTCGTTCATCGGATTCAATTTCCACACCCGCCGGGTCGGCGACCAGAGTGGGTTCTAGTCCACTCGGCACCATTGCTCAAGTTCTGACAACTATACTAGTCCCGAGCTAGAAGTACTTGGGAAGTGCACATGTTGGCGATGCACGCGGAACGCCCTCTAACGCTCATCGTTTCCCGTTACTTCCGTCGTTCTGGGTCGCACACACTCAGCCGACACACTCTCTTTGAGGAGTTATGAAGTACGCGGGAGCTTCGTAATGGACGAGTATCTTCGTTCATCAACGAGGTTGCTACGGACGTACGGCACATGCAAGGTGCCCGAGTTCTCACCGATCGCACCAAGTTCTTGCTCCGTGGCCATCCGTGGTACTCTATGGAGTCCACCGGGAGCGCTCGGCCATGAAAACTGATCCACCGCGACCCCGGCCGTGGAAGTGAGCGAAAGAGTACTCCATTTGATTACAAAAATAGACCCAACTTCCCTGCGTCCTGGATGAGTTATTCGAGAGCGAAATCTAATTATACGCCCCGTTCGCCTGAAGATCCTTTTCACTAACCGAATTAGGAAGGGTTTTCCTATCGGCCGCGCCGGTCTCATTTAGCTACGACGAGGCTCGAGCGTTAGCGAGCTGACGACGGGGGCTACATGATACACCACGAAGACACCGGCTTCTCCGACGTGGAGCAGCCCAACCAAAGCGGAGGCATCGGCCCGGGGCGTAGTCAAACATTAGTAACAACCGTTCCCCATCAAAACAAAGGCACGTGCTGGGCAGGGAGCACAAAGTGCAAGTATCAACAAAATTGATCAACTGTAGCCTTTCCGTCAGGGCGGTTGGTAAAATTATGAACACGGTTTGGATCCTGCACGAAACTTTCGTATCACCAATCCGAGCTCCGAGGACCACAGCAAAAAGAATTACGCTTCGTGTCCGTGACCGGTGAATGCAAATTTATTTTCCAATTCACGACCTGCGAGTGACGATAAATCCCATTTCATGCCAATTGGTTGATTTAATTATTCGTCGCTACCACGGCGAGAACGGATGGCGCATTTTAAGACGCGAGCCACTTCCGTTCGTATGGCATCGCGCATTCCGGCGATAAGATCAGCTTTCCGGCTTGAGTTTTTCTTTCACCCCCGTCACAGCGTCGGCCATATCGGATTTCCTTTTTGGCATTTGTCCGCTTCCCCATTTGCCTTGTAGTGGCCGCCGCCACTCCCCTTGGGGGCATTCGGCGAAGAAACGAGTGCACGTGATGACCGGCGACGACGGCCGTCGTCACTAATTCAATTTTCCATCGCCTCGGGCCACTTTTTCCAAACCTGGCCAGGGAGCCACCGTTGCCGGCCAAGCATTATCTCGGCGAAAAGTCTCGGCGACCATTCGCTGGTTTTCCCCAGCCAGTCCCAGAGTTTTACGTCGAAGCGGGAACGTGCTTCTTGCGTACCTGGGTGGAACGGTTGCTCCGGCCCAACAGACGTACGGACAATTTAAATTGATCTAAATCGGCAGCGAAATCACCGACTGCCCACACGGGACACGTTTTCCGGAGTGGAACAATTGATGCAAATGGAAACTAACATTCCATTACCGTCGGCTTTGCTTCCCAGCTACTTTGGCCCACGGCCCGGCCCGGTGGCAATCTTAACTTAAAATCTTACCCCTACTGGGAAAAGTGCATTGAAAATTGATGAAAATTATTTTCCAATTGAGAGAGCGCACCCGGTTGCGATTACCCTGGATGGAATGAAAATGTTACCGTCAAAGGAGTGAAGGAGAAATAATGAATCAAGATCTGGAAATAAATTGTCGTGAAAAGTTAAACCACTATCATCATCCGTCGTTGCCTTTCGCGAATCGTGCAGCACCATCCACCAGCATCCAGCTGCTGCATTCGCGCGTCACAAAAATTGTTATACAGACTGCAGCGTAACACGTGGGTTGAAAAGTCCCGAGCTTAAGAAAAAATGCCTGATTCATCAAACGTAATTGCTATCAATCCTTCCAGCCCTGCTCTAATATTTCAATGAAACTTTTGTGGAACGGTCTTTATATTTTGCCTCAAAATAGGCATCAGTTTTAGTGATAACCTCTTCATTCGTGCAAAATTTCTCACCGGTTTTTTAACAAAATTTGTTTCTTTGCCATATGTGACCTTCAAACGCTCCAGTAACGTTACATAATATTCACTGTTGATGGTAGTGCCCATCTCAAAATAATCGATGAATATTACACCATGCACATCTCAAAGTAGCGATCCCTTAACCTTTTTAAGACCGACACTTTTAAGCCCATTTGCTACGCGAAATCCACCGCAATCGGTGCCGTGTCAAGTGTCGATGAGATGCCATTGTTCCGAGTTTTCCCCCCAAAAGCTTCCCGACCACACCCGGCACCCGACACACAGGTTTATTGAAAGAAAATGCAAATGAAATGAAAATGTCATCCGTTAATTTTAGATTTTATTGCTTTCCGGGCACGGTTGGGCTTGTCGTCCCGCCGACAACGATCCGAAGCGTGCCACAGAGAGATTCCAAAAGTGGGACGGATGTAAATTTTCCCTCCCGTTTACTGGGGCCGCGAGCCAACCGAAAAAAAGCGTCTCCCGGATGTAGCACTACGCCGCCAGAGTCCCAAAATCATAATTGCCGACTCCGGCGAGGAGCTGAACTAGGCTGAACCTTTTCGAACTCATCGCAAGCTGCGGTGCGCGGGCGATGAATCAATGTCCGTCGGTCGCGTGACTAACTGAAATAATTTATGAGACGTGCCTGTTTAATCACCACCGAGCAGACGCATCGGTCAATTAAGCTGGTCGGTGGTCGGGGGGCCTGCGAGGACGCGCGGGTCCAAAGGACCAGGACCACCGACGGGCCGGCGATAAACGATGGTCGTAAGAGATGGGTTTTATAATTGCAACATTTAATTGCCACTCTGTCCGGTTCAATACGGCGGAGCTATCAAACAAGCCGGACCAACGTCGACTGCGACGGCCAGGATTTTTGTCCTCCGTTAGTGCATCTTGCACACTCCGCAAGACGCTCCTCTCCCCGTAGGCAGAATACCAACGGAAAAGTGCACGCTCGTGTGGCACAAAGAAAATAAATTTTCATTTAAAAATAAATTATCCACAACTCCCCCCGGGGGTCTGGTGGTCCTCGGACGCAGGACGTCCGGTTCGCTGGATCGGTTGGGTCAATCGCCGGCCGGACCTGGCACCTCTCGAAGGTGACGTAAAGCAGGGGTAAGCTTTTCTTTCTTCTCGGCTCCCCGGCTTCCTTGGCGTCCTGCGTGCCGACAGCCACAGCACAGGACCATAATTACTCCCGCTTGGATGAATTATAATTAGATTTTGTCGTCCGAGATTGTCCTCAGTCCCGAGGATCTTCGGCCGAAATCTTGGTCGGGTCGGGAACTTGGTTGCAGAAGTTGACAATTTCCCTACTACCATCGTCCGCTGGACTTTGGCTGGACCGGGCGGAACACTCTAGACCGCCGGTGTCCGAAGCCGGAGGTTCGACTTCAATTTCACGGCGACACGGCTGCTGATCGGGGACGCCGACGAGACACCTGCTGATCTGCGAAGACACTGCGGGGTGTTGTAATTTCTTCCACCGCCACCGAGCTGGGGTCTGGCGTCGGCAAACGACATGACGGCGGTGGTCGACAGCTCAAGGGAAGATTGCGTTTTGCAGAGACTCGGGGCCTCGGGAGGACATGCCGGGGTGACAAACAAGCGAGACTTTTCGATGATAAATATCGTCATCAGTCAGGGTGGTGGTCTCGGGGCCGTGTTGTTGTTGTTTTTGAGGTTTCTGGCCATCAGTCAGCAGGCCGGGCTCGGCCCTTGGGCCTCTGCCGGGCAGCTCGGGTGACTGCAGCTTACTTTGGCCGCACGCCAAATCGAAATTTGTTCCATCCTGTGTGTATGTGAGTGCCAACCAGAGCACTCGGAGCACAAGAGATGCACATCTGGGCTAGGCCAAGTCCCGGGCATCACGTCAGAAGTGTGCCAAGAGCTGTGTGCCAGGGCAAGTCAGATGACGAGGCACGTTCGGGCGATTCGCTCCGGTGCACTCGTTCAAATGTTCGTCCATTTCAAGAACGGTTTTCGATCTTGTCTCGGTGGTATTCGCAAAATGAAAGGTCGTCGAATTTTAAAACGCCGACGGTGGACCTCCCTTTTCAAACCAGCATGTGTATGCTCGCGCATTCTACGTACTGCTTATGCTGTGCAGAGTGTTCCCTTGCCAGACATTGCAGGATCATAAGCTGAGTCGTAAAATCGAAAACGAGTTGCCAATACACAGTGGAGAACAAATTAAGATAACCGGTGTTGTAGTTATTATCATTTGATTTAGAGCTTGACATTTCTTTCATCTCTCACAATTAGAAGCAGTGTTAGTCTGCACAATATTATTCTTTGTTGCTTTATGCTCTATGCTTTATGCCGACTGCTCTATTAACATGAGATATGGCATCCTACGGCCCAGAAAAGACCAAATCTCTAAGGTCCAAACCAAAGGTCCACAGTGACATTGTTGTGCCATCCCAGAAGCCATCGGGGCAACATCAAAGGAGGCCACAAAAGCATAATACCAACGAAAGCAAACGTCATTTACGGTGGTGGATTAAAGCGAGAGCTACACACTCGCTCCTGCGTTACGAGTCAGTAGCACCCTATCGGTCTGGCTGGAATTAGCAGCAATAATCTCTGTGTTCTGTGCCTGCCTACCACACGGCCACCGGACTGAAGCTGTATCAAGGAACGGAAATTCGGGGTCGATCTTTGGAACGATCCCGGCCAGAGTGGGCCTACAGAGAGCGCTGGCCCCAAAAGGCAGGCGAAAACCGGCGAACGCGGCGAGCACTAATGGCGTAAGCGTATATAAGTAGATTAGGCAGTCCTCGTTTACCGTGACGCTCACCTGACCCCGCCCCACACAGACACCCCAGGCCCCATCAAGGAGAGCAACAACGGAACCCGGCTCGATTCTCGATGGGGCAAGCAGACGGCTCTCTCATACGCGACACCGAAGACGATAAATCCAGAAAAAGCAACACGAGCGCGCCAGAAGATGACACATGTTTCGGGCCCACCGGACACCCTCTTTCAGTCCCCGGACCCCGTGCCCCTGCCGTGGTGAATGATGATGAGAAACAGCGGAGAAGTTAGCATAAAACCTAATTCGTCTGCCGACGACGACCGGCGGCCCGGCGTTTGACGCCTTTTCATGTTGTCAACCACCGGGCACGGTTTCAGTACCTTGTTTTCTGTCTTCTTCTTCCTTTCACGGGTGACACGCGATGGGTGATGCCGTGAATGCTCTAATATTAGGCGTGTTAGGGCTATTTTTGGCTTAATGTTGTTGTTTAGGTTCCATACGCCGAACCCGAAGGGCGCTATTTCGGGGTGCGTTAGGTGACGGAAACGGCTCGCCTCGCGGACGAAACATGACGAAACCGGTGGCGAACGCGCAGGAAACTAGTTATGTATTAATATTCTGTCGCCAAATCGAGAGCGATTATTTTTTCGGACAGTTCGGAAGTATTGGAGATTGGGCTTCCGCAGGGCGCCGTGACAAATGGAGCGTGGTTTTCTTGAGTGGGGAACCGCACAAATCGTACGACACACGTTAATGTGGAGTGTGTTCCATGTTCAGTGACGAAGAAGAACGATGGTCGCATGTAAATGAGCTCCACACATGGACTCGAATGGACTATTCGGACTCGCGCGTCCGGATAAGTCCTCGTAGTTTTACTACTTGAGAAATGAACCGCCGAACGGTGGAAATGTTCTGAACTGGCAGGAAACTGTAGCCGTTGACCTTTCACCGCTATGTCGACGACGAACTTTACTGCGAACATTTTGCGAAATTCCCATCAATTTAAACTTTACACGGCGCACGTTCCTGTCATTGCGCCCAGCGGTCCTCGGTGGGCAAGAAAGTTGCAGCAAAACGTTCCGGTCCCACCTGGGACTCCAACAGTCCTCGTCCCGTTCGAATGCATCGCGTGAGTAACGGCAGTACCGCGTTGGGAGGTTCTATCGACGCAATGATGGACGTATGCGCCACCAGCCACTGGAAGTGTGATACTTTGTGTTGACTGGTTCCCGATGATATAAATACTGACGTTTGAGAAAATGGCCTACTTAGCACACTATAAAATCACCTCACTAATGGAATGTTGTTGAAAGTTTCATCATAAGGTAGAGAGGCAGTAAATGGAACAACGAATCTCGGACGTGCCCCAAAGAGACCGCTACCGGGGGTTCGGTAGCATCGGCCGGCAACATTGGACCATAAATTCTTCACCCATCAAACGCCCAAACGTGTGCCGCGCCCACCGGTGTTTGCACCGGTTCTGTCAAGCGCGAACACACCACACGGCGATCGTTGTAAAACTCCCGACACCCTCTCCACAGACCCACAGGACTTTGGGTGTCCATTATTCCGAAGGAGATTAAATTGTAACGTATTCGGGTCGCAAAATCGAAAGCGAAAAGAGAAAGCGGAGCCACCGAAAGGATGCACCTTGGCCAAATCTTGGCAATAAATTCGCGACGTTCTCGTGGAGTCGGGCGGTCGGAAATCGGGTCCAGTAGCGAGGGGTGCGACCGGAAAACGTGCCACACCGACCCGGAAGAAGGCGGAAACGGGACCAAGTACGGTCCTGCGGAGATCGTACTTCATGCGCTGTTCACAAATTTATAAAGATCCCGCTCGAGAACCCGCCGGAGTGCCGGCAAGAGTCGAAGCTCCGGAGAAAATTAGTTCCCTGCGGATTGGTATGCTTTCCTGGCGCACACACGGTACCGGCACGGACAATGCTCGGCATCAACAAACCCGATAGCCCAAGTGTCCACTTGAGGCCGACACGTTAACGGTGCTCGCTTGCAGTTAGATGTTGCGCCACCCGGAGCCGATAGAGAGCGCTGGAACGCTTTGACATGTCCGCCGTCCGAAATGGGCCTTCGGGATTCTGCTCTGCTTTGCACACAACCCGGGAGCGCGCACCGGAAATCGAGTGGACCCATTAGCCGAAGGTCCTGCCAGCCCGGCGAGGCGAAAAAGAAAAAAAACGGGAACGCAGTCGAACAAGAACTGTGCTGGCCGGGCGCAATTGAAATGAAAGCTGACAAATGGCGGAATGTTGTTGTCGGGTGTGTTGCCTCTGGGAGCGCGGCCCGCGACCCCGCCGAACTACCCCCGGGAATGGCCAGCATGTCAAACTTTGATCGTATCCAATCTGCCAAATTGCAGCGACACACAGTCGCGGCGGTCCCTCGGTCGATCGATCGGCGCGCGTCTCGTGGCAATTGCTGATGTGATCAGCATTGACAGCTAAATCGGGGCCCCTGTCATCGGGTGCCTCCCCCCTAGCACCCCCGGACCGTGGCCGCTGATGAGCGCGCGCTCTCGTTGTCGTTAACCCGCCGCGCCCCAAGGCAAGGCTGAGCACGTTGATTACTCGGAAAAATTTCAGTAGCAATTTCGAGAATTCGCCCGGCAATGACCGGCTTCGGTAGGCCCTCGTAGCATCATCGCTCGGCTCGCCCTGATGATGGTCCGCTTCCTTCGCTTGGTCCGCGCTATGTTGTTGGGGCTTGTTTGGTATGCTGGCGCGCCCGTTTGAAGCTCGGGATTCGGCTCGGGAACGTCCGAACAGCGAGAACGCAGCGATGCGTGTTTTCGTTTTTGCCCTCCCGGCCCGGTTGACATGTTGGCAACTTCCAAACAAAGACGACAAATTATTGTCAAACTCTCGAGCATAAAAAAACGTGTGTGCGTGCCTGAAGCCCGCAGGAAAATGGAGCCCGACGGAGCCTGGTCGGAGCAAAAAAATCTGGAACCATCTGAACTGGAGAGCTCTTTGGGCTTCACCTTCACCGGGCAGCAAATGGCCACTGCGGCCAACGTAAGAACCCCAGACCCCAAACCGAGAGAAATTAGTATTTTTTTCCGTTGCCTATTTTCAACATCCTTTGTCTATACAACCTGAAACCTGCCATAATCTTATTATCAGATTGCAGCAGGTAGCAGGTACCGGGTATTATGTTTCGAAGAAAAGGAGCATAAAAAGGGAACACCTTCCGTCCCAAAAACAGCATCTTCTCCGTCTCCGTGTCTTCATTTAAATTCCTGGCGGCGGATAGCTGGCCCGCTGATAGATGTCAATACCGGCGGCCCACCGGAACATAATGTCCAGAAGCGAGTCGGACGAAGGCGCGTAACGCAGTGGACATGGCCAATCTTCCGGAGCGCCAATGTCACCTTCTGGAGGAAACATTTTTAATTTGTTCGCCAGTTTGCGAACATCCCAACCCGAAGCAGAAGAAGTAGCAGAACGGGCGAATGTAAGATAAAGTTATGCGCTTGTTTCGTTCGCTGTGTGTGTGCGTGGCTGGGTGCCATTGGCCAGGATCGGATTGGGCACGGAGATGGCACGACGTGATGCTATTTTCTTTTCCAGTTCGGTTCTTTGGTCGTCCACTGACCGGCGAGTCAGCGAGAAGATGATGCGACTACGGAGTGGAATTTTCCCGGGAAAATTGTCTTTCAGCGGTTCTTGTGGAGTTCGTATTCGTATCTTACTTACGTTCGACACCCCGACCGGCCCCGATGGATGGACTGTTGCGTTGCGGGGCGCAATGTGACACAACAAAAAGGGGAGCAGCTCCCCACCCAGAGAGCTGAAGCACGGGTCAGGATTTTAATTTGCATATAATTTTCAGCGCAATGGGCAAAAGAATGTTTTTAGCCGACGGAGGCAAGTTTAAGTTGGGTGTTTGGGAAACTTTCATCGCCCGCCCAAGAATGGCTGCCGGCCATTTCTAGCTTTCTTTGCCCATTCCTGGGAACCCGGTGCGGTCTCATTTGGCAAACATTGCGCTTTCAGCAAATTGTAAACCCAGCGGCTAAGGCTCAGGCTCAGCATTAAAGAGGTTGACATTCGGGGACTTTCGGTTAATCCGTGCGCTTCGAGGCACGGGACTGTGTGATGGGAGCGAATTGTATCACTAAAAATCAAAGGGAGACAATCTACGCACGACGGAACCTTGGTCGCTCGGCATTGGCAGGACGATTGTTGTTCTTTCAGACTCGCTTTGGACAAGATGCATCAGTTGCCAGTTTCTTACGTTTCAAAATTCGTTAAATTCCGCTTTGTTACGTTTCAACAACACCAAACACTGTTCAGAATCATCAACTCGTTCTTGTGTTTGGTCAAGCTTTCTCATAGTTAAATGCAATAATTACGCAATATAGAGCCAACACGCTCTCTGGATATCATTACAATGTCAGCAATCTCAGGCAACTTCACTTCTCGATCACTCAAAATGATTTTATGGATTTTTAAAGTTACCTGTTTGTAATGTTTATTGTATAAAACTTTTCAAGCCCTTGCTTCAATTGAACGGTATTTTTTCCCACCAAGAAGCAGTGCAACATTAAAACATGAACCTGTTCATGATCCATTGTTTTGAAAATAACAAAATTGGTGTTACTCTTAGCTCACGAGCTTATGAGTGAAACATAAAAAACAGCTTTCTTTTGAATGTTACACCCGAGACTTTTCAGCCCATGTGTTGGAAACATCAAAGAAAGTAAACAGCCTCTTGTAGTAGCAGCGGAGTAGCGCGCCCACTTCTGGAGCACTGTTCGAGGATCTTAGAAGACCCGAGACGGATCGCATCGAAAACAATGAGAGCACTGCATAAGGGCCACGGCGCAACACAGCCAAGTTTATTGAAGAGCGAAAAGCGATAGCGAAGACCACCATCCTTTAATCCTTTGCGGATGCAGCACTTCAAGCGTTTGCCAGCGCATCCGTGGGGAGTGCCGCTTCCTACAAAACCCTCGCGATTGCTGATGCAAAGCTAATTTTATCATATTTGCCGATTTGAAAATTGATTCGAAACCTTGGGACCGCACAAAAGTCCCCCCGCGCCAGGAGCGATGGGAAAGTATGGGGCCTACGGAGCAAAAATGAAATGGGAACCCGAAGCGATGGGTAAATTCTGATATCTTGTCAGTACTTTAGCCACGGGAACGATTGAAACGTGGAAGTATCCAAGGAAATTCCATCCGATTGCGGATACCGTAGGTACGGAGCGTACTCGAAAGGCCCTTCTGCGCAGCTCGTTGCTCGGGGCCAGACCTCCCCGAGGAGGGTTTAATCTAACACAAATCGCTTCTTATCATCTCCTTTCGCAGAGAGCCTCCCGGCCTAGCATTATTCGGTTTTTTCACACCGTAATCAAAGATCATCTCATCTTCTGCCGCTCCAAGTGCCCGTTTACCGAAAACAGTCCCAACCGGGGTTGTCTGCCGGCGGCTGTTCCCACTTGTCGTTCATTTTTAACGAAGCTTCTGAGGTTTCATAAATTGTTCGACCGGACATAAAAAGACGTACACCCGGAGCGGAATGATGCTTCATCATTCGTAAATTATCCAAACAATTTTCCGGCTGCGTTACAAAGTGAATTAAAAATGTAGAACCTTCGCTTATGCTCGCGCGCCGGAGTGTGTGTCGGAGAGGGCTTCCGGAGTAGATATATCGTGTGCCGTGTGCCGGTGATAAGTCTACACAGCTCGCTCCCTTCTTCGCCCCATTAAGCCCCGTAAATCACTGGCAATTTTTCGGGTCACTTATTTACAGGAACCGACCGGCTCGGTTCCTCGGTCGGCCAGTGGTTCATTTATCAATCTGCCCCACCGGCGACGCACCGATACAGCCCCAACCCGATTGTGTCATTCGACCGGACCGAACCATTTCATCACATCTCCCTGTCGGCATCTTGCCGGTGCATACGCTCCACCCGAAGACACTGTACATAAATTTAATCCCTACACTTTGCCACCATCGAAATATTACCTTCGATGGACAATCGTTCGTCAGTGCAGCGGTGTGTGTGGGTTTCCATTGTTCCACTTCACTCACTAATCCCAGCATCGGCACGAGCTTTTGGGAAAGGAAGTTTTCGGAACACGGCGACCGGACCTCGGCCAGATGGTTCTAATTCCGGGCCATAAATAAACACATGGAACGTTGCACCGAAGCCTTCGGTTGGCTTCGGTAACTGTGGCTTCAACTGTGCCTTTTCGGGGGTGTTCGGAGGTCGCCCGACGAGCACCCGGCGAGCAATACCGAGTTCGGTTACATTTCAAATTCCGGCGGATTAAATTTACATCGATTAATTAAAATTTTATCCGATTTGCATTTCAATGCTCCGCCGGGCACTGCAGCCGCGCAAAGAAACAGCGTACGATGGATCTCTAGCGGCCCTACCGATTTATGATGGGGGACTAGAAGGACGGTGGAGCGTAAATTAAACTGCACGACCTACGGAATTGCCCACAGCATCGCCGCCTTAGCGCCAGTGGCTCAAGGCTAAGAAGGCGGACAGTTGGATGGATTAACAAAGAAACGCTTTGTCGGAAGTTTCCTCAGCAGCATCACGAGAGGTTTGGTCGGAGGATGCGTAACGTCTCGGGCGAAACTCGGCACCTCGGGCGGCTTACGGCCCGTCACGATCCGTCACAATCCGGCTTACGGGGCTGCAGCCCATCGTTGGACGCTTCAGACACTCACCGGTCTAGTCTCACGTCTAGCGAGAGCAAGCAACGCCGACGTGCTACCGGTCCGCGGCCACAACCGGAAGGGACCGAATGATTGAAGCCGTTGAAAGCGGGACACCGGAAAGTCTGCCAGCAACATCTAAATATATTTACAACCACCGCCCGGTTGCGGTGGAAACTGGGAATTCCGCGACCGTTCGCTCTGTCGGAAGGACATGAAGGACGAACGGCGTGCCAGGTACGGCGTGCAAACGACGGGATGGAGGGACAAAATTTAATCTCCTTTCGCCAGATGAAATGTAACCATAATATTAGCTCTTCAAATTGAAAAGATTTCCAATTGATTTCATTTGGAACGGTTCCCCAACGGACGAAGTATGCAGCGTGCCCGTGGTTATTTGTGTGTTTGCATTTGACCAATTTCAATCCTTTTTTTTCTTTTCGGTGAACAAATGTCAAAAACCGGTGTCATGAACAGTTGAGCCCGGACGTAAATCGCGGCCCCGGTATGCCGAAGTTGAAGGAAACGTTCCCGGGAAGCTTAGCACGTTGGCACGGTTACTCCCGTCGTCTGTGTCGCGATGGTGGGAAAAATGTTGCTTTCCCGTCGGCCCTGGACCGGCAGAACCCAGTTTTGCATAAACTCCAATTCTTTTGCGATATCACGTTCGGCTAGATTGAAATATAACGAAAATTGATGATGTGGCGTGCGCTCCGGCTGCTTGAAGGATGGAAACACAACAGTAAACAGAGGCCAACACCACAGCACCGCACACAGACTCGGGCAAACTTGGGTGCCAAACTCGAAACCCTTTTCCCTCGATGGGACGGACACGACGGTCTCCGTCAGACGTTTCATTGCAGGCAGGTAAATAGATTTATTTTCAAGTTAATTTATACCGTTTTTCCGTCCGGACTCCGGCACGCTCGCCGGGCGCGCCTAAGGACGCCCCTTTGACGTGTGTCCTTAGTGTTTCGCAAGTCTGCTCAGTGCGCGCCGACGACATGCGTGCCGATCGAGCGTCGGGCGCTGGTGATGACAGCGAAAGGGATTGGTTCGGTGGGTGGTTTGATGGATTGATGATGCTTTCGTCCGGTGGCATCGGCGGATCGAAGACGCGCGCGCGCGCGCGTCCTGGCAACCATCTGCGCTGCGGCCCTTCGCGCTGGCGACAAGTCAGCCGAATTCTGCCAACTCATCACTCATCGGTCTGGCGTGGCGTAGCGTGGCGTGATGTTGATGTTTCGCGTAACGCCTTCCCTAGGCTTCCCGTCGTATTGGGTAAACACTTGGACCAGGACGAAGGGCGAAGGGTCCACGCCGCGCCCAGTGGGTATGGGTAAAATTTTCATCCACAATCAATGGCCGTTAGGTGAGTGGAAAAAGGCTGTGAACATTTTTAGTGCCCCGCTTTCGGTTATTAAAAATGAAAGCAAATATTCCACAGTAAACCACTCATTCAGTAAAACATTTGGCAATGAACATTGGCGTGGTAAGCTGAACCTTTTTATAGACGTTCAATTCCAAGTTGTTCGGGTGGACCGTGGAAAATCCTTCAATGTACAACCAAATTTATTGGCTTTAGTTGAGCGATGTAGCTGACACGTCGCTGTGACAGTTATCGAGTGATTCATAACCAATCGTTCGTTGAGAGAAACCATTTTTCTGCTCCTCCGGGGTCTTCTTGGTAGAAAACGGAGCGAGAAATAGAGCGCGAACGTAGGAAGAACTAAGAGACACTATCAGTTGAACCAGACAGGCGGCACCGCCAGCGAAAGTGTTTGGTAACCATGGTAAGAAATTCTTGAAACACCTTTTCGTGTCGCTCAAATTGATGTCCTTGAAGATCCAGAAATTGTGGCCATCAATATGAACGCCAACATTAAGAGCATTTTATTCAATGCAATCAAAAAGAGTAGTCCAAATGGAGTGTCTTCGTCATTTGGCGCCTTGGACCAAAGCATCGCAAATTATGTGGTGAAAAGTAAGACATTTCATCACCGCGAATCATAAATCACGCAATCGCTTATCGCCGTGTCGCCGATCAGTTACGACGGTCGGCGCACCCTTCCCGGGCTCATCCCAAAAAACCGGCGAGATTACTTGTGGTTTCCAGACAGAGCGATTGGGGTCCTTTAAAATTGGGTGCGAATCACTTCACAAATCCTCTGCCGCGAGTGGGTGCGTTAGTTAAGAACGGCGCATTTGTCATCATCGGTTGGCAGCCAATTAATATTCAACTTTTCTTCGCGGATGACCCACCGATCCAGACGCCAACCGAAAGCGCTTCATTAATCACCCGGAGTCTGTGGTCGGGTTGTGCTCTCGTCGTCCATTAGGCAACGCGGTGACAAATGAAGAGTCAGACCGAGATGTTCGTCAAAAGTTGGTCAAAGATCGCCAAAAATAACCTAGCTAACTGGGTGTTTTGATGAACCTTCAGCACCACGTTCGGTAATGTTTGGGTCATGATTTGGAGGAGCTCTGCAGTTACGCTCCCGAACGTGCGCATAAATGGAACATACCTTTCGATTCGATTCTGTGCTCCGCCGCCTTGCTGTCAGGGGCCGCGTTCCGATGTTGGTCTGAAAAGTAAAAACGGTACATGAAAGCTAGATTAATTGAATAATCCTGCGAAAGATGATACGCCCTTCGACTCGAATCACTGTCGGTTTCAATTTATTTACACTTGAAATTAAATAACTCTTCGCTGCCGGAACATCGCCAACGGCAGCGCAGTGCAAAGGCCACACTCCACGAACACTGTTCACTCGGTTCATCGAATTAATCTGCTGGTCCTACGATTTTCCCGCCAGTATGATATAAAAAAGACGGGGTACCGAACGGCCCAGACGACAGAACTTCCGACCCGGGGCATGACTCCGCTCGGAGCGCAAGGGTAGCAGGCACGGATCGCTTCGAACCGACGTGGAAACAAAAAACATTAATTAAAACTCCCATGAATAAGAAAGAGGCTTAAACATGTTGTTAATTAAAAAATAATTCCAAACTCGTGCCATTCGGTCGGTGCGTAGCAAAAAAAACTCGCCCTCGCTGCCGGTGACGTACGCCGGGAGATGTCACTGGCGTTCGCGCTATTACCCACTCGTAAAAAAGTCCCCCGGAACCATCGGAATTCGGTCAATTAATTCACTCCGACCAGTGAGCCGTGACCACCGGGCGAGTAGTCGCGGAACAACCGGAAACGCTGGTCCTCCGAATGGGCTCTCCACAGAGCCAGGAAAGCCGCTGATTTGGGCTGAAAAAACTTTTCCCGGCTGAGGTGGCAAACAATTTCAAACACGACCATCGGAATCTCGGCGTCCCTGTGCAGGAGTGGACCGCCACCGTGAAAAGCCAGAGCTGGCTGGTGAGAAAATCAATCCTGCGTTGAATGCTCGACCGACCGATGAATCCATCATTAGGTATGTCAATACATACGCCACTACGCCTGCCGATGCGGAAGTCCGCGCGGAGTTGTGTATGTGTGTGTAATTTTCCCGGAAAAGACACCATTCGACGAATAATTAATCCTGCAAAGTGTTTGTCGTGAACACTGCCACAAACCGGCGGACATCCGTTACTGAAGGCCGTGAGCGTGAGGGACGCTTTCAAATATGCATTATGTCCGGGCAAACCAGTGCATGAAACGCCCGAGTTTTGGTGGGAAAATGGACAGCGGTCCGCTGACGTGCCTGAGTTGGGCAGTATTGTGGGCATAGCAATTATTGGCCCATGACATGGGCCACGAGGCTTCTAATCGGGCAGCCGACACTGACACTGAGCGCGGACTCAAATTTGCCCGGCCATGTGCTGGACATTCAACAGTTTCTATTGCGGTGTCGTGAATCTAGTATAGCATCTAGTGCCTGCCGTTAGTAGTTACCATTGGCCCAGCCGCACGCGACTACCGAACAGATTGGATTGATTGATATCATGAACCCTACCCATGGCAGCACCGCAACGGGCCAACTTCTTGGTTTTCGGTGCAATTTGGGGAATTAATTGTGAGGTTTGGTTCCAACTCGGGAATGCTGCAGGTACCGAACCGAATAGTACAGGATTAGTACCTTTTCTGATGTTTTCCCTGTGGTCTTATCGATTCGCTCTTAATGTAGGTGGTAACATACAGCATGTAGATGAAATGTGCTTGTAAAGAGGGAGGATATTAGTCTTTTTATGGATGTCTGTGATTCTGGAAGTGTCTGAGAACAGTTGAACCAAAAGGGGGCATGATTAGTCTGATAGGCCATTGAGAGAGAATCACTTTATTTCTGGCGAATAGTTGAGGCTCTAGTGCCTCCTAGATATTATAACGATTGGTTCCACGGGATGTAAATACTGTTTAATTTGGATACAACGACGTAAGATTCGGCATTGCCTTGAGCATTGCTGTTTAAGAGCATTTTAGTAAAACACGATCAAGTTTGTTTGTGACGCCTTTTGGGATTTTCCCTTCGACACTGATAGCATAGCGCGAGAATTAGATGTTGAACTGGATTCGTTCGTCGTGATTAATTTATTAAATAGATCGGGATTTCTTACATCTTTACCGGGTATTGGGGTGGCGATTATTTTGAATTATTCGAGCAATCTGTGAAGTACCCTGTTTCAAGATATTCGTTGAATCGGAGTTGCAACACCAAATAGCTCGGTCCTTCGTTAAGCAACCATCGATAACTTCCAATTCTGAAACTCATCCATTTTGTAGTTTAAAATCATAGGTCTGGCATTTTACAGTTGTCAAATATATTTGTCAACCAAAGTGTCTGACTTTTAGTTGAATTTTGTCGGCCTGCGTTATCGTTTTGGTGATGTGAACTGGCCATCAAGATCATGCAATTTGACATCGTTGGACTTTTTCATGTGGTGCTACGTAAAAGATTGCATTCATGATGACAAGCATTTGATAATAACATTCGCGAAATTATGTCCAAGGAATCTCACCCATAATGGCCAAAAAATTATCATATCAAGATCGATTGTTGCCTGAGGCGACCATCTGAATGATATTTTGTTGCACACATAATGGAAAAATACAAACTTTACGATAAAAAATGATTAAAAGGTTTATTTTTCATGGGTTTTTGAAAAAGATTAAAGATTATTGTTGAAACTATGAAATCGATGACCCTGTACATTGTAAACATAGTTACCACGTATTATGATCGTAAGTCCAACTACATTTTGCATAACAGAATTCATCTAAATTATGTCACTTGAAGCGCTTAGCTACTCTGCGAACGGGAATGGAATGTGATAGGGTTTCAAAATAAGACTTCCTCATTGGTAGTGAGCAAATAAAGTTTATCAATTAAAAGCTGAACCAATAATAGCACAGACACACCAACGCAACTATATTCCACAACTGCCTACGAGATTCTTAGAAGATGTAGCAACGCCAATGGAACGCCATCGTGTACCACGAACCCTAGGGGTTGCCACTGGCGCGTAACAGCAACAGCTTCGGCTCCATCAACAAATAAACCTGGCCCCGGTGTATTTGCATGCACCTCGTATCCGGCACGAGATTAAAGATTATTTTTGAAACTATGAAATCGATGACCCTGTACATTGTGAACCATATAATTACCACGTATTATGATCGTAAGTCCAATTACATGTTGCATAAAGGAATTCAGCTAAATTATGTCACTTGAAGCGCTTAGCTATTCGGCGAACGGGAATGGAATGTGATAGGGTTTCAAAATCAGACTTCCTCATTGGTAGTGAGCAAATAAAGTTTATCAATTCAAAGCTGAACTAATAATAGCACAGACGCACCAACGTAGCTATATTCCACAACTGCCTACGAGATTCTTAGAAGATGTAGCAACGCCAATGGAACGCCATCGTGCACCACGAACCCTAAGGGTTGCCATGGAGTATTACAGCACCGAGCGAAGCTCCGGTACTGAGATTGCAGAAGATCGCTGGTAATCGTATCATTTAGCATGATTTAAAGCAGCAACATCCACTGGCGCGTAACAGCAACAGCTTCGGCTCCATCAACAAATAAACCTGGCCCCGGTGTATTTGCATGCACCTCTTACCCGGCACGTGGGGGCACGTGAATTATGAGCCCAACACGGTCGCGGGAGCACCAAAGATGCGTAGCCGGCGAACACCGGCGATGTTTCTGTGTTCGCTTTTTATGCTGCAGTTTCGCTGCAGAGTGCTGCGACCGACACGGCGCAAACCATTGCTCGCCCTGCCCGTGCATATTGCGTGTAGCATGTTTATCCCGTGTTTCGCTTGAACAGCCGTGACGGGACCATTTCTTGAAAATGCGCCGGCAGCTGTAATAGTTTACGGCTGAGAGTTTTCCTGCAAAGCGGCACGAAAACCCTAGGCTGGGACCCACCAAACCCCGCGGCGATATGCTCCTTCGCTCGTTTAGAAGTTTGCAGGATGCGCCGCGACCCTTGCAGACGGCGGCGCACATGTTTATTTATACCAAAACATAGAGCATGGGCGGCAAAGCATTTGGCATTCCACTTCTCGTGAGATTTGCGCACTTCCTAAACTAGGTTAATGTAAAACAACCGCGCGCCTAGCCGACAATACCCAAGTGTCATGCCACGGCAACGGTCGAATCTTAGATCTAGCGATCGTCGTATCGCAGATGAATTTTATAAATATTGATAAGAAACTTATGTGCAACCGCCGACCAGTATTAATGTAAACACATTCGAGCGCAGCCGGTTCGAAAACAAAACTGGTTCCGAGAAGGCGAATCCATTTCTCTGCTTACTGGTTCTGGCTGATAAGGCTCTGGCGCTGCTTCTAAATTTTCTTTCAAAGTGTGTTTTTATGCTTTCGCGTGAAATGTGAGTCATGGGCACGTTGTTGCCAAGCTGCACCACCTTTATGGCTCTGTGGCTTTATCATTTTTGCGCCCCAAAGACGAGGTAACTCAAAGTCACAGTGCCGATTGTGCAACGGACCCACCAACTTTTGTGGGTCTCCCTTTGGTTGTGTGTGGGCATTGTTTGCGCGATACCTTCGGGTTTTGTCGCCACATCCGAGACCCGTAACGCCGGAGCCGTACGGACTTCATTGTTTACGTGAATACTAGAAAAACGATTTTCCGACCGTTAACACATGGGCTGAAAAGTCTCCGGCCTAACACATAGTCTTATTAGTTTCTACTAACCTTCAAAAGAAAGCTGTTACAACTTCATGACATTTAAGTCATAAATTATTGAGCTGGAAGTGACACTACTTTTGTTATTTTCAAAACAATGCATCAAAGACAATATCGTGTTTTAATTTTGCACTGCTTCTTGATGGGAAATAATACCGTCCAATTGAAGCAATCGATTGATAAGGACTCTGCTCCATTAAAAACAACAATAAACCGAAAGTTTGCTGACTTCAAACGTGGTCGTAAAGAGACCGATGATACAGGAAGCAGTGGACGTCGATATAATGCGGTAACACCAGAAAACATTAAAAAAATCCACAAAATAATTTTGAATGGTTGAAAAAAGAAGTTGCGTGAGTTAGCTTACAATGTAAAGATATCAAAAGAACGTGTTGGCTTTATACTTCATGAGCATTTCACTATGAGAAAGCTTGACCAAAACCAAGAATTAGCTGAAGATTGTAAGCGTGTTTGACCATATTTGAACGTAACAAACCGGAATTTCTGTACCGGTGTGTACCGGTAAGAAATTTCGCTCGAATGAAAAGGTTATCATTAAAGCTGGGACCTATTTTGAGTTAAATCGATAAATCGTTCTACAAAAGTGCTACTAAAATATTAGAGTGGCGCTGAAATGATTGATAGCAATTACGTTGATGAATGTGACCAATTTTGAGAAAAAAAACGTTTTGAAACCGCGTTTTTCTTCTTAAGCCCGGAACTTAGCAGCCCATGTGTGTACATTAGCGTACGGCGCTGAACCCTTGCAAGATGAGGATTGCTAAACACCATGCCCTACGCACTTCGTTCGTTCGCCATTTTAGGCCCTGATACGGTGCGAGCCGACCCGGCCGATTGGCGAATAAAAGGGTGAAACTGGCCCACAACGAAGCCATACGCCAAGGGGCCAACCATGCTATGCCTAAGCCCTGCCGGTTCGACCGGGTTTCCCGACCCCCGGAATCAGAGTCAAAGGTGAACCGAATGAACCGGACGCAAACCACCAAACAAAGCTATGCCTTCCATTGTGCAACGCCGCGAACGTTTCGGCATCAGTTGATGCTTCGCCTATTTTTTTGATGAACGACCGATGCGTTTCCATTTTCGTTCTGTGAATCCACCATTTCCCCGACGAAGCCAATGAAATTGCTACCATTATGCTAAACGATTTTATTTCGTGCTGTTTTGCTTTTGTTTTCTTCCGTTCCATCTCGGCCAGCTGCTGTGACAGGTTCGCCGCCGGTTTATGCTGGCCGGCCGGTGGAACGTGGCATGCCACGAGGCCAGCAGCATACCGTTCCCCGCGCAGTGGTACATCACCCTCCCAAAGCGGCCCTTCCGTTCATTGCACTCGGAGTAATGGAGCCGCGCTAGTTTCCCACCGCGGTACTTGCGTTGCATCGGTGGAGCGAAACCGGGCCCTGGGCCCCGGCATAGCTAACGGAACCTGCGAACCCAAAAGCCCCGTTAGGTGTTGTCATAAAACAAAGCTCATAAAAACAGAAGCGTGCATATCAAATCGGACGGCTTAGAACCGGTGGGGGCATATTCTACCGGAGAGCCGAGCCGGGTCTGTGACTGCGAAGCGTGCGAACCGGGAAAGTGTTGCAATAGGGTTCGCCGGCACACTGTGTCAATCAAACAGCAGACACCGGCTACCCCAGGACCACGGCATTCTAGTGCCTCATTGATTTCGATACACGTTGGGCCGCCCCTGTCAGTAACATATTAAAGCGAACGTAGCACGGCTTTTTGGGGGCCAAATCGAGCGCATTCCAAAATAGACCGCGAACGCGAGTCTGCTGACGTCAAGGAAGGGCGAGCGCGCATTAACGCCGCGCATCCCGCGGCCGTCGGACGTTGGCGGATCTCGATGATGATGATCTGCGAAGCTCGTGAGCGTGAGTTGATTGATGAGAATTGCCCGACAAAATGGGCATCCATTCAAGGCGCCGGCAGCAGGAATAATGTTCGCTGACGCAAGCACCCTCAACCCGACACTCTCCGCGGCTGTAACCTTGAACTGGTGCACCTTGGAACATCGGTGCATCGGTGCATTTGCGGCGGTTCGTACTTTGACCGCCCCAAAATTGTGGGGCGTTTGTTACTGGCTGGCCCCGGATAAACATCGATATGCCTGTGGCCCCCTCGGGGGGTGAGGTGAGTGTCCTCTTCCGGTGGTAAGTGGAAGGCAAAATTGAAGCCAAGAAAAGTGGTGGAATGGAACCAACACGACCATGGTACCTACTGCGCCCTAGAGCGCCGTCCGGCGACATCAATCTTCCGGCAAGTATAGTCCCCATTCTGATAGAGATCAACGGCGTGTTCCCAGGATCCTCTCCCTTTTTTTACACGTGTGAGTATAAGAAGGACCCGGTGCTGCTGCTTGGTCCGTCATTTGCAAAATACCAAGATCGTATCGCACCGGACGGAAGGCAACGCGGACATGTTCTCGGTGCTTCCCACGATACGCGGCGCGCGATGGGGGAGCACATTTTTACCGGCCCTAAATTATAGTAATCATCGACGAATAAAACGGCCGTCCGTCCGTCCGGCGTGCACCGTGGCAACTTGGAAGATGCAAGAAACCCCAGGCCACTAATTGCACCCGCCCAGGAGCTGGAGTCCGTGTCTCGGGCACGGAGCAAGATGGAGCCACACACATAAAGCTGGTTGCCGGGCGTAACGGATCAATTTATTCGAGTTTGAGCCCCAGTACCGCGGTCGGTACCCCAGAGTATCAACGCCCGTAATGCCAACATCAAATCTGTGAGCGCCACATTACCGCAACCTGTTGAAACAGCCAAAAGATTCCGGCAAACTCCACGCGGAGCGAGGGAAGCGTATGAAAAACAAATTAAAATTTTCCTCAACTCCCAGGCAGCGTACCCGTAGCGTCTGCTTCCCGTAGATCAGACTTCAAAAGAATTCGGCAGAGAGTCGGAAGTCGGGAATTCTCCCGGAACCGCAAGACCTTTCTTCGGCAGCAGCAGAAAGTTCCGTCTGCATGCAGCAGCCCGCCACAGACAAATGTTAATTTCTCATAGTCAACATCATCGCCACGGGGACGGGACGAAAGAAGGAGCGAAGGACGACCGGCAAATATGGCGCGAGGCAACTCAAAAGAGACAGAAACTATGGCCAAAGTTGGTGCACTCGAGGCAAAAGTTCATAATTCGAAGCAGAACCCGGCGGCCCGTGACACCCGTGGAGTCGTACCTGGCACAAGTTCTGGCGAATCTTAGCGTCCGAGGAAGCAACAAAGTGCCCGAAAGACGGGCGAGCAGAAAGGGCTCTTTGTCCACAGCCGCAGACTTGTGCCGAGTCGGGACAATTTTGTCCCCAAGCTCCAGTTGCGAGCGGATCCTTGAAGGGCTGCTGCGGTAGCTTTTGTTTATTTGGTTACGGATCGGGGTTCCGGAAGCGACACAGGACACTGCTCCCGGACGAGACTTACCGGAACGGCTGCCAGAGGTCGTAATTACTTTCCGCTCTATCTCAGATACCGCGATGGGCGCCATTTTCTGTAGTTTCTGTAGGTAGACCGTTCGGGTATTCCGCCCTGCACCAGGAATGACCGCTCCGAGGCCCCAATCGCGAAAAAAATGCAGGCGCTTAATAAACACTAGAGCGATTTAACTACCGCAGGAGCTGTTTGAGAGAATAGGCGAAAACTTTACATTCTATCACACAGCCTACTACTACTGCTGCTCAGTCGGCTCCCCTGATTGGGTGGCTAATGAACGACACCAAGCCAACTCTAATCCCTTCAAACGTTCAAACGTCAAAAACAAAAACACAATACGCAGCGCCAATTAGCTAGCGACATAACCATTTTAGATTATTTGATTGGCAGTTAAAGTCGCGCAACCGGTAAACGGGGCCCCTAAACTGTTATTAATTAGCAGCCGGACCCCGCCGGGACTATCGCACGCGTGAGTCTTGCCTTCCGGTGGGAGCAATGAATCCGCAATCAAGGGGGCGAAGGATTAGAGCGAGCATCCCGAGCCAAAGCGCCCGGTGTCGCGTAGAGTGGCGAGATTTGGGAACAAACCCCTGTCCAGATCTCAAAATCCCCAAATTGGCGGCGTGAAAAAAAATGCGCGACGGGAAACGGGGACAGGAAAGAAAGGCGGCCATAATAATCTTGGCAAATGGAGACACCGGCGTGAGCGCGCACGGCCACCGTTTTAATCGGGCGGCGTGTGTGTTTGTGTGTGTCGTGCCCACAGAATGTGTCGGCCGTCACCCCCGACGGTGACGAAGGAGTTAATCCGCCGGCAACCTGTTTTTGGCCGCACCCGAGAAGCGTCCTGCCGACACCGAACCTGTTGCACCGTGGCCGTTAGGTTAGAGCCCCGGGAACCGGAGCCCTCTCGGAATCGAATACAGACTAATGTCCGACTGTTCGGGAGGGCTGGTGGTCGGGGTGGGGCCGGACACGGTGGTAAGGGATTTTATTTATCGCAGTTTTACATATGTTTTCGTTGCACCCCGGCTAAGCCGGCCCCGAGAGATGCTGCGGGATTCGGCGGGCCGGTGTTGGGTTGGGTGGACTCGCGGAAACCGGCTCGCAGCAAACCGGTTATCGCACCCGGGAGAGGTGGGGTAGATCCAGCACAGAGGTTATCCGCTGTCCGGTCGGCGGATCGCGGATCACAAGAGCAGCAGAATATCGGAGAAGCGCAGCGAGCGAGAAGCTGAAAGAAGGTGAAAATGTTCTGACCACACCGCCACCGGACCGGATCGGGCTGGGCTGGTGAATATGATTTATGCGCACCGCAACCGGAGTGCGGCCGGAAGGCGGGCGGAAGTTCGGCGGCCGAACCGCGAACCGCCGAGCGAATGGAATGCAATATTCAAGTCGGGGCTCTGGAATCGAAAATGGACGGGCCCGGCGAGAGAAATGCGGGCCCGTGAGCCTCGCGGGATTTCGAGAGGGATTGGGGGGGGCACAACCACCATCACCACAAGCGGACGTAATAATAGATTCCGCGAGCTTTCGGTTCGCTTGCCCGAAAATCGAAGATATTTCGATTACATGGCCCCACCAACGAGCGGCGATGACTTCCAGACAAACATCTTCCTGTGGCGTCCAGACGCAGTGTCGGGGTACTAGGACTTCAGTCCCCCCTGAAGGTCTTTGGGGACCCATTTATTACGCATGATACGTCCCGGCCGACGGTCCCATCATGTGCAGTCACCCGCCGAAGATACAGATTTTCCCGGGGAGTTAATCGAGTGAGAGAGTTCGCCGGCGCGTCGTCAAGGCGGGCGACTCGAAGGAAAGCGTTCTAAGCTCTTGGTAAAAAGGTGGAAAAACGCAGGAAGCAACAAGAAGGTGGAAGCACCGGCACCGGGCTGCGAGCAGATAATTACGTCGTTAGCATATCCTTTTCTTTCGCCCCATTCCCGATGGGCGATGGGCGTCAAAGAGCCGTCCGGAGAAAATTGGACGAGGGCGCGTCCGGAGCCAAGAGCACGGACATCGGATACGGCACCACAGCAGCAGCCAAGGGCCCGGATGTGAGCTATCTGTCGGTCGTTTATTTGTTATTTGCTGGCTTAGCTTCGAAGAAGGCGAAGAAGCCCCGGCATCGACCTGATTACGTCTCGGCGGCAGGGACCTGGCCTTCTGAGTCGGTTGAAGTCCTTACATCTTCCCTGGCTGGCTGGCAATAACGCACCCGGTGAACGGGCCTCCGGTGAAGGAAAATGGTACAACTACTACACGACGGTGCCGTCAGTTTCCGTAGTTCAAAGGAACCCCTGGCTTGACGGGCTCTCCGGTGACGGGCTCGAAGCAAAACCTGGGTCATGCCTACACCGAAAGTTCTCTGGCTGGAGTTTGTGCCGAAAGACGACACGATCCGAAGGTAAACATTATTTTTCCATAATGTTCTGATCCTGGTACACCCACCTGGCGCACTGGTGCAGGTGCCGGTCGCAGTCGAGACATTTTATTTTGCTACAACGACCTCCGGCGTAATGGAGCGCAACTTGAAAGGGATGTGACTGGCGCTGCCAGACCTGACGGGGTGACCCGCTCGGATTACAGCAAACGAGCATCAAACGGTGCACTTCGTCTGGCCGGGCATCATTAGTCTTTCAACTGCAGCGCGTCTGCAGCACCCGGTGACCCCCGGACCTCCAGACTGTCCTCCGTTTGTGCTGGTCAGGATACACACGGGGGGTGCAAAATGCTTGATTTGAAGCTATGCCAAACACCAAACAGCAACTGTATCCAGCGCGCGATTGATAATTAGCATGAATAGCTCACAAATTAATATTTAATTCCCCGCACCGCGAGGATGTTTATTAATTTCCGGACACGGCGAGAGCACCGGAATTCGCACGGACGATTATTCGATTCACCCAACGGTCCCAACATTTCGCCACCCCGTGATTTGGCAAAGAATTAACAAATTAGTTCGCACATTCACAAGCCTCATTTTGGGCACATTGTTTCCGCTGGAGCCGCGCGAAGCCACATAAGCCCGACGCCAGACCACGTGTGCGGTAATTATACGTGAGCCGGCCGGACACCGCGGACCAGATAGTGGGGCACCAAATAAAATATGAACACTGGCTGATGGGGTGGGTGGGGCACTGATGTTGCTGGTGGCGACCCTGGCACCGAAATAGGATCGATTATGCTTCACCCGGCGAACATAGTAGTAAGCCGCACCACTTTGGGCGTTTTGGATGAAGCGTTGCTATGGCTAAATCTATTACCTCGGACTTACTTCTACTGCATGAGCTGATCTGTTGGATAGACTGTATTTCTGAGAGGACTAAATGAGTAGGAACTTTGGCAGCCTTATCTCTTCAGAACTTTCTGTTTAAAAAGAGTCATGTTCGTTTCCCACTTGAACATACTGTTGAGAAGCGTGAGATATTATTCATGGGAGATTCTTTTCCGTCTGTTTAACGCACTTCATTTCAGACTGGATGGTGACTTCCAAATGCCAGAAAGTTGCTGCTTCACCACCAAAAACATGCAACTTTGGCTTTCTAGAAAAAAATAGCAAGAATATCTGCAGGCTGCAAATCGTTCGAATGACAACACTATATGATTTCAAGATCTTAACAAGACATTTTCCAATACAGACATCTTAGTGTATTCGGTTTCAAAATAGTTCTTTGGTTGTTTGCTTCAACTCAAACTAGTCCACCTCAAAACAGCACCGAAGAAAATGTCGCCGAAGCTCTTCGACAGACAAAAATTGATGTTTCCGTATCCGGACAATCAAGTCCATACCCCACAAAAGACAAAATGTTATGTTTTAAACCGTACCAACTGGGTGTTGTTTACATTAGTTAATTTCGATTAAAAATCCGAAATCCTCGCATTTAGGATTTCCATTAAAGGTCTATGATTTGGGAACTATCTTAATTTGAAATAGTTTCCATTAAAGTCAACACAACTATTCTTTATTCTAGACTCAACTTGAGATCACACAAAAATTATTGCTCTACTCATACACTAATCCCTATTAATTTGTTATTACAAGTCATAGGTCTCAGTGCATGCTTCACCAAGTTTTAAACAATATTTAATATTGACTCTCTGTTCGTGTGTTTACTTTTTGACATTCATCATAAATTTACTGACACATAAGCGAGCATAACTTTTTAATCTTCTATGCGATTTGCGTCAAAATAGATGCTTTTGAAAGAGATCTTCCTTCTTAAGTACCTTTCAAGCCATGTTATTAATTAATATCTTCTGCATTTTATGTAAATATCGTTACATCTTATCATTTCTCGAACATAATGTGTAGGTAGTATCACTCCGAGAAATTCGAAAAACCCGCCATCGTTTATCGAACCAAAATGTTATGCAGTAGATATAACTATAGCAGATCGATAGATATTTTCGGCACGGCCCACTGCTACGTACACGAGGAATTCCGGCAGAATGGTCTCGTAGAAGTCACTGCTTGTCGAAGTTAATTAGCATCGGCACCGTGAGGTGGATGAACAAGTTTGGAAGATTCTTGACTCCGTCGAACTCTCTCCCTACGAACCCGATACGAACGACACGTGCCACGACGAGACGGGCACGTCGAATGTGCACAGTGAGATTATCATGATCGGCATGAATAATTAGAACATGCATAAGCCTGTCTGTCTGCCTCGCACGTTCACAAGACCTTCCCTTAATCGTGCACAAGACGCTCGAGAGTTCCACAGCAAATGAGCAGCGCAGCGCAGACATTCTAATCTTCCGTCCGTCTGAAGTTGCAGCTCCGTTTCCTTCTCGTGCCGCATCCACTTTCTCCGGGCTCGCTATTGTAATGCACCGACGAGGGTTCACTTGCACAGGTGCCAGCCATTTCCATCGCCCATATCTGTATGCGCCGAAGCCCTGGCCGAGTTCAAATGGAGCCCTAGCGTAGACACCCCGTACCAAAAACGGCATTTGGCGTGCTGTGCCGCTGGCCCCGTTCACCGAAATAGGGATTACATACTCGAGGACGAGGACGGTGCGCTTCCAAACCGTCTCGGCAGCTGGTTAAGGACGCGCGCGAACAATATAGTCTGCAGTCGGCAATAACGCAACGCAACATAATGTGAGGTCGCGTCCAAAACTCGGCCCGGACCCGGACCATGTGCCAAGAGTTTGGAAAGTGGAGACAGAAAAGTTCATGTTACCGCACCGTCACCTTGGTTGTCCTTTGGAGGGCGCTCCACTTCACAGCCTCGAATGGACAGATAATCGTTATTAAACGTGACATATCATCCGACGTGTACGGCGCCACACGGCAGACGGTCATTGAACGATGGGGATCAACGCCTTATGGGAGGGCGCCCGGCTTCAAAGGACGGTGGTGGAAGTGGGTGCATCAGCCCTGCCCGAAATTATATCCATATTTCATGTCCCAGGATCGGGTAGCCTACCAGGTTCGCCATTTTGTTCTGACACCCCAGCGTCCCGATCGGAATTTGATGCTTTCTCTTCGCCGCGTAATCGCCGGTTGTGCAACAGGCGTCAGGGGGGCGAAGAAAATTGAGCAGCAACATTCGAGAGTTGACGCCACGAATGGTAGACTCCTGCGGACGAGGTTGGGGACCTCGTGATGGTTATCGATAATCGACGCCATATTGGTAATATGAGCTGCGTACACAAGAGCCGGGCCTCGATGCAAAACGATGCTTGGCCACAACAGTTTAGCCCACCAGGACGCAGCTGACCCAAATTGGTCCAAATTTGTCGCCCTCGGGTCCGGTCAGCAGTCCAGGAGTGTAGGAGTTTGTTCGTTCGGCGGTGGCTGAAGTTTCGCCAGCCGTACAGAAGCAGCATAAACATGCCATGTTCTGGTGGCTAATGATTTAACGGACAAAAACAGATACAGATCGATGGTGTCTTCCGTCCCGTACGGGACGGTATTTATATGGTACACCAATTTAATCCAGAACGCTGCAGTGGATGGACTACAAGATTGATATATTACCGGTGGCCACTGCAGATTCCACACGTCAAGCAAAAGAAGTCCAGATGAGGGACCTTTTCTGTGGAATCATTCTTCTTTGTTGGCCGCACCGGACGGTGGCCACTTCACATGGGGAGCGCCCGGTGTAAAGAAAACAGCAAAAATGTCTGATCATTGGATGTCAATTTGTAGTCGCTGTCAACACAAAACCTCAGGAAGCCAGCATCGCGCTCTGGCGAAGCCACGGCCAATGGGGTTGCAATGATGGCGTGTTTTTTTCTGATTCCAAAGCGAACGGGGCCCGTATGTTAGTCTGGCATACGGACCACGTACCATGATTCCTCCGAGCCGCCCGGAACGCGTCGCCAATTGAAGTGTCTTTGTAGGCCTTTAATTAGATTTTGCCTCGATGCCGATGCCACCACGTTCGAGGATACGGTTTCCTTCGCGATGATAAGCCGGCTCGGACACCGCTTCCAATCAGCGGTGGTGGCTACCGAACATTCCGCGTGAGTTCTCCGGCTGGCGTCAGTCAACATGGCAGCTCGCCGTCGTGCTCCACGCAAGCTGCTGGGCCTGCTGCTAGGGCAACTCCAATGGAATTCTCAAGATCACTCTGCTCACTGGGCTCACTGGACTTGTTCTGCAGCTTCTTGACGCAAGGCAAAAGTGCCTCGCAATGCTTTTCCCAGCTGTTGCAGATCTATGGCAATCCCACCAAGCGTCATGCCCAAGTGTTGAGAAGTATCAATTGCGAAGCATTTGTAAAAGGGAGAACCAATAGCGGCTGCAGCGGAGCGGAAGTGACTCCGATCGTGAAGCGGTTCGAAATTAAACACTTGTTTATTGCTACGTCCGCTGGGAGTGCGTCGATGCCGGCGAAGCATCGACCGCCCCACGAAACCAAAGTTTGCCGAGGGTTCTGGAGAAAATAAAAACTTCTGCCGGGTTTGTTCAATAAGTTTTGCGCTTCAATATCGGAGGGTAATGCTACTAGCCTAATTTTATTATTATTTATTGTTTATTATGTTGATGTACTCTTCGTATGACCTTATACTCTTCGTTGATAACTCTTCGTATGAACGTATGCGAAGTTTTATTTCAATCTGTCATATTATCCTTTTACGTATTACAGTAAAAAGATGGGTTGCTGAATTTGAACGTGGTACATGTCTTGAAGACTATCCACGCCAAGAACGTCCAATAACCGTAACAACACCTTACGAAATCTTAGGAAAAATACAGGACATCAGTATTGGATCAAATACAGTATTGGAAAATCGTATTGGAAAATCATGCATAGAAAGGGTTTTTCATCAAATGATGAGATCTTAATAGCTTTGGAAGCGTATTTTGCAACACTTCCAGATTCTCTCTTCAGCGATGGAATTAATTGGAGTCTCGTTAGAACTCGAGTGTATTGATATTCAGAGAGACTATACTTCATTCTAAAGTGTGTTTCCAGCCATAAAACTGTTATTTTCGTATCGAGCCACAACACTTATTTAACAACCTGGTATCAGGATGAATGGAGGCCACCGCGTCGGCAATGGTTCAAATATTCTCTTCGGAAAGTAAACTCTCGGCAAAGTATAGAACTGCAGCGTAAACGGGCAGTTCCTTCGTTGCGATCCAACGCGCCAACGCCGGCTTCGCGCTGGGAACTTTCGTAATCGAAACTTTGGAAAAATAACTTTCCAATCTGCCTCTGTGCCAAGTGCCATTAGGCGGAGTGCAAAATTCATCGCCCGAAAAAACCTTCCCACGCTGGTGGAAGTGGAAAAATATTTAACTAATATAAATATTACGTCTTGTCCGTCCGTCGGTTGTTTTTCAGATGTCGGTTCGTTCTCGAGCCATTCTGGCCACCGGGAGAGATCGAAGACGGGGAAAAGAGAGTCGATACACAGCCACCAGCACCAGCAGCAAGTACCGTACGCCGCGCGTACCGACTACAATTTACTTCGAACTGCCATTGTGCCGAGGCGTTAAGCGGAGCTCCTACAGGGTTACGGGGATTGGCCCACCCGGAAGACTAGGAGGTTGGGAGGAGGTGTGACGCCCGGTATGCTACTGAAGTTAATGGTGCTTTGGCAAAGTCCTCCCCCGGCCCAAGTTCGGCTCCACGGCCCGACGTCTTTGTCTCGCGCGGATCTTGGAGAAGCTTTTCGAGAACCCTGCGGGGATTATCTGCCGTTGCCACTACCGCTGCCTGGTCCAAGGTTTCACCCCACGTCTTCACGCCACAACGCAGTTCTTTTTTGTCTTCCCACCTCCACTGGCAATGGCCGCGTACTTGACGCTTGGGCGCTTGGTTTGGGCTGAAGTGTGGCGTCCAAGACAAGGGAACGTCGCTGTGCATATTTATCATTCGGCCGGGAGCTGGCGGACGCCCTGCGGTTCATCTCCTTGATTGAACCCGCCAGTCGCCCCGTCAGCGGCCCGTTGGCCGGCGAGGTTCTGACTATCGATTGAGCCATAATGGCATTCAGCCATGTGGTAAAAGTTTTCGGCTTCAGATGGAAGCAAATCCCCATCGGCGCACTTTCGATGGCGTCGTTTCCACGAAATAAGCTCGTCTAGCGTGTTTAGCACTCTCGAGACGATGATAAATGAAGAATCATAAGCCCACCCGGCCCACAACGGGCTCCGGAGGGCGCCCTTCGCGTGACACACCTCTGGAGCCGGACGGGCCAAACACCTTGCCCGCCCGGGGAGGAAACCGATTGTGACAGTTCCTTAATTAAACTCGGAATCGCTCGGAAATGAATGCATCCGCCTGGTGTCCGCCGCCCGGGTCTGCGGCGACGTGAGAAACAGGTTGACATATTTATTGCGAGAAGGATAAGTTTATCGCCGAAAAGCGGCACCCGACGCCGGCAACCGGCCAGCCGGCTGGCTGGCTGGTTATAAATTAGAATTTTATCAAAAGCACATTATCGATTCCGGCCCCTGCCGATGGGAGGTCCTTTTTTCGAAGCTCGGTCGGTCGTACGGAAGCGACGCTGCACATGGCCATCGTTGGCCAAGCGTTGGTAGGGGCGTTTATCTTGAGTAATCATCGTGATTGGGTGCGACGCCAAATGAATATGCATTCCAGAATGGACGACCAATGGACGCAGTAGCCAGCCACGTTACTTCTGGACGCAATCATAGCCGGGGCCGGTTCATCACTCGATTGCCAATAGCCTTCCAATGATGCCTGTGTGGTCGCTAACTCATTACTCCCGCTGCTGAAGATCACTCAGCAAAATGCGCGAGAGTAATCAGCTACCGAAAACCACAAGCAGCTACCCAGTTTCTGCAGATTCGCAGTATCGTCGACTCGCCTTAATTAAGGTCAGCAGGCTCGGCGAGCGACAACTAATTTATACCCAATTTACTGATGCTTCCAATTAATGTGGAAACATTTTTCGCACATGCCGCTCTCGGTGATGACTTGGTGCCGGGTAGTATCCGGTTCCGTGTAGGAAGGTCACAATCATAAGGATCCCCTCTCATCGAATCGGTGGATTCAACGTACGGGTCGCACAGTGCAGGCTGCTCGGCCAGGAGGGCCAGCTTTCAGCAATTGTCCTCCGCCGACTGACGCGTCCAATTATTGGGAAACTCCGGCGGATGATGATTAATTACGGTGGGTCGCGATAACGGAGCGGAGAGCGAGAGCGAGTAAATAAATGGACGAAGGCAAACACACTGTCGCATCGTTTGTGGGTTGTTCCTGAAAATGAAGGCTTGCTATAGCCCGCGACACGACACAAACATTATCGACCGTTGCGCGGACGTTGTCTCATTAGCTTTGCGTTCCTCTTACTTCAATTAAGCTAAACCCAACCCAACGAAAACTCGCGAATTCACCCGCGTGCCCCACCGGAACCAAATCCGCGAAAGGCCAAATAGTTTAAGAGCCGACTTCACAAAGGTCGTAATTAGAAATCGATTATCCGAAGCGGGGTGAACAAATAAAAAGAAAACCCGGCAAAAGAACACAGAAAAAGCCGGTGCCACGATTGATTCATTTTCAATTTATCACCTGCCACCGGGTGGTGTCATCGCACTTTTTTATGCTGGCCGTCTATATCTCATGGAATGGCGCGTGGAAGGACTCGTAAATAACCCCGGTTATCTGTCGGTGGAGCTCGGACTCCATCCGGCTGGGGCACTGTCGCGGAAATTAATACATGAGATGAAAAGTTCAGAGACTCATAAATAGATGGCGATAGTCTTATTGCATTCCACGCTTTATCAGTTAGTAATAGCCTTCAAAAGAAAGTTGTTACCATTTCTCCATATTCTACCCATATGTTTGAGAACTAAAAGTGACAATAATTTTTAGTTTTCAAAGCAACCAAAACAAATGAGTGAGGTTTGCTGACTTCAAACGTGGTGGTAGAGAGACCGATAATACAGGACGCAGTAGACCTCCAAATGAGGTGGTGACACTAGAAAACATTTAAAAAAACAAAAACCGTTTTGTATGATTTGTGTGCTCGAAAAGAGAAGTTGCGTGAGTTACCTAACACTGTAAAGTTATCAAAAGAACCTGTTAGTTCTAATGCACGAGCAATCGACTATGAGTTAGTTTGATCAAAAACAAGAACGTGTTGATGATTCCGAGCAAGGTTTGGTCATGTTTAACTGTGACAAACCGAAATTTTTGCATCGCTATATGCGACATTGGTTGAAGCATGGATCCATCACGTCACTCCGGAATTAAAACGATCGTCATCTAAATGTAAACCAACTGGTGCACCACGTTCAAAGCACAACAATCGGCTGGAACGGTTATGGTCTCGGTATTTTGGGATGTACCGGTAAGAAATTTCGATCGAAAGAAGAGGTTAACGTTGAGACCTATTTTGAGGCAAAAGATGAAGATCGCTCTACAAAAGTGGAAAATTATAGAGCGATGCTGGAATGATTGTGTGGTTCTTGATGAAGATTCCATTGATGTATAAAGCCAATTTTGATCAAACAAAGCGAGTTTCTTTTTTAAGCTCGGCACTTTTCAGTCCATGTGTTACGTACAAACGGGAACGGGTGCGGCTGCCAGCTGCAACACATCTTTATGCACATGTATTTCAATTGTTCCCTCACGTGGAGTGCACTTCGGAGGCCGCGTGAGCTACGACATTATGGACTTGCCGTGTCGCCATTTTGTTTTACATGTTCGGCACATCGAGACGTCACACAGCCGGAGCCGGACAGCGCCACACGAAAGCATCCAAAACATAGCACTGATCGCGTTTCGGCCGATAAACCAGGGCCCGAAGCCATTCCGGTCAAATGGGGCCGGACGGCCGGCGGGCAAGATGGATCGCTGTAGTATATTTGTTTAGTAAATTGATCGATCCCGCTTCATCCTGGCAGGCAGGATGCCGATTTTCCCAGCACCGACCGACGGCGTCGTCGGGACGATGTTTTTTCATCGCGTCACGCTCGTTGCCTTCGGATAACAACCGTGGCACAACACGCCCGCAATACCCGACGGTCCTCGGATTGGGTTGCCATCGTGGGTTGAAAGCTCTGAATGCACTTCATCATTCGACGACAATGGCGACCGCGTCGGCGCTGGAACGAGGTGGAAAGCGATAATCGTTTATGCTTCATATTTCCACCCGGGGTTCGTAGACGACAACGAAGACGAAGACGCCGCCGTCCACGGGATTTCCCGTTGCCGATTGATGCATTCAGCCGAAGGACAGCGAAACCACACACACCCACATAAGCAGGATGGTTGCAGAGAACGCTTTGCGCGCGCCACGCGACTAGGAAAATCCATCCCCCGTGTCGGATCCGGGCGCGACAGGACGAATCAATAAAATTGTTGACATTTCACTGCACACCACGGGCGAAAATCGGAAAAGAAAAACCACATCGCACCGACGGGAGGTAAATATTGTAACGTGGCCTCGGCCCCGGTCGTTGTTTTTCACGGAAGCGTCAGCCAGAACGCCAACGACCAGAGGACGATGACGACAACAATCGATTGGATGATGAAGGATTATGTTTTACTGTGGCCCGTAGCCCCCCAGTGTTTTTCCTGTTTTCCCTCCTACGCTCCACTTGCGCCGTTGCCATTTTCGCACACCAACCGCCCGCGATGATGGTGGTGATGGAAAGCTAACCTCATTTTTTGTGCGGCTGGATGACCGCAGGGAGGTTTTCGGGTGGGAGCGACCATCCATACCGGAAACCCCACTAATGACCGTTTCCGACCGGCACCGACGGCTAAGCGGATTATCGATCCGAGCGTTCCGATGTTCCGATAACGAAAGAAAATTAACGGACGGTGCTCAAATTTGTTTCCTCAAAACAATAACAAACGATAAGCGCGCGATCGAACCACTTTGCGTGGAAAGGTCGCCCAGGAATACCTAGACCTGACACCTGACGGTAAATAGAGTCCAAACTCATACGGCATGACGAGTTTCCTCTCGAACCGGTCAAATTTGGAATCAGCCGATGACTTCTTCTTGTTTAATCGAATCAAAAATCCACTGATAGGAACGCGTTTCATCGGCCGAGAGTAATGAAAAAATCCCAAGATGACCCCAAACATAGAGTTGGATCAAGCGTTGGCATAATTACGCTGCAGTCCCTGGGGACTACTGCTGAAGGAGAGAATATCAACTTTGAACAATACACAGATATCTTATTTATTAACTGAATTCCGGAAACTTTTTGATCCAGGTAGTATACCAACTGGGTGCGCGTGGTCCCGAAGCATTAGAATGAGGCCACAGAACGAAGGAATCGCGGCCCACGCGGAACTCTCTCATCGCACGGCATCTGGATCACGAATCGCTAACCAATCGGTAATCGATATCCAGCAAACAAGCTGCTCACCAACCGGTAGGTGGACCTCTTTATCCGAGGAGAAAATGCGATCCAAAACCGAGTGTCACTGTGTTTGGGGAACTTACTCCCACACGGCCGCGGACAGAAATGGTTGAGTGTCGCTCGGGTTTGCTACGGATGCACAACGGGATTGGCGCAGCGTCAACTCCCCAACCAGCGGAAGGAGTCCACAACACCAACAGTTGGACCTGCATTTCAACTGAACGCCGTCGAAATTTGCCCGCCCACCCCGGGAACGGCGCGATGAAAAAATAATGTCGAACCAATCGAAAGCGAACGACGGAAACGTCGCTGGCACGCGGAAAACTTTTCCCACTGCGCAAACGGAAATGGTGAAGGCGCGAAAGAATGCGCGGATTCGCGGCTGGGCCAAAAGATCCTCTCTTTTCGAAACGTAAATTGGTGCACGGTGAACGTATTAATTAATTTATACCGGTTGGCCAAGCGCATTTTCCGGAGCACGCCGTCCGGCCGGTGGTGTCGATGGGGCCCGGAGACGGGGCCAGGGGTTATTATGCGCACCACCCCGCGATTGTGCTGGCCGCAGCAAGGTTCGCGCCGACGATGCTCCTGCGCCGGGCACGCGAAACGCTGGCTGGCTTCTGCCTGACAATGGCAAGCCCGGACGCTGGAGGAGATGCTAAACTTTGGCCCTGGAATCGACACTTTGGTGGAGTTTAACATCCGCCAGTCCCATGCTACCCGCCTAACCCATCGCTACTTCAGCCCGCTGCCACCGGGCGCACCTCGCGGAAGAAGCACACGAATTACCGGCAATGCTCGTCCGACTGGAAATGTAATCGAAGTTACGAAACCCCTCCCTGGTAACGGTGTGCCCTCGAAGCTGGGAGTTGGAGTCCCACTTGGAAAGGATATATTAATCTCCAACAAATGCCGCGGAGTTCGATACTGGTGCACGGGAGTCCTGGTCTACTGGCCCGGCCGTGGCTGCCAATTAGCAAAAATTCATTGCCATTTTATTGCGGGCGCCACTGTATCTTGGGCAAGATTTTAATAAGCCTGCCGGCGAAACGTGTAGCGTTCGGGCCGGGAGCATCCCCGGGGCGGAACACGGAAACAGCGATCGATTGGAAAAGCGATGAAGGAACACAAACGAACGGCGACCCGCTGCGGGCTGCGAGTTTGGTTGGAGAGCTGTTTGCGCCAACAATGGAAACCAGCGGTACGGAAAAATCGATACCAACACGGGGACGGATGCCGTACCTGCCAGCCCGCCATACCGCGAACGCCATTTTTACTCGGCCCCACCAAAGGGAACGACGATGAGCGCGTTTTGGTTGCGCGGCTATCAAGCGAAAGCCTTTGGTTATTTGTCTGTTTAGATTAGGGCGGCAATTCGAATGCCCTTCGCACTGCCTGGTACGCGTTGAAAAATTAGTACCGTTGTTAAAAAGTTGGAGCCTGGAGAAGCGAAAGAACGTGCCGATTGCTGCAAGTTGGGAATGGTTCGTTTTCGTACTCCTGAAAGTCATACCGTTGAACACGACAAACAGCAATAGATGGATTTTTCTTAAAAGACGGAACCCGACAACTTGAAGTTGACATTCACAAACACATGTTTAGTGCTGGGTACATTGCGATAGCAAATCGAGAGTTCGTCATACGAAATGAAACTTTGATCAGAATAAAAATATCGAAGAAAAAATTTTAGGTTGGGAAAAAAGAAACTCATTATTTTCTCAGCATAGCTATAGCTCGATATTTCGTAAAGTATTGATCAAACCATTTCAAGTTTATGCTCTTGGCTAAAAATTAAAAAAAAAATTTGACCGTTTTTGATTTGCTCAGTTCAGTTGCGAGTTACAAAATATTAACAATACATGCCAACAAAGAGGAAATTCGGTACATTACAATTTTTCTTCGAATAAGAAGAAAATGCAGCCACTGAAATTTTGAAATGGTGTTTATGGAGCTGATACTGTAACAGCTAATTTCATGCAATTGTGGTTTCGTCGATTCCTTTCAGGCATGTTTTATGTCAAAGATTCCTCTCGTAAGAAGTGTTGTGCCCAATGAGGACAACGCAAGGCCACACACGTCTGTAGTGACTCGCTACAAACTCCGGGAGCTTGCTACAGAAGTTTTAATGAATCCACCATAGAGTCCAAACCTGACGCCAAGCGATTAGTGATTACCTTTATTCTCGCATTGCAAAACATGGGTGATTAGAAATAGAGATTTACAGAAGATTGTGAAAACCGAAAATTTTCCGTCAGTAAAAACCAAGACTTTCATGAGATTAAGCTATCTTTAAATAGACAACAAATTGTACAACCAAACCAACGGTACAACCAAACCATTCAACCCAAAGCGAAATAAAGTTTTGAACACAGGTTGACAAATAGACCCCACAAAGCACAGGTCGGTTCCGAACCTCTAGAAAATGTAAATAAAGTGCATCTGCATTTGGCAAATGGCAAATACACTGACCAACTGCCTCCAGTGGAACAAATCCAACGAAGACATCTGGCAGCTGACATTTGAAAATAAGAAAACGTATATTTCTCACTTCCTGGGAACAACCTGTGAACATGCATGCAAAGTTCAAAGCATCGCCCATCGATGCTGCCGGGTGCCCTGGCATGCGAATCCGGGCCCATCGGGGAGCACAAGAAAATGTTCTGCCACAACAGCCTGGCTGCAATGTCCTGAGAGTTGCTCACGAAACGTGCAGAATAACATATGCCACTAGCAGTCCCGGGATTCCCACAACACTACCGATGCACACGAGCGGGAGGCCAATGGAAAAAGGATGTTACGGCACATGGACCATCCCCCTACTACGCACTGTCAAATGTGAATTCCAGTCACGTACAGCGATGGCCGGCGATGGCGTCTGGGGGCACACACTATCGGTTTCCAATAAGCATCGGCCCTACATATGTGATGCCCTGCTCCCCGGTGGCATCGTTACATACTGCCTGTAAATGGGGGGAAAAACGTTGACATATTAATTGTTTGCCAAGTGCGATGTTCTCGATCTCGGTTCGCTTTTCGGCTTACAGTCCCGCCGAACAACAATAATGGAGCCGCACATTACTCGACTCTAGGTTAGCCTAGCCAGTCGCATGTAATGGATCGTTTGTTTACACTTCGTTTGATTAATGCATATCAGATGAAAGAATGGCGCACGGGACGAAATCATCTGTCCGTCGTGACGCGCTCCAACGGCGCACCGGTATCTGGTGTTTGTTTTTCGGAGGAGCACTTACCGGGCCGACCGATAATCCGACCACAATCCGCGACCGAGCGACTGGCGGGTGGGCAAAGCACGAACCCGCAGTGCCGTGCCGTCGAGTGTCGAAGGTTTAATTGAAATGCCAATTTCGCCAGCCATCCAATTACCATTGGCCCGGTGCGCTCGGTTCCGGAACCGGAAAAACGCTCCCTTCCAGCCGGTTGATCTCGTTTGCGCGGTGGCCACCACCGGCCAATGGTTGGCCCTTAATTTGTGGAATGCGCTGTTTGTCAAACAAATTATTCGCCACCACGGGATCTACCAAGCGCGCGCGCGGTACGTGTCGGGCAGCATTATTTTTGCGTTCCTCTCTAACCCCGGGTTACGGAATCCGGGAGTGTCACCGAGTTTCGCTACCAAAATGTAGGGTTCATCAGGATTGCGATCGAGTTTGGTTTTTCTTTCAAATCACGAGTGATGGGCACAGCTAGAAACAGTAAAAGATTTCGTCGAAATGAATGTCGCTTATAAAAATTTCAATTCGAGAAAAACGAGTTACTATGGCATCAAATTCTCTAGTGTAGCATTCTATTCCTTCCAATTTTTTTTGTTTTGTTTGCCATTGTTTTGTCGGCCATTTGTTTGGAAGATTTATCATACTTTTTGTCGAAAACTTACAAAACTTACATTGGTTTTCGTACATTTTTCAATCGAACAAAGTTCTGGTGTCTTCATTATTGTGAGTTTGCGAGTGACTGAAGCACCTAATTATACCTAATTATAAACGCAACGACAAAACATAGAGGCACGAGGAATTCATGGTTGAGGTCCAAATATTACAATCTAAAAAACGCTAGGCCCATTAATTGAACATAAGGCCAGAGCTTCTGAATTTAAAACATACCATAAATGCAATAAAGTCACTTGGTCTCAGTCCAGTTCTTCTACATATGCTAATTATTTAAATTGCTGATTGATATGTTAACTGATTAAAATAGACTAACCGTTTACTGTAAGTAATTCTAGGCGTATATTTGTGGATTCTTCGAACTTGAAGTTATGAATTGATGACTTTTCTGTCCACTCTACATAAGGGCCAGCATGATTGTACATTTTTCAGCAAACTCCGACTGCTGTTTGGTCTTGAAACAATCGCTGACCTTGCCACGAGGTAATACTGTGTCAATGCCATCAAAGCCACGATGCCCGCAGAAGTTAGCTTTGACAATTGTTTCATCATTCATTTTCACACAGTCCAATATTGTTGGCATTGTGTCACACAGCGTCAGTGGGACCTCTACCTCGTTGATTTCTTCACTCTTTAAACATTTTCCCCTTTATCGCGACATCTTGAATGAAGCGTCTTGTGTTGCGCTCAATCATTCCGATTCCAACTACTGTTAAACGATCGAGGACGTTTTTGAGGATACAACCTGCCGGCGAGCGAATTCTGTGTGATTTCGCAGTGCCATTTTGAGACAACGAAACGGATTTTCGACAGTTTTTGCAACACATTTCCACGTACGTGCTTGAGTAAGTTTCATTAAAAGCTTCTTATTTCTCGAGTACATCGATAATCCCAGGAGTCAATTTGCTGTGGCTAAATTTGGCTCTGTCCATCCTTTTTAGTGGCAAGGCAACATCACCCAAAACTTTGTCGTTACAAAATCGTTCGCCCGCCTGTTGGAGCTAGGATGGCCACCCCATTTAAATGGCCCGCTAAAAGTGGCACTTTTTGGAGTTCCCAGGCGGCAAACAACACGCAGGGCCATGCTTTCCGGCAGCGTTCGTACGCAAAACAATATTCGCATGATTGCAGCACCCGGTGGCGCCATCCGACAAGCCTTCTACAGCGCGCACCGGACCGCAGCGGGTTGGTGCTTAATGTTGCAACTACTCCTGTTCTACTCCGCCCTCTGCACAATGTCCCATTCATGTGTCCACGGCACGGTGCGAACAACAGCCGGGCTCTCCGTGGCGGGTCTGGCTGGCTGGCTGGAGTGGCAGCCCTTTTTTCTTCAACCAGCCCGCTCCGCGGTGTACAATCTGGTTCCTCTTCGCTTTCCGAGCAATTAACTTCCAATTGAATCGAGGGCTCGGCTTAGTGTCGCCCCGGTGCGTTCCGGTGCGGCTCATTGTGCCACCTTGAAACTTCCGGCAAGACAGGAAACTTCGCGGCTTCAGCAGACACACATACACAGTGGTGGTCACGGCGGTGGCTGACGCGGTCTGCTTTGTCCCGCTTGGTGCGGCAGACAGAGTGGCCACCCCGAAGTTCTGTTGGGAAAGTCGTGACTTTTCACGGAACGTGACCGGAATAGGGAACGGCCAAAATTGGAACCCTTCGGCCACGGACGGGCGTGGAGGTGTCAGGTCTTTTTCTCCGCAGTTAGCGAAGCGCGCTCGGAGCGCTCTTGGGGCCCCCCGGAATTAGTTCGCTCGGATTCAAGGGTCGCCCCGTCGTCCACGTTGGCCGGCTTTTTTACGCTCGGCTGTCACCGGCGGTCGTTGGGACACCGGCTCGAAACCGGCTCGAAATTCATGAGCATCACGGAGCTCAGTTTAGCTAACGATACATAACATTAGAAACAATTGCACTCGAGAGCAAATCGATTCGTTGGACAACAATGTTGCATGATTGCGTAGGTCGGAAGTGGCCGGCCGCTGGGGTTGACATTCGGGCTGGGATTCTTTTGGGGCTGTCACTGTGCAACAAAACTTTAAGCTACCAACCACAACGATCAGCGGGAGTAGCTTTCGAGTTTCGCAGACGCAGATTTGAACATTATAAATCATTTCCGGGAACCGTCGCTTATCGCGCTTGCTAACGCGACTCCGGGATTCCGTGGAGAATGCTCGCGGGCAGAGATAATGGCATCGACATTTTACGTTTCATTCTGCCGTTATTCACCCGAAGAGTTGTGAAACCAATGAAAAGGGAAAAAAACATCCCCAGCGCCGGTCGTTCACTTGAAAGGTGAATTATTGGAAAAAAGGATCCACAACCGACCGGTGGCACGTTTAACGGGCCACCGGAGGCAAACATCGATCGAACATCAAACGATTGGCAATATTCAAACACCAACATATTTTCCAAATCGAGAACCGCCACCGCCGAGTTCACCCAAACCGCAAACAAATCTCGTCCATCGCCCATCGCCGGTCGATCCCACCGTGTGTGCCCGTCACATTGAGGTCGAGAAAGGCACAACATCAGCCAACGAAGGAAGGAAGGAAAAAAAATCGGCAACATTACACATCAGATTGTGAAAGTCCCACAGCCGCTCTACATAGCGGCCGGTCGATCGCGCAATACTTATCGCGCCGCGCGCCAAGAGACAACGAACTCGCGGAACTTGAGAATAAAACCACGCGGACCGGCCGCGGCCGAACTGTCAATTTACGGCCGCGCGGGATTAACCGTTAGCCGAGGGAGTCGGAGTCACATCAACCGTGGGGCCGCTAAATTGCTGAGCCCAGGGCTGGGGCTGCGTTCCCGATTTCCATACCGGAATCGAGTCGACGACACGGTGGCGCAAGACGGCTGGCTGGCGGGTAATGAGATTGCCCTTGTTTCGCCCCGAGACTGCCCAGCGTGGTACTTTTTTTCTCAGTGCTCGGGTCAATTCATTAGTCCCTTGGCTGTTAGTCTGCGGTTCGGTCCGGGCTGGGCGTTGCCCGATGTAGCACGGCCATCCAACGGTCAAAGTTGCATTAGCGGATGCCCACGCGGAGTGTTAATAATTCCGGACCCCGTGAGCTGGGGGCCGAAATCCGTCGATCTGTGTTCGGTAATCGCCGCTGCAAGTTTGCGCCCCGAAACATGATACTTAGACGGGTCCGGCCCAGGTTGGCATAGAAGCCAAACTGCGGGGAGGCTCCGGATGTACACAGTAATCCGAGGTGCCCAGGTGAACCCTTATACCCCGGGCCGGCCCATCGGGCGTCGTTTGATATTCTGCCAACGTCGTCGGAACTTGTTTTGGCGGTTCCCGCACTCGCTCTCGTGTTGTTTTTGTTCGAATTTTTCCTTCACCGTGCCGGCAGCCGTAGGAAAGCGAGGAAACCTTTCCGAGCGCTACGGCGCTAAGACGGCGGCTCTGGAAGCCATTTCGCACGGAACTGCCTCCGGTTTAGTCATTTAAATATTGCACGCTGGAAAAAGGTATTGTGATTACGTGATTTTCCCCGGATCGGGTGCTCCACTTCCTTCCAGGCAGCGACGGTGGCCATTTGTTTCGCGCGTCGCGTTACATAATGATATTCAGAACACTTCCCGCCCACCCATTCTAAACGTCAGCGTGGGTAAGGGAAGTGACACCGACCGGGTGTGCTTGGGGGCTGCCTGGGCGTGATGCAAGTCTAATCGCCATCGGAACGCACTAAAAGCAATTTGTTGTACTTGATTATTGCCACAGTGGTGCTGGAAAGTATTCTGCACATTGCTCGCCTTCGCGGAACGACGGACCGGGACGCCGCCGGTTCCCGGGACATACATTATGCCCCGTAACGGCTGCAGCGCCATCCAGCGTGGCCCCATAAATCGATTATTCATTGGGCATGTAGACATTTTAAATCAGTTGTCTTGGGAAAGAACAACCGGGAGAGGGATTCGAGCTGGACCTGGGCCGCGGTTGGCCACGTTTATTATTTACGGAAACAAGTGTTAGCAGCTCATCTTATCCGCCAGGTAACTGCAAGAGCAATTGGCTCGATCTCGGGGAAATGTCGAGGTTCATCTTTACGACGTTCAAACGCTGATTGCCAGGTACGGGCCTGCTTAGGTTTTGAAGGGTGTAACTGCAGCCAATCGGAACGGAAGTGAGCGCTTTTCCGTGATTACCGCATCCGGCCACATTCCTGAACCGTCCAGAGGGCACTTGTCCGTCTTCCAGTGTACATAATAACGGGGAACCAGCTGAGCGGCTTAAGACATAACAGGGTCTATGGAACACCCGGGAACATAATATGCCGTGTGCGGAGAAATGTTGTAGTACCGTATTTTTCCGTGTATAACGCGCACCTTTTTCCCAATTTTTAGCTCTAAAATCTGGGCGTTATACAAGGGAGTAAAATTTTTTTCTCCTCTAAACTTAGAAATATGCCCTTTTAGGTGCATATTTTGTGGTATTATTGAATAAATTATGAAATGAAACATTTGTTAGGACGATAATTATCCTTACAATGTCGTCATTAAGTCATGGCAGGGAGTTAAAACAGATGTTGCTGGAAAATCATTAAAAAAATGTGGCATCAGCAACGCTATGGATAGATCTGAAGATGTCGCAATTTTTTAGGACTCTTCATAGAGTGACAATGAGGAGTACATTGAAGAGCAATTAGAGAATATCAATTTGTCAGACAGCAGTGAATCTGAGTTTGAAGATTATTACGAAATAAATATAAAATACTAGTATGTCTTTTGCAATGTATACGCATTTTATCTTTAGTCTACTTTAGAATATTTAGAATAATACGTTATTATCATTGGGTATTTGTTGGATATCACATATCTGGAACATGTATAATAAAAACCTTTTTCCCAATTTTTTTCTCTTAAATATGGGTGCGCATTATACACGGAAAAATACGGTAATTCATTCAACATAAGCACATAAACGCCGCATCCGGCGCGAAAGGGAGAGCAGACGGCCGTCTCGCTCGCACTCGGTGTTGTGAGGTGTCGAAATTTGACAGGAGCTCTGGACCGGCACCAATACTACTGCACCGCGTCACGTTGTGTGGTGGTTCGAACTCGAAAAAGGATTCCCCAAAGAAGGGGCCAACCGAGGACCCCTTTCGCCCCACTGCAGTGCTTACCTGCGGATCTGACCTTGCCTGAGATATGGCCTTCGATTGATGATGGGTTTTTGCGGCAGCTTCCAGCGAATTTTACTTAATCAACACACTTGGACTGCGATCCGCCCGAACGCACACACACTAAGGCCGGACGTACACAAATCAGCATCAAAACAATCAATGGATGCTGTGGATCAATCGACCTCGACAACAACGCGAATGGGCGAAACACTGGCGATTGTTGAGATTGAGCACCACCTTGCTGGAAATTACAGGCCTTGCTGGAAACACTGGCGGCACAAATCGATCCACTGAATCTGAGCGCAATCCGTTCTCCGTTTTGGAGCCTTGGACCGTCGTAATGCAGAGAACACGGAATCCGCACAAAATCACTGCGAAAAGCGACCACCTTCAACCGGAACCGGAAAACACGTAAATTCGACAAATTCACACGCGGGAAACGCGTCCTTGCATTTTTAAACAGTGAACAGTGAAAATTTACCGCACGCGTGAAATTCGACGGGAAAATAGGTATACACGCGCACAAAACGTTGGAAATGTTAACTAAAGCACCACTCTGATTTTCCGCTTGAACGTTATTATTGTAGCGAGCCTGAAAGGATTGCAGCTACGAGAGTTCAATCAAATCTCGCTACGATCAAATAGCTCCTTCTTGTTCGAATTTTAATTTTTTTCCGCCAACTGAAATTAGTCTCGGGACTTTCTGACCGCCTGAAGATGTTGAAACCTCTGATGACTTTGCGTTCCCAGTCTCTGTTTTTTGCCCTCCGGTCTTTTTTCGCGTTCCCGGTCCCTGGTTTTCGCTTGCAGGTTAGCAAACCAAACATTTTTGCGTTCCCAGCCTCTAAAAATAGCTGCTGCTAGAGCGGGACAGGCTCTCTTCTTTCTACTCTCTCGTTTTTTCGGCGTTCCCGAGCTCTAAAACGAACGGGAAAGGGATAGCTGGCGCTAGAGAGAGAAAACAGATTTCTGTTGTTTGGATTGGTGAAAATATGCCGGTGCGTTCGCGTGTGTGCGTGCGAGAAAGTTTAAATTAAGTTGTTCAATAAGTTCTGTGGTTCGATACAAGAGGGAGCATTTTGAAAATGGCAAAAATCCGTGAAAATCGAATTCTTGGAGTATCCACCGTATTCACCAGATTTGGCCCCTAGCGAATTCCATCAGACCCAACGAAAAACATGCGTGAAAAGTGTTTATCATCAAATGATGACATCATAACAGGTGTGGAAGCGTTTTTTGAGGCTCTTCCAGTGTCTCACTTCAGGGATGGAATCGATAATTTGGAGTCTCGTTGGAATGAGTGCATTAATGTTACTGAATAATAAAGTGTTAAAGTTAAAACCATAAAAATGTGTTTTTCTTATCGAGCCGCAAAACTTAGTAAACAAATTTAGTATGTGATTTCAAAATTTCCTTCAGGATTGGTTTTGTTTGCGTCAAGAAGACGAATGCTGTTAATAATATTGAATATTCACACAATAGTAACATTGAAAGTATAATATAAAAGTGTACAAATTTTGTAATGCTAAATCGTCTTCTGTATATGTAAAAGAATGTCGCTGATTGTTGGAATGATTATAACTCAAGAACGGCTGAACCGATTCGGCTGAAAATTGGTAGAGAGGTAGCTTAGAACCCAAGGAAGGCTTTGGCACACTTTTTATATCCTAAAATCATAAGGCCAATCTTTGAAAGTTTGTGGACTGAATTATGGACAACCCCACGACAATCACGACAGGACGGTTCTGGATGTCCTTTCACCTCCGAGCGGATGATCGCGTTCTTATCCTCCCCGGCGTTTTTTCCTTCCTTCGCGTTTAAGGTCCTGAAAGAAATATCCAGAAAGAATGTCAAATTGTTGTTTGCCAAACAATTTGTGTACAAAACGTGAAGAGCCTGAAAATTCAATCTCTCCCAGTGCGCCACGGCAACAATGCGCACGCGGCAAAGCAAACAATTGAAACGACGATTGTTTAAGGAAGTTCGGTTGTCGAAATCCGTGTTGTCGGAGCATGGACGAGCAGTGCACAATATACCACCCTCCCAGGATTCAGCCGCAGCGGATCGGGGACGGAGAAAATGGATCTGTAATCTGTAAATCTGTATCTGTAAATGAATGCAAAATGGCTTTTATTTCTTTCCCTTTTGAAGCGCATGTTAGGCTTAGTCTTATGTTTTAATATTCTAGTTACATTTAAGGGTCAACTAGGCTATGTAGCCCGTTGACTGTTGTATGAAAATAATACTTGGCCTTCCGTCTTACGACATGGCCTGACGAACAATTTCCCTCCAGTCAGCTCGGTTCCTGGCTGCCGCTCTCCAGTCCCTGGGACACCGAGTACTCTCCGCCAAATCTCGCTCCAGTATGAAAATAAACAAACAAATAATTGCCTAAATTAACTAGCATTGCTTGCTCGCTGTGTTTGTTAGGAATACCAGTGGGTACTGACGGAATTTCATTTGGCAAGGTTTCTGGCATAGGGCTGTATGTTGTGAAATCTCTTATCGGCAGCACCACCAATTTGCTCAGGATATCCTACACGTATTGGCGAGTAAACGGCGAATAATATTCCTCAGCTCTGTCGGTTGTCAGTCGAAAAAGTGCACTCTGTCAAACACACCGTCAAACACATGTTAAGTGTACATGAAATAAAGGGTTTTATGGTGCGAACAATATTTTGTATATGTTTATAATATTTAATTCTTTCCACTTTGAAGGTTTGTGTGCACAGTCAAACCGTCAATTCAAACCTTGTTCGAATTCTCATTTTCAATTTTCCCGGACGCCCATCCGACGGTTGCTGTCCGTGCTACTTCCAATCGGTACACTTAACCGGTTCGGAAGTTTAAACCGGTTCCAACCGGTAAACATTCGTTTCGTCGTTTCAAAATCGTTTCGTTCGTTTGTCCGATTGGCGCGATAAGTTTACGCAAGCCGATTTGATATTTTCGCTAAAGTGAAGAACAAAAGAATGATAAATAACGTTCAATCAAATAACTAATAACTGCAAACTGTTGAACGCTTGCGATTATTTGAATGTCCCGAATGCCCTTCAGAAACATCCATTCCGTTTGCCGTTTCAAAAGGATGCGCGTGAAATTGAAAGGAGACTAACGGTCGGTTCGCCCGAACTTCGAACGGTGCCTCGTGAAAGTGAACCAACCCTCGTTTTGGGATATTATCAAGGTTCGACGCAAATTGAAGGGTGGCCCAGCGCCCATTCCTAAAATGCCCACGGAAGTCCTTTCGTACGGGAAAGAAAAATTGCGAACTGTCACTGCTCGCCACTATGGAGAATTGGTGCGCAACAGATGGGCATATTTGCTTTTAGGAAAAATCTGCGGATATTTTCAACGGTTTCGTTTTCCTTGCATGTGTTTTGATTAAATTCAACATTTTATGTGTAAAACACGTATGTATTTCTCTTAAAGAACGAAAAGAACGATCGTCCCAAGAAAATTGATCCTTCTGGTGCATTCAAGTGCAGGTGTTTAAAATAGGTTTTAAGCCAATTAAGCCGGCAGTCGATCCAGACCCCTAGTTATCTAAAAGGGTCGTTTATTGTGATCTTCCACCCTTCCAGGAAGAGATCGAACTTGGAATTTTATGCTCCTCTCAATACACAGTTATCTGTATCGCTAAAAAATGAGAAGATTATCATCTCAGTTTTCGTTGGTGAAAACCTTGTCTTTGCGAAAACCAAATTGAATTCAGGATAGAGGACCGTTAGGTTCAAGTCTGATCATTAGATCATTTTCTTGAATAATTTTCGAATGCATGAAAGCATCGAAATGGGGCGATACGAATTATGCTCGGATGGATGGTGATTTGCCAGGTTTCAAAATGGCGCGAACTTTCCTCTATCTCCACTTCGGTGGGACGACGTTAAAAAGGAGATCATAAAGCAACTTTAAAAAGTGAGGGTTTTTAGTTATATTGTCGAAAAAGAGGTAACTTAGCTGTGCCCAATCCGATTTTACGCTTTTTGCGTTGCGTAGATTCCGAGAATTCATCTGTCAAAGTTGAAAAAGTGATGAAAATTGCCAAATAAATTCTAAAGCAATCGTTTGCATGGATTTTAAACGATAAAATATCCATATTGTTAGATATTACACATATTAGGGTAAATTTGGTTGTTCGAATACAAGATAGACATTTAAACTAATTCACCTAAATAATAGAAAAGGCATAAAGTTCATAAAGGTAATATGTTTTGTATGGCCATTTCATAAACTACTCCCTATGCATCTGGAATTGTTTTTTTTTGTATTATAGAGGCTATAATGGCTTAACATTCGTCTTTTTTGCATTCGGAAGTGTTGTTCGGAAGTGTAACAAACCTAGCGGACACGGACAGATTGTGACGGATGCAAAACTAACTGGAAATAATTTAAAATTACCTCAATTTTAATTGCATTGCCTAGTTTAGGCGAAGCAACGCGAACCATTTTTTCCTGCGTTACCAAAGTTGATAAACTGTATTTTTTGCGTAGTCTTCTATACTAATTCCCGATAACAATGTACAAGCAATGCTGTGGTTTTCTGCTTCAAATTATCGATCGATCGTAATCGATGTCTTGTCGTACTGCTCCTGGCTGCTCCTGGGCGGCCGTTACCGTGGACTCCCGGGCCGAATCAGCTCGCAGCCGAGAATCAGAAGGTCGGTGGGCGACCCCCTTTCGCTTTGGGACGGTGTTTGGCCGAGTTTGGCCTTCGGAAGCAGACAGTTTCGAGTATGAGGACGATTTGACTGCACGGCCGTTGTAATATCTACGAGCGCCTTGCTGGCCACGATCTCTATTAAAGTTCTATCACTTGTTTAGCTTGCGAACCGGTGAATTAAACAGCACCAGATAACTTGCTCTTCCGGCTTTCCTGCAAAGAAAAATGCACGCGAGCAAGAATGAAATTCGCCAAATTCAAATTCAAAACGGCACGACGGAAGGCCACAGTTGATTAGGGGACGTCAAACGAATGCTGTTTTGCTTTTAACCCTTACATGTTTGTGCTGGCAAATTCTAGAATTACTCGTGCAAGAAATTTATTTGCCCTTCTTTGCCTAAACTTTCCGCTTGATTATTTACCCGGCCGGTTAGTATAGCAATATCCTTGGTTGTTTCACAATAAAAACTCATTTGATGTTTATTTTACGTAAACGCAAATAGCTGTTCCAACTCACGATATAAAATAAAAATTACGTTTATTTGTCATCGTTCTGCGAATTATTCATATTAATTATTCATAATTCTGCGAATAGTTTGGACCTCATGAACTGCCAAAGAAATACTGCGATGCTCGAATGGTATTCTTCTGACCAAAATACTGTCGACAGTAGAGCATGGATTTCGCCACATAAGCACTAAGTGGGTCGATGTTACTATCGGCTATGATTTCGAGTGTTCTTGCTCAATCAAGAAAATAAATGGTTGAAGCAAAAAGAAATTTTACAACACGTTGACCAATAACTACAAGTTATCTCGTAATGCGTTTAAATGCGAGTTTTGTGCAGCTACTATTAAAATTTCAATATATTATTGCTAATGCCAAAAGATAGCTACTGGGAAAAGAACAAAACATCAATGATAGATCAGAAAGTTTACAAAAACGAGAAAACATTTTAACTGTTTAAAAAAGATAACACAATAGCGATAACTTGTACGATTTTTTTCAATTTAGTCAATGAGTTAAATCACTTATCACAATATTTTAGTGAATGTTTTTCACTGATTTGCACTCAGTTAACATGTATTCATTCAGGATGATTTGTATTCAGTCTACCGAAAACCTCACCTCTATTGAGCAACGATTTAAAATAAATAACCCAAGCCTCAACAATTTTCTGCATCTGTTTTGAAGATGTATTTTCCGATTCTCTTTGGTAGAAGGATACTAGGTAACTAGTGTTACTTTTCTGCTTACTTACAGACCATTGCATTGATCCCTTTCCAAGCTTACTTGGATGCCTCCGAGCGTCGTGCGACGGACACCAAACAAGGATTTATCAGCTTGCATCGATGAGTGATGAAAATTGTGCCTCTACGAATCTCAATATATCTATATTTTCGATCGTTCCGGTGCAAGAAATGAAAATTGCACGACAGGAAACGGATGGACGGCGCTAAGCCTTCGAGAGAAACTGTGGTGCCCCCGTCGTTCTCTTACGGGCATCAGTATTGCATGACTCTACGAAACAAACACCCCCAAGTGCCACCAGGACTCCGATCAATTTCGCCAACATTGCATGGGGTTCTCCTTTGTTTCGCCTTCGACAGGCCGAGCGTCGAGAGCCGTATTGAACGGCAATCGGGGTTTCGTGGACCTGCAAAACTTTAATGCCATAACGAAGTTGACAAGGTTCCAATCAGTCCAGATTGACGCAAAAGAAGCTGATATGAATGTCTAATAACTTTTTCCTTGAAGACGATCCAATCGCACGATGCATCTCGCCGCGCCCCACGGACGGAACAACCAAGCGGAGCTCGGAGCTGCTCATCGGACACGGAGCCGGCGGCCCCGGGAGGTCCTTGTTGAAGCCGGGAAATGCGTGTGGAATCATGACAATTTAATTAGTTTTCACCTATGCTCACCACCAGCAGCCGATGGTGCGCCGCAATGCTCTCGAGCGCGGGCCACGGCACATGGTGAGAGCAAAAATGGACGTAAAATAAACGTGCAGATAAAACGCGGCAAGATAAGCAGCATGCAGCATGCACATCGCGACATTCCGGGGACCAATGCTGCACACGTACGAAGGACCTCCTGGCCCCGTGGCGCTCCATTATCGGCACTCCTCGGCTCGGCGCGGACCAGCGGGCGACACAATGAACTTCCCGTGACTGGCCCGTGTTGTTGTTGTCCCGGCAATGGAGGCCTCCACGAGGTTCTGCAGCTGCCGCCGACACTGTTGCCAATCAACTGCCGGGCGACCGCTTTCGGGAGCATCCTGGAAAGCGATAGAGTTGCCAGTAACGACCGATCATTTAGCATAGAACCACCTTTGCCGCATCGGCTGCAGTCGCTTTTTAATTAAAACTCATTTTTATTTAGCTCCTCGTGGGGCAGCACCAGGGCAACACCAGGGGCCTGTCGGCAGATTCATTGTCATCCTGGATACCGCGTGGTGGGCTGGGCAACTCACCCCACGAACGAAACGGGGTGATCACGATGGCTTAGTTTCGCCGGGGCCACGGAGCAAGCAAATTAAATCAGAACGACGCCAGGGCGGACTAAAGCGGATTCCGAAAAACGTCGCCGAACCTCGTAAGAAAACCTGCAAAGCGGACTGATAAGAAGAAGCCCGTTTCTTCGGTGGAGAAATTTTCTTTTCGTCCTCCAGCCCGACTGCTCTCTGTTCATCATCTTGCTTCCGAACGGCCGCGGAGGTGCGAGCTGATGAGGATGATATCTGGACGAGCAAAGCTCAATACCGTTCGGAGGCGATCGAAGGAAGTACCAAACCCAACACACCCCCACAAACATGTTTTCGATGCTAATTCTCTACAGCACCATCCCATGCGCGTCCTTCGGTCGCGTCCGAAAAAGAAAAGCCTGACTCATAATGATTTGGATTAGTTTCGCCAAGTCGTTGGTTGGCCGCTTTTTCCTCCGTCCACTGGAGGCAGGACAGCCGAAGAGTGATGAGGAGCGTCCCAAATCCTGGACCCACTGGGAACAACCGGACCAGGGCAGGACTGAAACATGCAAATTTTTGTTGGCACTTTCGGGATTCTCGGGACGTCGCTTGGCACGGCTTGATTTCTAATTCGGTTCGCGCTCCATGATTACGCCCAGGGGTTACCAGTGTCCATTTGCCATCTCGTAAGTTAGTATTACTTGGTGCCAGAGGTGCCACGGAGACGGCCTTATCCTTTTTTTGCTATAGGAAATGGGAAATTTTGCTTTTAATTTGCCTAGTGATTTGGTACTTTTTTTCGCTCGTTAAGCACTCCGGTGCTGCGTAAGTGAAATGCTAGTGGTTGGGACCTCAGTGTGGTCATAAATTTTCGTTGCTCTCAGATCACCTTTCCGGTATGACGTAAGCAGAAGTAAGTGGTCGAATCATCGAGACTGTAGTTATCAGTTGTTTGAGCTTTGATTCAAGAACTTCGCTGGCAACACGGCCCGTACTTGGATGTGATCATATTTACGACGTTTCATTATAATTACGTTAAGGTGGCCACTTCTGTGAGTGAGTTCGGCAGAGCATCCGGATAATCCGACAGGAAAATACAGCACGTGGTGCGTTCCGGGGAAGTACTTCACGTCTTCGGCACTTCACGTCACTTAGCTGATTAAATTACGCCCATGCGGCACCGCCAGTGTCAACCAGTGCCGTCTGGGGGTCTGAATTGCTTTTAGCATACGTCATTTTTTTAAAGGAATGAAAGCGTCACGCAGCGCATGAAAAATTAAAATTACCACCCCAGACCGAAGCTCTAGGGCTAGGGAAGTCCATTAAAAATTCGGGACGTATTCAAGTGTCTCTTACAGCTCCCAGAATCACAGCCCGTCAATGGCGACCCTTGGTGGCGAGCCTCAAAATTTTGGTTCAAAAAGTTCGCCCAACAGTCGCACTGGACAGTTCGCCATCTGGGCCTTATCAACAGGTCACAAACGGGACGCGCTCCCCAACTTCCGGCCGGCTCGGATCGAAACTGTTTACGTAGGCCAAATGTCACCGGGCCCGTGTCCGGCCCCGGCCAAATATTTGCCCTTCTGCGAATCTCTCGCGAGTAATCTTCAGCGGAAGCGATCATCCGAATCAGGCGAAATGCGGGCCACGAAGGCGCGCCTGGCACGAAGCAACCAAAATTCAGGCTCAATTTGGCCACTTTCGACGGCGCTCGGCGATTGACAATGGTGGCATAAATAAGCTCCCGACGACGACGACGATGGTTGGCTTTCAGCGATAGGCTTCATCGTATCATCCGCATCCGATACCACGAGGCACCTTTCGCGTGGTTATTTTTGGCCGAAAGGTTCTCCGGTGAGCCTGCTGGCAATGACTTCCGCGAGGCTGCGTGTTTCATAAACCCAGCGGTTTTTTCTGCTTTCTTTCCGGGATGTCTTCGCCGAGCTGCTGCTTAATTTGCACCGATACGGAAACGTGTCAGCAGGTACGGTTGGACTCTGCAGAAGTCGGTGCCGGGTGCCCGATTCGCAAATGTATTTTCATTAATTTTGCCAATATTCAGCGGAAGCTAAAACGCTGCGGGCTATTCGGGCACAGCGCCCGGGATTCGGTTGGATCGCACCGCTGTGCCGAGAGAGACAGAGAGTGCTCATCTGATACGCGTTTGGTTTTTTTCCCATGGCATGGGTAGTACTTTCAAGGACACCCGGTTGAAACGGCAGCCCGGTGAATTAGCTTCAAATGAAAGCAATCAACAAGCGACAGGCTCCGGAAAGGCGACACGCTACTGTAATAATGTAGTAATAAGATGCTTCTAAGGGGTAGAGGACGTTAGGCTGAAAAAGAAGGACATTGAGGATCGAAAGATTCTGAGGACGATACATAGAAGAGAACCAGCAAGGGAGTCAGAATCAGTTGACGATACCGACGATGATCAGACTTATGATGATAAACGACGATACAACGATCGTGACCAATTCGTTAGCTGGTAATTGTTTCTGCAGATTTCATCCGAGAAAACATCCTGACGCCAGTAAAACCAAGAAGTACTTGAAGATATGTTTTGTTATCGGCCTTCGCACCCCCATTCAATACATATGTTTTCCTTCAATTTCAATACGCACTTCACATTCCTTTTATTCCTTTCCTTAATATTGCGTCCTTTTAATGTCCGGTTGCTGGCTTTTTGTCCTCGTCTAGTAGTAGTTTTAGGTTGACTTGAGATTCTGTATGTTAGCTAAGTTCTTTTTTTGTCAATTAGGCTCTGTTGCCAATTGTCTAATTTTATACTAAATAAATAAATAAATAAGTGTATAAATATAAAAGACTCTAGCCAAACCTTAGAATGTGCGCAGAAAACGAAACGAGATCATAAAACTGCCTAACTTCTTAAGAACATAAGTAAATTTTACATAGTACATAAACATGAAGTTTCACAAGAAAATAATAGAAACATTGTTTCGAAATGTAAACTTTCTCCTCGAACCACGAAACAACAAAGGAAAGAAGGGCAAAACGTTAATGTGTGGATGTGAATTTAACTGTAGAATATTGTCTATTGTTTTTAGTACGTTGTTAAGAACCGAACATTTGAATAAACTTTCCTCCAATCGCCGCGAGTGCCCCCTGCCGACGGGTGCTACACACTAACCGTATGCGCATGCCCCGCCCGAAGCTCCCGATTTCAACGTGTTGCCACACTCTGTCGTGCAAAAACGAGCAATGTCCTCCTGTGACGAGAGAGCGTGAGTGCGACAGGCTTGTTTTGGTGATACATTGTAACGGTGTGCCAGGCGCGGGAACCGGGATTCGGGAGTCTCAAGATCACCCTGTTGTGGGGTTAGCGGAGGGTTCCAGGGTTTTGGCGGCGGACCGGGCGACCAGAGAGCTTTTCTGCCCAGTACGCCTCCGCTGGTGGCCCGCATGGTTGGTTGTGGCCTTATCACGATGTGGCTCTGCCTGTGAGACGAAGTCCATCTTTGGTTTGGGCGGCCTACGGACGCACCTTGCTGTGGTTGTTGCTGCTCCTGGGCCGCCCTAACTGTTGACTCCTGGGCCTGGGTGGAAACTGCGGCGTCCCCGGTGAATATCGCTATCGGTTCCGGTGGCCCCTTCGTCGTCGCGCGCGCCGTGCTGTTCTTGGAAACCTGGCGCTGCCGGGAAACCTCACCGAAGCTTGGCCGGCGCTGCAAGCTGTGTGTTTGAAAAGCACGCTCTTTTGATGGTACACGCTGTTGGGCTATTGTTGAAACGGGCAAACAATGTTTGCGAGGCCATGAATGGTTTTTCCTTGTTCTTCCCCAATTCGTTGAACTTTTTTTTCCCTGTCGGCTCCTTTTGGCCGCGATGCCTGCAAAAACATCGAAACGACTGAAATTGAAATTTGCATCCACGTTCGCCGTCGTGTTTATCGGTAACCGTCGATTCGTTCCTACGCCCCTTCGGATGCCTCTGGGGCCACTGGTGCTGGTGCCCGTCTATTGCTTCGCTATTGGTGGCCGTTCCTTGGCGAGTGGCGATTGCTTCTTCTTCCCGAGTTGGCTTTGAGCCATCGTGCCTGTAAGAGGGCCAAAATGCGCGCCTCGGCTGTGGATGAGAAATGGCGCCAGCGAGTTTCAGACAGCCAGCGGCAAAAGAAGCACAAGAAGCCCGGGACGGGACAGTGTTGCGTGTTCGTTCGCTCTGCAAGTTGTGGTAGTTTGCACAGGTTAACAATCGACCAGCGAACGACACGCGAAGCAATACCGTCGGGTTCACACCGCTCTCTTTGACAAAGGTAACAATCATCGTCTTCGGAGAGCCGCCATCGACAGGGACGTGTAAAGCGAGCTCCTGACGTCCAGGTCCTGGCTGGCTGACATTCTGTTTGTACGCTCGATTGAATCACGATCACGTGGTAACGGTGGTTGTATTGCAAAATCTATGAAACCAAATTCTATTGATACTTCCTGTCGGTCGTGACACAGGACTTTGAGCGTTCGACAGCCAGTCACACTCCCGTCCACAAATGGTTAGAATATTGGCTTTTGTTTGTGGTTCACTCGCTTTCGAAACAATTTAATGTATTCCCATTCGTTCGGTCCTAAAGAACGTTTGGCGTGAAGGTTATGCGACAAATTAAAATGCTAATTGGACCTTGCTCTAAGGACTTCGATTCCGTTGCATCCGTGGTACAAATTATGTTACACATTCCTTGGTCCTGTGCCGGTCCAAATTGCTACGAAGGTAGAAATCAATACTTTGCCCGCCTGGGTAATCAAATTACTTAGGAGCTGTGGAAAAAGTGTCCAGTAATGATGGCAGTTAGGCCACCGTGGGTCGCTTGGGAACCAGGAAATATTTGATCGTTTTTCTTTTCGGCACAT